>NC_053497.1:60070891-60393391 GCF_905171775.1 Rana temporaria
AAACAATACTGTGTAATATTTTATATTATGCAATATGTGATGTAATATTTGTGGTTCAAACCTTTTTAAATTGAGAAAATAAATGTTTTATTATTTAAAATTTTGGGTTAGAAGTTGCCTTTAAAGTCCTATAAAGAGCAATTGTGTTTTTTCAGATTTATTAAACACATATTTTCAGGGGGAAAAAAAACGCTAAAATAAATTTCAATGCAAATAAAAACAATATTGTGCAATTTGTTTTTGTAATATGTAATGTATAATATATGTGGTTCAAACCTTTTAAATCAAGAAAATAAAGGTTATTTTAATTTTTTTTGGTTAATAGTTGCCTTCAAAGTCCTACAAAAAGCAATTGTGTTTTTCTTAGATTTATTAAACGCATATTTTAATTTTCAATGTTTTTATTCAAGATTTTTCAGAAAGATAATACAAAATCAACATTTGTTATTGCAAAATAAATTATTTTTGTACGCAGACAAGACTAGATGTATATTTTCAAGAAAAAAAAAAACATTAAAATTTTAATGCAAACAAAAACAATATTGTGCATTTTTTTATAATATGAATTATATGTGGTTAAAGCCTTTTAAATCGAGAAAATACATGTTATTTATTACAGGTACATATATAGCGCTGTCAATTTATGCAAAACCTTACATATTTATTGTACATTCACATCAGTCCCTGCCCTCAAGGAGCTTACAATCTAATGTGTAATCTTATTTTTTTATTTAAAAGTTGCCTTCAAGGTCCTATAAAGAGCAAATTGTGTTTTTTCAGATTTATTAAATGCATATTTAAAAACAAAAAAACAACACTAAAATTAATTTTTAATACAAAAACAGAATTGTGCAAAATTTAATATTTACCGTACATACTTGAGTATAAGCTGAGTTTTTTTTAGCACATTTTTTTTTTGTGTGTGCTGAAAATGACCCCCTCTGCTTATACTAGAGTCACCTTTTTGCGCCTGATCTCTTGGATTTGAGGACCTGGTACCGGCCGACCGTATGTCCCCTGGACCCCAAACATATGGCCCCACTCTTCCTCTACAAGTGTGAAAAGTTTGTTACCGGGGGACCACCGATTTATTTTATTTTTTTCAAAGTCGTGCTCCCCTTCCATAGACTACCATGTTAAACGGTCATTTCTCCGATAACTTTGGGGACCCGGTACTGGCCGGCCGTAGGTCCCCTGGACCCGTAACTTGGCACACATGTAGCCCCAGTTCTCCTCTACAAGTGTTTGCTGTCTGGAGGACCTACGGCCGGGGCGCACCGATCTTCTTTTTTTTTCACCCGGGCACCCCTTCTATATACTCCCATGTTTAAACGTAAGTCTAGTCATGGTGAGTGAGGCATGGGCACAGTGAGGCATGCAGATGGACACCCTAGGCTTATACTCGAGTCAATGAGTTTTCCCTTTTTTGGTAAAATTAGGTGCCTCGGCTTATATTCGGGTCGGCTTATACTCGAGTATATACGGTGTACAATATGTGATGTAATATTTGTGGTTCAAGCCTTTTAAATCGAGAAAATAAATGTTGTTATTTTAAATTTTTTGGGTTAGAAGTTGCCTTCAAAGTCCTTTTTTTTTAAAGAGAAATTGTGTTTTTTCAGATTTATTAAACATATATTTTCAGGGGAAAAAAATTAATTTTAATGCAAACAAAAACAATATTCTGCAATTGTTTTATATTATGTAATATATATTGTGTGTGGTTCAAACCAAGAAAATGTTTTTTTTTTTATGTTTTTTTTTTTTTGGGGGGGGGGGGGTTAGAAATTGCCTTCAAGGCTCTATAAAGAGCAATTGTGTTTTTTCAGATTTATTGAAAGCATATGTAGCCCTACCCCCGAAGGAGCTGCTGGTTTAGATTTGGGCCTGCCGTTACCTTACTGTTCCATACGCTCATCTCAGGGGTTCTCCTCGAAGAGTTGTCCATAAGAAATGTCTGCACCAAACACAAAGTCTTTCAAGGGTTTTATTGAACAAAGTTCTCCAACAGAGGGGTAGAGGGATGGGGGGGAGGCTCAGGTACCTTTTGCTTTGCGGATCACGGGTACAAACTTAGATCCAGAGAATTAACTTGGTTCCACACTGGATTCCAGCAACCACCAGATAGGCCTACTCTCACTGGCCTAGCAGCTGGTGCGAAGCTCGTCAGTCTCTGCCACAGACTCGATAAGGTCGTCGGGCCGTCCCACGATCTTCTGCCACAAGATCATGCGATTACTCACGCACTTTGTAGAAATTTCAATAGAGTACGCGACTCACGGTGCCAAGAATCTTTCAGCCAACCCGGCGGCACAGTGAGGTAAAACTAACAGGAGGTAAATTGGATCTTGTCCAAATTGGCCCAGTATATATATATATGTGTGTATGACTGTGTGTCCCAAGCGTGTCACGATCCTACGGGGGTAAAATGACCGCACCAGCCGGAAAAAGCGCCCAGATGCGATTCAGTTCGCATGAGTAGCGCTATACAAGTCATTCATTCATTCATTCAGGATAAGTCCTTCAATTTGAATCCCAATGGTTCAGCTCCCTTGGCGTAGGCGATAGGGTGACCACATTTCCAAACTGCCATTCAGGGACACACCCCCTCTCTCACCTTCCCCAAAAAAAGATGAGGTGGGGGCGGGGGGAAATGTAGTCTCAGGGTTGATGGGGAATTTGACGGTGGGTTATTTGTCAGGTGAATGTGCCCCTTGCCACCAGATGCAGTGCCGCTTACCACCCATAGCCTGCCACCAGATGCAGTGCTGCTGTCACTCCCTCTGTATGAGCCACATGCGTAGAAGGAAAGGAGTGACGTCACTATCTGTAGAGTGGAGATCACACCAGTCCCTGCTGCTTGCTGCCAGAGGAGGTGCCGAGGTGGGTGGGGACAGCAGTGCTGCACTAGGCGCAGGCCTCGCCCCTGGTCTCACTGTCTGAGAGTAAATTGTTATTGGTTGCAAGATGCCAGGCAGCGCCGGCCCTAGCAACCAGTTCCAGGAATTTAGTTATTAGTTAGTAGGGGGTGACTGTGTCCTCTATTTCATTCCGGGACATTGCATGGTCCCAGAATGAAGGTGACCGTGACCCAGGACAGACATGTCAATTGCGGGACAGTCCCGGGCAATCCGGGACACGTGGGCACCCTAAATGGTAGAGACAACCACTACAGTAAAACCTTGGTTTGCGAGCATAATACGTTCCAGAAACATGCTTGTAATCCAAAGCACTTGTATATCAAAGCAATTTTTTTACAGGGTATAAAAGAGAAGAGAGGCACCTATAAGTGTAGCAATATGTTGTACCCTCATTAAATGTAACCATATTGCTACACTTAGAGGCGCCTCTCTTCTTTTTTATACTCGGCTGTGACATGACGCTACTCTTATATCAAGACATCGCTTGTATATCAAGGCAAAATGTATCAAAAAAATGTTCTTGTCGTGCAAAACGCTCTCAAACCAAGTTACTCTCAAACCAAGTTATTCTCTTTCTAAAAGCAAAAAGTGGTATCAGCAGCTTTGTGTGTGCCACTCAGCAAAATATTTCTGCGTAGTTTGACCAACAAGAGATGATTTCCAAATGGTTCCTGAGAGTGTATTTGTACCTTGCTAATTGCCTTATGAAAGAGATGCCCAGGTTGTTATTTGGATGCTCAAAGCAGCCAGATGAAAGAACATTCAGGCCGCAGACTTTATTGTTATACAGCTATAAATTACTCAAAGCTAAACTAAACCCACGGATTTAACGGTTTCCCAAAACAACTTTTTTCAAGGCATGCCAAGCATGATAAGTGTCAATCTAAATGTCAAGCCATCAAATGGCTGATGTCATAACTGATCACATGGGCAGCACCATGGCAAAACAGAGGCCAAGATGGCAGCTTATTTGGTTGTGAAGGATAGAAGGGTTTAGTTCCACTTTAAAGTGCTTGCTGAAGTTTAAACCAACCAGACTGGGGAAGAAAGGAGAATTACGTGATTTTGAACATGCCATGGCTGTTTCAATAACTGCTGAAAACTGGGATTTTCACACACAACTATGTCTGGGGCTTTACATAAAATGGTCAGAAAAAGAGAAAATATCCAGTGAGCGGAAGTTGTGTGGAAGAAAATGCATTGTTGATGTTAGAGGAATATGGGCAGACTGATTTGAGATGATATGATACAAGAGTAACTAAAAAAAAAAAACTTGTTACAACCAAGGTAGGCAGAATACCATCTCTAAAAGCGCAACGCATCGAACCTGGAAGCAGATGGGCTACAGCAGCAGAAGACCACACCAGTGCCACTCCTGTCAGGTAAGAACAGGAAACTGAGGCTACAATTCACACAGGCTCACCAAAAATGGACAATAGAAGATTGGAAGCTGTAAATACTTTGCCTGGTCTGATTAGTCCTGATTTCAGCTGTGACCTTTAGATGGTAGGGTCAGCAACAGGAAAGGATGGATCCATCCTGCCTTGTATCAAGGGTTCAGGCTGGTGGTGGTGTAATGGTGTGGGGGATATTTTCTTGGCACACTTTGGGCCCCTTAGTACCAATTAAGCATCATTTAAATGCCACGTAACACCTGAGTACTATTGCTGACCGTGCCCATCTCTTTATGACTACAGTGTACCCATCTTCTGATGTCTCCGTCCAGCAGGATAATGCACCATGTCACAAGCCTCAAATCATCTCACCACTGGTTTCTTGAACATGACAATGTGATCACTGTATTCCAATGGCCTCCATAGTCACGAGATCTCAATCCAATAGAGCACCTTTGGGATGTGGTGGAACAGGAGATTTATATCATGGATGTGCAAAATCTGCAGCAACTGCGTGATGCTATCATGTCAATATGGACCATTCTGGAACGCCATCATACGATGCCGTCCCAGAACGAGAGCCGTGGTGGTCATTTGACGGCAAGCAGTTAAAGCCTATAAGACTTTTCGCTAAACTGCGTTTGCGCTGCGGTTTGAAAAGCTACATGTTTGGTGCACTTTTAAGAAGTACACCAAAGATGCACCTTCCAACAAAGGCAGTTCCCCATTCTGCCTCTGTAATAGGTGATCGCGGGTCGCTGGCGGACATCGAGTTCACCCAACCCGCGGGCACGCTCCTGCGGCGGCGCAGGTGCCGGCACGCCCGTCCACAACTGCACCTGTGCAAGCCGCCATGCAGCTACGGCAATTCGCGCAGGCGAGACAAACTGTCGCCGTATAACAACGGCGACTGGTCGGCAACTAGTTAAAGGGTTAGATCACCTTTACTGGAAAACTGGCTATGCAGATAGCCTGACCTGAAGACTCCCAGAACATTGCTAAGTGAGGCCTAGTCATTACTTCTCACCTCCGCCATCACAGATGTGAGATCTCAAATGCTGAGCACAGGGCTACTGTATCAGGGCTCTTTCACACAGACAATGAAAATATGGGTTTGGGTTGCATTTTCAACGCTTCCCAAAAGCCTATCAATGACACACAGAACTGTTACAATAGGGAGCGGAGGGAGGTGTTCACACTGCAGCATTAGCATTGCTTTGCGTTGAGATGAGGCAAAAATAATGCTGCCGGAGAGTTTGGCAGGTGTTAAAACTTTGCAACAGCCTTCATTCACTTCTATTGAAACGCACCACAACCGCACCTTAAAAGCACTATAAATGCGCCTATGGCACTTACAGTAGGGTGACCAGACATCCCCGGTTTCAGGGGACAGTCCCTGGATTAAGGACACTGTCCCTGGACCAAGTCTGTCCCTGGTTTTGTCCCCGGATTGGATTTGAACAGGGGCTGGGGCAATTTCAAAGACATTCAGTGCAGAATAAAAAAAAAAATTGAATTACACACCTCCACTCCGCCGCTCCTACTAGCTTAGGGGGGGTGTCTTTTTTTTTTCCATTATCTGTGCCCCTTTCTGATGATCATGTGCTGGTCGGAGTGGGGGGAATATTTCTTCAGTTTCAGGTACATGCCCATTCAGCTCCGCTCATGTTCTTCTGCCTTGGCTCAAGTCCCGACCAGCCACCTGCTAGTTTATCTCCTTGCCTTCCCTGGTGGAGTGATCTTCCTCTGCACCCCATCCAGTAGTAGCCGGGGCCTGGAGAGTGAGACTTAACAGGCTGTGAGGCGGGCGGCGAGGGGCAGAGAGTTGCTGATTGCCACCATTACTAGTAAAAAAAACAAAAATATGTCCCCAGATTTTATTTAAAAAAATCTGGTCACCTTACTGTACATGGTGGTCTGAGGAGAGGCCTGTAATGTACACAGTGGTCTGAGGGGAGGCCTGTACATGATGGTCTGAGGGGAGGCCTGTAATGTACACAGTGGTCTGAGGGGAGGCCTGTAATGTACACAGTGGTCTGAGGGGAGGCCTGAAATGTACACAGTGGTCTGAGGGGAGGCCTGTAATGTACACAGTGGTCTGAGGGGGATGCCTGTAGATGATGGTCTGAGGGGAGGCCTGTAATGTACACAGTGGTCTGAGGGGAGGCCTGTACATGATGGTCTGAGGGGAGGCCTGTAATGTACACAGTGGTCTGAGGGGAGGCCTGTAATGTACACAGTGGTCTGAGGGGAGGCCTGTAATGTACACAGTGGTCTGAGGGGAGGCCTGTTAATGATGGTCTGAGGGGAGGCCTGTAATGTACACAGTGGTCTGAGGGGAGGCCTGTACATGATGGTCTGAGGGGAGGCCTGTAATGTACACAGTGGTCTGAGGGGAGGCCTGTAATGTACACAGTGGTCTGAGGGGAGGCCTGTAATGTACACAGTGGTCTGAGGGGAGGCCTGTAATGTACATGGTGGTCTGAGGGGAGGCCTGTAATGTACACAGTGGTTTGAGGGGAGGCCTGTACATGATGGTCTGAGGGGATGCCTGTACATGATGGTCTGAGGGGAGGCCTGTAAGGTACACAGTGGTCTGAGGGGAGGTCTGTAATGTACACAGTGGTCTGAGGGGAGGCCTGTAATGTACACAGTGGTCTGAGGGGAGGCCTGTTAATGATGGTCTGAGGGGAGGCCTGTAATGTACACAGTGGTCTGAGGGGAGGCCTGTACACGGTGGTCTGAGGAGAGGCCTGTAATGTACACAGTGGTCTGAGGGGAGGCCTGTAATGTACACAGTGGTCTGAGGGGAGGCCTGTAATGTACACAGTGGTCTGAAGGGAGGCCTGTAATGTACACAGTGGTCTGAGGGGAGGCCTGTACATGATGGTCTGAGGGGAGGCCTGTAATGTACACAGTGGTCTGAGGGGAGGCCTGTAATGTACACAGTGGTCTGAGGGGAGGCCTGAAATGTACACAGTGGTCTGAGGGGAGGCCTGTAATGTACACAGTGGTCTGAGGGGAGGCCTGTAATTTACACAGTGGTCTGAGGGGATGCCTGTAGATGATGGTCTGAGGGGAGGCCTGTAATGTACACAGTGGTCTGAGGGGAGGCCTGTTAATGATGGTCTGAGGGGAGGCCTGTAATGTACACAGGGGTCTGAGGGGAGGCCTGAAATGTACACAGTGGTCTGAGGGGAGGCCTGTAATGTACACAGTGGTCTGAGGGGAGGCCTGTAATTTACACAGTGGTCTGAGGGGAGGCCTGTAATGTACACAGGGGTCTGAGGGGAGGCCTGTAATGTACACAGGGGTCTGAGGGGAGGCCTGTAATGTACACAGTGGTCTGAGGGGAGGCCTGTAATTTACACAGTGGTCTGAGGGGAGGCCTGTAATGTACACAGTGGTCTGAGGGGAGGCCTGTTAATGATGGTCTGAGGGGAGGCCTGTAATGTACACAGGGGTCTGAGGGGAGGCCTGAAATGTACACAGTGGTCTGAGGGGAGGCCTGTAATGTACACAGTGGTCTGAGGGGAGGCCTGCAATGTACACAGTGGTCTGAGGGGAGGCCTGTAATGTACACAGGGGTCTGAGGGGAGGCCTGAAATGTACACAGTGGTCTGAGGGGAGGCCTGTAATGTACACAGTGGTCTGAGGGGAGGCCTGCAATGTACACAGTGGTCTGAGGGGAGGCCTGTAATGTACACAGTGGTCTGAGGGGGAGGCCTGTAATGTACATGGTGGTCTGAGGGGAGGCCTGCCCACAGGCATGAAATGTTGTAAAACTCCACCAGCATTTTATGTTGCTTTTGTTCCTTTAACATTTGTAGTTTTATAACAGTTAGCTATTCCTTGTTTGATTATTTATGTTCAAAGGTACCCTACGTGTCGTTACCATGCAATCCTTTACCGCTCTGAATTGTTAATTTATATTGTTATTGTTAAACCACAATTCTTTGATAAGAATAAAATCAAAAATATGCATTGAAACTTTTTTCCCCGGATTTCATTTTGAAAATCTGGTCACCTTAACTTACAGTGTGTCTATGATGCAGTTGCAAAGGGCCAAAAGTAATAATTTCCTATTTTAGCCTTGAAAAAAAATAACAACGCACAGGGAATTTGAGAAGTGTTGCCTGACGTAACATGAATGCCTGTACAACGCATCCTAAATGTTCATTAACACTAAAGGTGCGTTAAAATTTAACGCAAGTGTGAAAGAGCCCTCAGGGAAGAAAAAGAGTATGTGAGGGGGTATGAATCAGAGAAAAAGATTCACTTCTGTGATGATGGAGGTGAGCAGCAATGACTAGACCTCACTTAGCAACTTCCTAGCAACGTTCTGGGAGTTTTCAGGTCAGGCTTCATCATGAGGTATGTAAATTGCTGACACCTATAGCAAGGCCATTATGTTTTTGATCTACAAACATTCTTTACTTGCACAGACAGTTTTTTTAGTGAAGGTGAAGGGACCCTTTAACCTCTTGGCGTCCGCGCCATAGCCGAATGACAGCTACAGAGCAGAGCTGAATTTACGGGAGGCCGTCAATAGACGTCCTCCACTTTTCTCGCTCCTCGCGCGCCCCCTGCAGGGCGCACGCGGCGCTTGCTGTCATCACTGAGTCTCGGGTGATCACAGATCCGATTAAGGGACTGATCCTGGCCCCTTACCACGTGATCAGCTGCTAGACAATGACAGCTGATCACATGATGTAAACAAAAGCGTGGTAATCTTTTTTTTTTTTTTATTTCTCCTCACACTGACGGCGTGAGGAGAAAAAAAAAGCCGATCACCGGCTTATGTGCAAGGGACATGGGTACCGAAGAGGAAGGAGGCACATCTGCCTCATCTGTGCCCACAATTACTGCCTGCCAGTGCCACCTGCCAGTGCCACCTATCAATGCCCACGAGTGCCACCTATCAATGCCCACAAGTGCCAATCAGTGCCTCATCAGTGCCACCTAGCGGTGCTGCCTATCGGTGTAACCTACCAGTGCTGATCAGTGCCCATCACTTCCACCTATCAGTGCCACCTATTAGTGTCACTTCTCAGTGCGCACCAGTGCTACCTATCAATGCCCTTCAGTGTCGCCTATCAGAGCCCACCCTTGCCGCCATATCGGTGCCCACCCTTGCCTCCTTATTGGTGCCCATCAGTACAGCCAATCAGTGCAGCCTCATCAGCGTACAGTACATCAATAAAAGAGAAAAATTACCTGTTTGCAAAATTTTATAACAAAATATAAAAATATATAAATATATATATTTTTTTAATTCAGTATTTTTTTCATTTTTTTAACAAAAAATAAAAACCGCAGAGGTGATCAAATACCACCAAAAGAAAGCTCTATTTGTGGGGAAAAATGATAAAAAATCATTTGGGTACAGTGTTGTATGACCACGAAGTTGTCATTCAGCGCTGAAAGCTGAAAATTGGTCTGACCAGGAGGGGGGTTTAAGTGCCCAGTAAGCAAGTGGTTAAAGTGTTCCTTCACCTTTACAAAAAACTGCCTATGCAGGTAAGGGGTAACTGTAGATAGAAACAAACTGTGCCGCTCTGACTAAAGTTGAATGATGCCCTTGCTATAGGTATAGGCCATGTACCTACCTTCTGAAGCCTCTCTGGAATACTTCCAGGATGTTTGTTAGGACGTTGCTAAGTGAGGCCTAGTCTTTGCTGCTTACCTCCACCACCTTCACCATGTGATCAGCTGTGTCCTATCACAGCTGATCATGGATGTATACAGAAGCCAGTTATTGTTACCCCTTTTCTTATGGTGACAGCATGAGGAGGGGAGGAGAGGAGAATTACCTGTAGCGGCTCAAGTGGCATCTCTGAACTTGTAGGCTTCCTTGGGTTGCTTGGTTATGGGGAGAGGGGGGAATGTGAATGTGTATATGTAACGTGTACTTCATTTCATTTCGTAAATAATTACAATAAGCTATGTACAGTATCTATGGAAATAGAAGAATACTCTAGATCAGTGGTCTCAAAGTACCGGCACGCGTTGAAAATGGCCCGCAGGCAGGGCGGGGGGGGGGGGGGGTGCCGCGGAAGTGGGGGGAGTAGATTTTTGATAAGAGAGCCGATAATGGGCTTCTCTAAAAGAGACATGTACACTAATAATCACTGATAATCAGGCCACTTATTATCAGTTTACCATTTATCAGTGCAGTCCCAACAGTGCCCACCAGTTCTGCCAATATGTGCTCACCAGTGCTGCCAATAAGTGCCTCCACATCAGTGTCACCTATCAGTTCCACCCATCCATGCCCATCAGTGCCACCTATCAATGCTGCCTCATTAGTGCCCACCAGTGCTGCCTCAGTGCCCATCAGTGCAGCCTCATCAGCGCACATCAGTGAAGGAAAAAAAATTACTTGTTTGCAAAATGTTATAACAAACTATGAAAAACGTTTTCATTTTTCTGTGTCAAAAAAAATTGTAAAAATGTTGTTTGTGTACAGTGTTGCATGACTGCACAATTGTCATTCAAAGTGTAAAAGCACTGAAAGCTGAACATTTACCTGGTCAGGAATGGGGTAAAAGTGCCCTGTAGGCAAGTGGTTAATGACACCAGAGAACCTGTGACCAATGGAGCACAGAGGAGAAGAGGAGATCAGATTGGAAGCACAGAGGGAGATTGCAGGAGCGAAGGATTGTGTAAGTAAAATAGCTTTTCCTCTAGACCTACAAAGCATTTAATCCTTGACGTGCAGGGCAGCCCACTGCAAAGGAGGGTTTTTACTTTCCTTGGAGTTCAGCTTTAGGATTACACATTGCTCTTTGCTGTTGAATAAGCATATCTTTACTGGAAACTGACAAAATAGGACAGAGGCACCATCTAGTGGAAATACTTAGTATTTACCAGTCTGCAGATAAAGTTTGCAAAATAACTCTGGCTTTTATGCACATGAAGGGCCAGAGCCACGAAGCAGTTACGATGGCGTATCTATTGATACCCCATGTAACTGCTAGTTTGCTCCGGCGTATCTTTGTTTTGTATCCACGCCTGAAGCTGGGCTAGATCCGACCTGCGTATGTCTTAGTACGCCGTCGGATCTAAGGTGCATATTTAGGTGGCGTTTCCGTCGATTTCCGCGTCGAGTATGCAAATTAGCTAGATACGGCGATCCACGAACGTACGTCCGGCCGGCGCATTTTTTTACGTTGTTTCCGTAAGGCTTTTTTCGGCGTATAGTTACCCCTGCTATATGAGGCGTATCCTATGTTAAGTATGGCCGTCGTTCCCGCGTCGAATTTTGAATTTTTTACGTCGTTTGCTCAAGTCGTTCGCGAATAGGGCTTTGCGTAGAATGACGTTCACGTCGTAAGCATTGGCTTGTTGCGGGTTAATTTCGAGCATGCGCACTGGGATACCCCCACGGACGGGCGTGCGCCGTAAAAAAAAACCATCATTTACGTCGGGTCAAGACGTATTAACATAAAACACGCCCCCATCTCATCCATTTGAATTGCGTGCCCTTACTCCGACAAAGTTACACTACGCCGCCGTAACTTACGGCGCAAATTTTTTCAGAATAAGGAAAATACGCTGTAAGTTACGGCGGCGTAGTGTATCAGAGATACGCTACGCCGGACGGAACAATGCGCCACGCTACGTGGATCTGGCCCGAACTGTTTAGACTTTGGAGTGAAAGCATTTACCAGTGTAAGTTTGTGTTTGTGTGTGTGTGTGTGTGTGTGTGTGTTTTATTTATTTAATTTTATATATATTTTTTGCAAAAAATGTATTTCTATTTTTTTTTTTTTTTTTTTAGTTCAAACGAAATTTATTGAAAATTATTATACAGACATACACAAATTCATACATAGATGGCATAATCATTCCATCAAACATAATACAAAGCATTACACACAAAGAAAAACACCCCTAAGGGAAGAAAGGCAACAGATAAATGTCCTATATTGAATCCTTACTTATCACATTCATAGTCCTTAAGCCTCGTATATACGCAGGGTTTTCTCGGCCAGAAACAGCAAGAAAACTGCTGGCAGAGCTTTCTTGCCGAGTAAACCGTGTGTGTGTACGAGGCTTTCAGGTTTCTCGTCTAGATGAGAAAAATAGAAAACCTGCTCTCTATTTTCTCGTTGTGATCTCGGCAGTGTTTTCCTGCCGAGAAACCCGAGCGTGTGTATACTTACCTGTCTCCATGGAAACCTGCGCATGCTCGAAATGACTAAGACGCATGCGCGGTAGCTTCCAAGGCATAGGTAGGGTGAAGCAAGATGGCGGCGACGGCATCGAATGTGACGAGCGCAGGCTCGTCGTGGTCGATGACATCACCGCGTTCGTGACATTCAAAAGAACAGTTGTTCTTTTGAATCGTACGTGTGTACACTCGGCCGGCAAGAGAATCTTGACAGAAATCTCATCAGGAAAAACTGTTTTTTTTTCGGGCGAGAATTACGGCTGTGTTTACAGGGCTTTACTCTATTTCCCTGAAAGCCTTCTAGTTTCCTGTTGATTCCCTGTACACCCTCCAGGCGATCCATATCTGGCGGAATTTTTCCTGTGTGTCCAAATAATATGCTAAAAAGGTCTCCATCCTCTGGATTATGGGTCTCCATCCTCTCGAAATAATCCATTTCTATAGCCCATTCATTTACCGATGGGGATTGTGTTGACCGACCAGTGCGGCGGAATTACCAATCTCGCCGCTGTCAACCAATGTCTAAGAAGACTCTTTTTTAATGTCTTTATATGATCCTGGTAAAATAGAGATCAGGGTAATTTGAGGCGCATTGGGGACTAACTCCCCTGTAACTGTAGTATACAATTGCATAATCATTTCCCAAAAGTTATGGATTTGAGGGCATTCCCACCAGATATGTAATAGCGAACCCTTGGCAGAGTGACACTGCTAACATACATCGGATACGTCTGGGTATATCTGCTGTAATGACATTGGACTCCAATACCAACAGGAGAGGAGCTTATAGCTTGTCTCTTGTGCTTTAATTGTTGATGACAAACAATGTCACCCTAAGGCTTAAGGTTAGAGTTTAGGGTTAGGGTGTTAGGGTTAGGGTGTTATTGGTTAATTCCAAATTCGGAAATTCAAAAATGTGAAAATTTGGAAATTCGAGGGTTAGGGTTAGAGGGTTTAGGGTTAGGGCTAGGGTTAGTGGTTAGGGTTTCCCCTTGAAGAATAAGGCTAGGAATTGGCATAGGGACCCAGAGGTCAGAAGGATCATTCGTAACTTCAGATACATTTTGTATTTGGTACATTCACTAACAGTCAGATTTGAAGGGAAATTATAATACCTATAATTTAATAGTTATTATTAGTTATTTCGAATTTTACTGATTTTCTTTTTTTTTCTTGGATTTCCGAATTTTCGAATTCTGAATTTTAGAATTTCCGATTTACAAATTTTCAGAATTTCCGAAAAAAGCAAAAAAACGAATGAAACAAAAACAAACTAACATGTTTAATAAATACCTATTTACTGTATACCTGGATCAGTTACACGCCTCTCAACAATACGCTACGCCCGCTTATATGTACGCCTTTCTACGTGGATCTGGCCCGTAGACTCTACCCGCAATTTGACTACTTGGGATATGGGAACTGAGGAAGTTTTCCAGTGGATAGAGACATAAATAGTGTAGATCAGTTTCATCAGTAAAGTGGGAACCTCTAAAATGTAGTCAAATAATAGGCAGTGTGTGGAGATGAGAGTTTGACTTTCTTCTCTTTGTATGTGTATTTATATCTAAATACCCAATAAATGTTATGCTTTAAAAAATTAAATGTTATGTAATATTTTATAAAGATTGTAAACAATTTTTTTTTTTTTAGTCCTGTATGTAGGAAAACTGGCTGCCGACTCCTGCCAAGTGTGCTGGGGGCTCCACGCAGCTTATTCTTGATAGGGTAATTACAGTATCATCATTCCCGTGCCGACACTCGGTCTGGGGGCTTTGACTTACCTTGCTGGCCACGGCGGAGGAGAAATTGGAACTCATCAAGGTCCCAAATGACACGCAAAGTAGTGAGTGTACAGCTTGTATAACAGTGTAAATTTGCTTTCCCCTCAAAATAACTCAACACACAGCCATTAATGTCTAAACCGCTGGCAACAAAAGTGAGTACACCCCTAAGTGAAAATGTCCAAATTGGCACCCACTGACATATTTAGGGGGGTGATCTTTCTAAAAGGGGTACTACCACCTGCCTACATGTACATAATACATACATTTAAAAATATATAAGCAAAAACAATATACATACCTTGAACAAGCACCTCTGAGTAAAGGAGGTCTTTCTATACGCCAGATTCGACAACCCAAATGGCATCAGTTTGCTGTGAAATACAGTTGAACCTCAGATTACGAGCATAATCCGTTCCAGGAGAATGCTCATAATCCAAAGAACTCGCATATCAAAGCAATCATTGAAGTCAATGGAAACTAAAATAATTTGTTCCGCATTGACTTCAATAGGATGCAATACTGCATGCGGCCAGAGGTGTGGGTGCTCCGCAGAGCCACGGAAACTGGCGGAAAGGCCAGAGGACACATTGGCGGACCTCGGTAAACGTCGGAAAGGCTCGGAAACTGTATATTTCCGCGTCTTTCCAAGCATTGCCGAACCGATCGGCGCTGTTCAGCTCCGGCGCCCCCGAATTCTGCTCCTCTTGCGAGACAACACTTGCAAACCGAGTCAGAATTTAAAAAAAAAAGTTGCTCGCAAATCAAAACGCTTGTTAACCACGTTGCTCTTAAACCAAGGTTCCACTGTATCTTATTTAACACATCCAGCTATTGTGTGACAGGAGGTATTCTCTGTAGAACTTTGTTTAACCACTTGACCTCTGGAAGATTTACCCCCCTTCCTGACCAGGCCATTTTCCTGTTGTACAGAACTGCGTTACTTTAACTGACAACTTTCTGCTATAAAACATATCCAATAAAAAAAAAAAAAAAAAAAAATGTCTTCATGAATTTAGGCCAATATGTATTTTGCTACATATATTTGGTTAAAAAAATCCCAATGAGCATATATTGATTAGTTTGCATAAAAGTTATAGCGTCTACAAACTATGGTATATACTGTATTTATAGCGGGACTGTAATATTGCGACAATCTGACACTAACTGACACTTTTGACACTTTGTGGGAACCAGTGACACTAATGATCAGTGCTAAAAATATACACTGTCATTGTACTGACCCTGGCTGGGAAGGAGTTAAACATCTAGTGCAAACAAAGGGGTAAGGGGCCCCCACCTGGTAGTGTCGGATCACGTACTAGGTGTGTGATCCGGCACAGGAGAGCCACTTTGCTGTCGTATAACGGTGTTATGCGGTCAGCAAGTGGTTAATGACCTTATAGATGGCTTTAATTGGCCAGTATGTTTTACTGACCTTTGGCACAGTGCTGTACGGTTGTTTTTTTGCATTTTCTGGGAATGACCGTATGATGCCTGCTGATTTCTGTTCACTGTACTCAGAGACTTCTTCTGATGGACAAATGAGGCAACAAACAGGAACAATAGCCAAATTCATACTGGAGGAATCATGGGCCTTTGCAAGTTTCACACATATTTATTTTGTAATGTACAATTTAACTGATAATAAATTATTCAACATCCAGATAAACTCTGGAACTAAAGAGTAAATCAACAAAGATTTACATGTACTGTAGTTCTGAAAGTACAGATAGGAGCCATAAAAATAGGTGAAAGAGTAGGGCAATCTAGATCAAGATTTGAGTGGGTGCAGCATGGTGTGGTGGCAATAACACACACAATCCAGGTGCAATTAGTAGAACATGTATTGAAGTAAAGGCGGAAGAGTTCACAAAAAACCTGGCAAGAGAAGGCCCAACCGTGAACATTCACAGATGCCAACAGCGTGTAGTAGAGCAGGTATCAGCCAAACTGACAGCATCTGTCTGGAGGGGCAGAATGCGGCCAGGCAAACTCTTGCTCAAACGGGAGATGTCCAAGAAGATTGCAAGCCCTACGTTTTTTTGCTTCTCGTCTGGAAGCTTTCCCTGCCACTAATACTGTCCCTGACAGACAGGTGACCTGTCCCTACAGTACCCGAATGCATGCCAAACCCAGGGGCCAGAGTCTTAACTAGACTCCGCCACACCCAAGATGGCTGCCAGAGTCGCATTAGCCACCAGCACCCAATCAGATCACTGCCCCAGTGACTAAGGAAACCATAGAAGAATCATGTTCCTCATGACCTCCTCTACCTTTGCATTGCCACTGCAGTTGAGCGCCACCTGCAGTGGAAACAGCAGACTGCACCTGCCTACAAAGAGAAGGTGGTTCCCAGCCTAAATTTTCGTTAAATCTGTCATGTGAGACTTATGAGGGCTGCCTTTGCTTTTCTAAGCTTCTGAAAATGCTCTAACGCTTTCCATGTCTCTGATGCGGAACAAGTAAGTCAGATAAAACACAGATGTACTTATCTGCATACTTGTTTTGGTTTAGTGGTCTAAAGTATTAAAGCTAAGAATTTAGCAGAATTAAATTGCTAAAAATAAATTGTAGAAGGTCCTCCAGGGAGTTTTACGACTTAATGTGTTAGTATGCACAGCATACTAGCACTTAAAGCGGAGTTCGGGCCACAATTTCACTTTTTATATATAAATACCCCTGTAATACACAAGCTTAATGTATTCTAGTAAAGTTAGTCTGTAAACTAAGGTCCGTTTTGTTAGGTTGTTACAGCATTTAGACACTTTATAAAATAGAAATTGACTGGGGCCATCTTAAGTGTGGGCATCATGAAGCCAGACTGTATGACTTCCTGGATTTCAGCCTTGCAGATCTGGCACATGCTCAGTGCTGCACAAGCAGTGTCAGATCAGGTTTCAGCACCTGTGCTGTCCAAGTCACATGATTCTTTGAGACTGGGGAGTGCACAGACTCCTGGAAAGTCACACCCACTACATTCCCAGGAGTCTGTGCGGTGTAGGTTAGGAAGCATTAAGCACCTAGGTGCAGGAAGTGGGAAGATTAACTATTCTGCCTAGCAACAACACTTTGAAGGCATCTAAAAAAAAAAATTCGTAAAGGACTAATGACATTTTTTTAAAACTACTGATGTAATGTTATATTTATGGGTGGAACTCCACTTTAATGAAAGACTTACCTGTCAAAAGATGCCCTCCAGCCAGGGCCGTCTTTACCACAGGGCAAATGGGGCAGCTGCCCAGGGCCCTGTCACTGTTAGGGGCCCAAAGCAACCCCCTTAAAAAAAAAAAAAAAAAAAAAAACCTTTTTTTTTTTTTTAGGGGTCCGGAGGTCCCCAGGGCCCCAGATGGCAACCCCCCTTTTTTTATTTATTTTTAAATAAAAAAATATATATTTTTTTAATATATTTTTATTTTATTTTTTATTAAAGGGCCAATTTTTTTAGAGGTCTGGGGGTCCCCAGGGGCCCGTAGTTCCCCAGGGCCCCTGATGACAACCCCCCTTTTTTTTATAAAAAACATATTTTTTTATATATTTCTTTATTTCTTTTATTTTTTTATATATATATTATATATATATATATATATATATATATATATATATATATATATAATATATCATTATTATTATTATTATTATTATTATTAAAGGACCCAGAGGTCCCCAGGGCCCCGGATGGCAACCCCCCTTTTTTTATAATTTTTTTTTCATATAATTTTTTTTTCTTTTTATATATATACATATATATATATATATATATATATATATATATATATATATATATTAAAGGGCTCAGAGGTCCCCAGGGCCTCATGTGGCAAACACCCTTTTTTATTTTTTTTTATAAATGTTTATTTTTTTATTTTTGTTATTTTTTTTTATTAAAGGGCCCAGAGGTCCCCAGGGCCCTGGATGGCAACCCCCCCTCCCTTTTTTTTTATAAATGTTTCTTTTTTATATATAGATTTTTTATTTTTTATTAAAGGGCCCAGAGGTCCCGGATGGCAACCCCCTTTTTTTGTAATTTATTTTTATAAAAAAAAATTATTAAAGGGCCCAGAGGTCCCCAGGGCCCCAGATGGCAACCCCCTTTTTTAAAAAAATATATATTTTTTTTATTTCTTTTTATTAAAGGGCTCAGAGGTCCCCAGGGCCCTGGATGGCTACACCCCTTTTTTTATATATATTTTTCTTTATTTTTTATTTCTTTTTTGTAAAGGCCCCCCCGCTTCTAAATTCACGGCAGCCCCCCCTGCTTTTCAATTTCAGGCGGCAGCACCCCCCCCCGGGTTCTCTGCTCCAGGGGGCCCATGCCTGAAGCTGTGTAAGTGGCCCCATAATTCCTGATCCCTGCCGCCCGTTAAGCCCCTGTGCTGCCCACAAATCAGGCTGAAAATCATCAGCGGCACGCAGCCAGTGACAGTACTGCTTCCCTTCCCAGTGTTTTAAAATGTACAGCACCCCTGGCTTCCCTTTAGATGTGCACTTCTCCCTTCCAGCCACTGGGTGCTGCTTGTATATAAAAGTGAATTAGAATGTGATTTTATAACATCCCCAGTTTGCTCTTCCCGAGGCTGACTTCTTCATGTCCTGCTCCTCAAGGTATGTCACTGTTTGCTAATCTATATTGTAAATAGAAGTTTTCTGTACAGTGTGCCCAAAGTCTTTATAATATTTGATGATTCACTGCAGGTCTGGTCAGTGTTTTAAAAAGTTCCTCTATTTTACACATGGCATGGCATGGGGGTCACAGCACCGTCTGTCCATTCTGCTTTAGCACCATGGGACCCCATGCCATGCCATGTGTAAAATAGAGGAACTCTTTAAATCACAGACCAGACCTGCAGTCCAGGCTGAGTAAGGCCTCAGAGCACATGGCATTACTGTCTGTATTTAACTGCTTGATGGGCTTATTTCGGGCCTGGCTGGTTCACATGTATGTGTTTTGGCGGCCCACATTCATTTGAATGGGCCGCCATGCCTGCGTTTCCTGCAAAGAAAAGCACATGCCTCATGTAATAGGCTGCGCACACGGCAAACCTATGCCCATCAAGCACTGAAATACAGCACTGTCTGTCCATTCTGCTGTCTGCTGTGACTTATCTGCAGTTCCCGCACTGTCAAACTTGCTGCATTTTTAGACGTTTAGGTCACGCTTTTAAAAACACATTGCGTTTGTGTGTGCAAGAACTGCAGGTAAGTAGCATGGTGCAAAAGCAGAATGGATTTCAAGGCAACTGTATTTTTAAAATGCTGAATGCACCTTTTTTCTGCAGGAAACGAAGGCATGGCAGCCCATTCAAATCAATGGGCTGCTGTACCTGCACAAATGAGGACCGCCAAAACATACATGTGAACCAGCCAGGCCCAAAATAAGCTGGAGGGGGGCCCAAAAAAAATGTTTGCCCAGGGCCCAAACCATATTAAAGACGGCCCTGCCTCCAGCATTGTGTAATTAGCTGATATCAAATCATATTCCAGTACGTACGCTATCTGCCTGGAGTTCAGCCATAAGTTATATGAGTGATAACAGCCAACATTGTTTTACGGATCACTGCAAAAAAAAATAATAATCTAATATTCTAGAGAAAAAAGTTTGAAAAGACTTTTCATGCTTGCCAATATCCTCATACTGATTGAGCTTGATGCATTAAATTACACAAGTCGGAACTAAGCCTAATCTGAGCACCACAAACTGAAAATGTTATTTAATTCATTTATAATATTCAACAAAAACTCACTCATCCATTCATGTCTTCCTGCTTTATTTTGTTGAGAAATCACTTTGAAACCCCCCCCTAACATTTCTAGGGCATCCTTGAGTAAGGCCAGATGATTCATGCAGCATTTACTACTTAGAATCCATCTGCTCTTAACTCAGGCAGGAGGTGGTGCTTAGCTGAGAAAGACCCTCCTTACCTCCTTCAGATAAAAAAAATGAACAAAAATATATTCATGAAGACTCCTGGGATGTATGACGTTATTTTGGCCTAGGCCAGAAACCAAAAAGCAATTGACGAATGTAAAAAAAAAAAATAAGTTTAAAACAACTAAATACATATTCCTATCTATTTACTAATGTAAGCAGCATAAGGATTAAAAATAGTTAATGTTGATTAACCGCTTACCGACCCTATACTGTATATATACAGCAGCAGGGTGGCTCTCCTGTGCAGGATCACATATGTGTACGTGATCCTGCACTTCTGGGTCTAGGGTGTGTACTCGCGCCATGATTGGACACAGCGGGAGCCAATCAGCGGGTCCGGCGGACACGATGTCCACCGGGACACGACAATCGTTCGGGACACAGGCAGAGCGGCGGTCTGCCTATGTAAACAAGGAAGATCGCCGTTCTGTGAGGAGGGAAGGTTGTGATCCTGTATTCCCTCAAAGCAGGAACACGGATCTCTGCCTTCCCCTAGTACAAGCACCTCACGCAGTACACAAGCACTGGCTAGGCACACAGTTAACCCTTTGATCACCTCTGATGTTAACCCCTTCCCTGCCTGTGTCAATAGTACAGTAACAGTGTATATTTTGGTCCCCAAAATGTGTCACTTAATGTCCGATTTGTCTGCCGCAATGTTGTAGTCCTGCTACGATTCGCTGATCGCCGCCATTACTAGTTAAAATAAATAAATACAAATTCACTAAATCTATCCCATAGTTTGTAGATTCTATTGCGTTGTCCCTTGAAATGCGTGGAGATTACAGATTCTGCACATAGATAATGATCTACCAACTATGTTGGCATTTAGAATTTATACTGGTGAGAATTGTATTTTTATTCCAATTTAATGTGGAAATGTAGATGTGTGTTTAATATGTAAATCAAAATATTTTTTTTATTTTTTATACATTTTCTGTATTTCTCACTTAGCCCCACTCTGCAAAGTCCCATGGGCAAATATTTTTCATTTCGGTTTTGGTATATTAGGGACTAAGTGCTGCATAGGTTTGAGCATATGGTGACTCTCCTCATATATATCTATCTATATATATCTCTATATATATATATATATATATATATATATATATATATATATATATATATATATATATATCTATATCTATATATATATATCTATATATATATATATATATATATATATATATATATATACCGTATTTGCCGGCGTATAAGACGACCCCCTAATATTTTGCTGAATACGGTGGTTTTGTGGTCTACTCACCGTATTAGACGACCCCCTTGTGCGATAGTAATGCATTTTAATTAAACGAAGAGGCTGCAGCCCGCCGGGTGCTCTGTAAGGCTGTATGTATTCTGTATATGCGCCGCTCAGCCAATCCCGACGCACTGTGTTGATGACAAAGCATGCTAAGCCTGCTCGGATTGGAGTAACAACCTCTGCCAGTCTGAGCAGGCTACATAATGTAGCCTGCTCGGATCGGCAGAGGTTATTACTCCAATCCGAGCAGGCTTAGCATGCTCTATCATCAACACAGTGCATCGGGATTGGCTGAGCGGCGCATATACAGAATACATGCAGCCATACAGAGCAGGCGGCGGGCTGATATCGATCGAGCAGCTGCTTCACCCGGCGTATTTCGGCTGCGTAATTCCGGTGTAAAAGGTTGTCTTATACGCCGCAAAAAAAAAATATATATTTATATATATATAATTTATTTTATTTTATTTTATTTTTGTCTGAATCAGAGGATAAACCATCATCAGCAACACAGTTAACAACCCCTTAATAAACACAAATTAACAGAGGTTTCTCCTTTTTTTTTTTTTTTTTTATACAAATGTGCCCCTGATGAAATGATTTACTGAAAAAACGCATACAACAGAGCCTAGACATACTGACAGGCTGCATTGTGCATATTCACCGTCAGACAAGGTTTTTCCTTGTGGGACTTCTCCTGTTGATGAGCGATACCATCATTTTTATACGTGAGTACACTCGTTTTATTCAAATAAAGTCGGAATTGTGTTTATCTACTACACTATGGTGGCTGCCTTTTTTATGTGTTGCTCTCCGGTTACACGACCCATTATTGGGAGGAAGTGGAGCAGATGAACCCATTGTTTTTAGCGTTCTAAGACCACTCATATACCGAGGGTCAAAGTGTTCCAGTAAGCGCTTTGGCAGGTTACTTTGAGTGATGTATCTATTGCGCCACTGCAGCGCATGGGTCATTTTGGCATGTTGCAGTTTGCACGTTTTTTACTGTGCGTTTTGCTGCATTTGACGCTAATTTTTTCACGTGGCAAAATGTGTGTTTGCTTCCACGTTTGGGGTGTTATTAATTGTTTGCATTGAAGAAATAATGGAAAAGCATATGTTTATTTTGTGTTTGGTGACCAATAAAGGGGAATTTAAGATTGTAAAATGTATTGCTGATGCTGGTTCCCCTCTGATTCTTACAAAATATTTATACAATTTTTTACATCAAAACGGTCATAAATGTGCCTGCATTGAAGATATTTCTCACCTCTGCATTGCTTATCACCGCAACATTGCAGAGAAACTGCAGCTTGAAGAATCTTCTGAATCTGACAGCTGCTGCATTCTGACCCTAGGCTTATACTCGAGTCAATACGTTTTCCCAGCTTTTTTGTGGTAAAAGTAGGTGCCTCGGCTTATACTCGGGTCGGCTTATACTCGAGTATAATACGGTAATATGATCAGTAAATAGTAAATAAATACAATTGTCCTTTTTTTGTTTCCAAAACTTGCATTTGGCATATATGTATACATACAGTGCCTTGAAAAAGTATTCATACCCTTTGAAATTTTCCACATTTTGTCATGTTACAACCTAAAACTTAAAAAAAATGTATTGGGATTTTATGTGATAGACCAACACAAAGTGGCACATAATTGTGAAGTGGAAGGAAAATGATAAATGGTTTTCTATTTTTTTTTACAAATAAATACTTGAAAAGTGTGGCGTGCATTTGTATTCAGCGCCCTTTACTCTGATACCCCTAACTAAAATCTAGTGGAACCAATTGCCTTCAGAAGTCACCTGATTAGTAAATAGTGTCCACCTGTGTGTAATTTATTCTCAGTAGAAATAGAGCTGTTCTGTGAAGCCCTCAGAGGTTTGTTAGAGAACCTTAGTGAACAAACAGCAACATGAAGTCCAAGGAACACACCAGACAGGTCAGGGATAAAGTTGTGGAGAAGTTTGAAGCAGGGTTAGGTTATAAACAAAAAAACATCCCAAACGTTGAACACCTCACTGAGCACTGTTCAATCCATCATCCAAAAATGGAAATCGTATGGCACAACTGCAAACTTACCAAGACATGGCCGTCCACCTAAACTGACAGGTTGGGCAAGGAGAATATTAATCAGAACAAACTGCACTCCTGTGATCCATAGGAGAAGTACAACCCAACGAGCTTTGGCTGTACTTCTCCTTTAACTTTACTATACTAACTAAAAACACGTGCTTTAAAATATGAAATCACTTCTTTTAAAGGATAGGAATTTTGAGGTCCCGTCTCTACTTTGTTCTACAACGGATACAATCAGTTCATCAAAGAAGATGGAGATACAACAAGGAAACTTTATTGACCATAAATAGAACAGAAAAACACAAAATGTTGTAACAAGTTCTTCAGAATCGGGGATAATAAATGACGTACACACTGGACTTTGAATACAAACAACATGAAAACAGTATTAAAACACATAAAACGTTTTGATAATGTTCCCTGATAATAAACTCAAATCTTTTCACTCTTGTTGGTTTGAACATCCTGCTAAATGATTCATGTCTGGTTGAGGTTATATAAAGCTTATGTAAATATTCCTAACCTCGGGGGGGAAGTTCAATAAACACAATTCTGGGTGCTTTGATATCCAGCGTCACATCCTAACCTCAAATAGCTTACAAGAGAAGCCCCTTCGCTCCCTCGTCTCTGAAATGTATCTAAAATGATCTTACATGATCAGATCACTAACAGGAAGCCATGCTCCAATGAATGGTGTCAGTCTTTACATAACTTGACATGACTTTTTATTCCAATTTAAATTCTAAATTAAAGTTACCCTACAGCTGAACTGTAGAAAGATATAAATAAAATATATAAATAAAGAAAAATTTCAGGAATTAGGGCACATTTACATTTGCGGTTAGGGAGGCGGTAAAAACAAGTGGTTGAGCTGCATTTTTACTGCCTCCTAAATGCCTCGTTCACACATACGTCAATACCATATGTGTGAACAAGTCTCATAACCGCCCTTCAACACCTGCCATGAATATTACAATGGCACCACCACAGGCGTGAATAAGGAATCAATGTTTGTCAGCCGCCTCCAGTGATTTCAATGGTAATGCTCTGTAACTGCACTTCAAAGCAGTATTAAACCCAAAACCAAAATGTAATATATTGCAGCTTACCAATTATTATATGTGGTGGCTGCATTCGTTTTCTTTGGCTTTTCCCCATTCTGTTTTCATCTGGTGATCTGGTGGCCAGTAACACACCTCCGGTATTAGACACAACTCTGGGGGAAGGAGAACAGGGGGCATAGCAGATAGCAGCATCGTCAGTCTAGGGGGGGAGATGGGGGCTCAGGCTGGGTTCACACTTGTCCGACAAACGGTCCTACATTGGGAGCCTCATGTAGCATGACGTGTGAAAATCAATGTTTCCCTATGAGAGCTGTCTTAACTGGTCCTACACAAGTCGGTCCGACTTTGAAAATGCTCCCTCTACTACTTTTGGTCCTACATTGATCCTACTTCAGCCCATTGAATATCATTGAAGTTGGACCAAAGTAGTATCCTGTTCATGAAAGTAGGATGGATGTAGGACCAATGTAGGATAAATGTAGGACCAATGTAGCAGAGCAAAGTAGGATGAAAGTAGTGTAGTAGTGTGAACCCAGCCTAACTGATGAGTAAACATCATCCCATGCTCCTGTTATACAGGAAACCCCACCATGGAAAACGATGCATAGTAAAGGGAGGGGTCGTAATAGGGGTGGAGGAAATGTCCCTTCAGGAAATCTTCCTCCCCCCCACCCTTACCCACTTACAACTACTATGCACCACTTCATAATTATTGGGATGGGCCCCCACCCACTAACCAACAGCATTTTTTAGGGCAGGGGAGGACCCCTTGGAGGGGCCCTCCACCCTTCCCACCTACTTGGACCGGAGATTGGAGGGAATCCCCCCGTTTCCGTACCCCCCACCCCCGACCTTGGCCCCATCGGGGCAATCCAGGTCCAAAAGAAAAAATCAAGAGGAGTCAGAGGGGGGCGACGAGTCCAAAAGACCAAGGCAGTGATCGGCACTGGAATCTTTAACCTGAGTGGAGTTGATCTCACAGGGGATGAGATAAAAGTGCTGGATAAGGGCCTTAAATTTGCTCCCATACGCAACTTGAATAAATTTGAAACCTATGTGAGTATACAGAAGTACATTAGAAATTTGAATTTAAAAAAATATTTTTTATCCAATCCAGTTGAGAGAATCATTCCAGCTGTTGCTTCTAATCACTCAACTCTGAAAAATAGGTCTGTTTTTAATCCCCAACATACTGATACCAAACATCTGGATGTCTTCCGGAATTTGGTTTGTAAAGATCTTGATAACTTGAGAATTAAAAAAGTGAAAGACTCACATTGTATCCAGCGGGGTATTGCCTCCCTGGAAAAACGTAATGAGATTGTTATTCGCCCTGCGGATAAGGGGGGAGGTTTGGTTGTCCTCAGCAAGACTTATTATTATGAGGAGATGAGGAGGTTGCTGGGAGATCAAAATACTTACCTTCTGTTACCGCGTGACCCTATGGTGAATTTTAAAAACGATCTCCATCTTTTGATAGAAAGAGGAAAACAATCTGGGATTTTGAATAAAAAGGAAGCTGCCTATCTTGATCCTTTTTACTGTCGGACTCCGATAGTTTATTTCTTGCCCAAATTGCATAAAAACGCAGAACGGCCTCCGGGCCGTCCGATCGTGAATGGAATTGATTCTGTTAGCTCACAATTAGGGCAGTATCTAGATGTTTTTTTGCAGCCGTTGGTTTGCAAAGTGCCTGCGTATCTACGAGACACTAAGCAAATTATACAAATTCTAGGTTCTATCCCATGTACATCTGAAACTATACTTGTGACAGCCGATGTGGGGTCATTGTACACCATTATTGGACATGATGCAGCTCTTGCATCGGTTCAATGGGCTTTGGAATCCACGGATTTAGACTCTGAGCATGTGCGTTTTCTTTTGGATAGTCTTGAATTTTGTTTATTAAAGAATTCTTTTTGGTTCGATAGACAGTTCTTCCTGCAACGTTGTGGGGTAGCCATGGGGGCTCGTTTCGCTCCCAGTGTGGCCAATTTGTTTATGGCCCGCTGGGAGCGAGATGTGATCTTCCGTGATATGCCCCCTCAACTACGATGTTATCGTAGATACATAGACGACCTGGTGTTAATTTGGGAAGGGGATATGCCCTCTTTGAATGCTTTTATGTTGAAGTTGAATTCTAATGAACTGGGCATTGTCCTGACTTGGACTGTTTCAAGGGAGCAGGTGACTTTTCTCGACCTGGAGATTTCCAAATCTGGGTCTGGATTGGTCACTAAGAATCACTTTAAGTCAGTGGATCGCAACGGGTATATCCCTTTGAACAGTTGCCACCACAGATTGTGGTTGTGCAATATTCCACGTGGCCAATTTGTAAGGCTTCGGAGGAACTGCACCATGGAGTCTGACTATTTGGTGCAGTCCCAGGAATTGGCCACCAGGTTTGTAGCCAAGGGCTACTCTAAGCCTTTGATGGAACAAGAAATTGAGAGAGTTAGAACTCTGATGGTACAGGATAATCCTCCCAAAAGTGATTTAGGAAGAACTGACTTCAAAATGTTGTTGGACTTTAATGTTCAACATAAAACTTTTGAAAAAATCATTGCCAAGCATTGGCCTATCCTAAAGGGAGACGTGGTCCTTGGCCCGGTTCTCCCTGAGCGTCCTCAATTCATCTATAAGAAGGCCCCTTCTTTAAGAGATCGATTGGCTCCTGGAGTTACTGATCCACCTGTTATTCCCAGACCCAAACTCTTTGATTTTTTGTCTGGGTTTTATGCCTGTGGCAGATGTGCCACATGCAAACATGCAAAACGTAATATTAAAAAGCGAAAAAGTTTTGTTTCAAATGTAACCCAAGTAGAATATCCGATAAAGCAGTTGATTACTTGCTCAACAGAGGGAGTTGTATATATGCTTGAGTGCGACTGTGGGTTACAGTATATAGGGCGCACATCACGGGAGCTACACGTGAGGGTGGGTGAACACGTGAGTAATATCAAGCGTGGTATCAAGACCCACAGCGTGTCTAGACACTTTAGGAACCATCACCAGAGAGACCCCAAAGGCCTCAAATTTTGGGGCATAGAGAAAGTTTCCAGACATTGGAGAGGGGGGCATTTCATCCGGCAATTAAGCCGTCGTGAATCGTTCTGGATATATGAGATGAAGGTTTCTGTCCCGTTAGGGCTCAATGTAGAGTTTGATCTTAACTGTTTCATTTCTAATCGTTAATATTATTGGGGATTTTTAAATGGTTTTGAATTTTTATATACATTTTTATATATATTTTTATGGAATTTTTTGATGTATATACTATGAATTTTTATTTTGTATTGTATACAATTTTAACTTATTCATTTTAGGATACTAATGTGAATTTTTATTTTTTGTTCTCCATATCAGACATTGTATTAATATGTTTCAAGGCTCAGCGCGGTCTAATGTATGGGTTATGTTCCGCGTTTTGCCTTTAATGACATTTATGCAGATATAATGTTTTGATTATGTGATATTTGATTGGGTCATTGAGGAGGTGAAAGCGGATGACGTCTTCTAAACAATTATCAGTTGTTTTATATTGCTTTTAATTTAAAATTCTTTTGAATTTTGCCCCATCGAATAAGTATTTATCCTTTTTCAGGCTGTGTTCTGGCTTGGAAACACTAGATGGCGCTTGTTAGAGGTTTATTATACTGTTGCTATGGCAACAGCGTTGTATATATTGAATCGCGGGACGTCCACGTTGATCCAGCGCCCCACGCTGAAGAAGTCCCGCCTACTCTGGGACGTAACGCGTACGAGGGGGAGGAGTCACGTCGACGTCACCCGCGTTCGCCTGCCTCACGATACCTACACGCTGACTGTTTGCGATCCGGAATTCCCGGTTACATGCTGCTCGCTATACACTCGGCTGAGAGTGTCCGCAAATGTGAGTGTTTTTAGACTGATTATGTTTTAGATTAAAGTTGTTTCAAACGGAGAGCACTAGTCCTTCTCTTTTGTTGCCTTTTCGGTCCATGGAATAAGTTTGGGAGATTGCTGAGTTGTCCTACTGATTGCTGGTTCCATCTGGGGATACACAGAGCTGACTTCTTGTATGCTGTTACCATCTATTTCTTGGAGGATATGTATTATGCTTTTTGACCTAGCCACAGGTCGAATCGCTGAGGTGAGAGGCCATCCATAGCCTTGGTGGAGGATATCCCTGTCACTGATCTTATGAAAGATTGCTGCACCATTCGTCACTATTGTTTTTTGGAGCACCTTTTGTCACCTTGCACTTTATGGACTTTTATTAATTGATATTAATTGATATTAATTTTGTTATAGATTTTATGTTTTTGCGCTGCACTATTTATTTACTTAATGTCTATTTCAGATACCAAGCCGCCAGATTCAAAAAGGCTGGGTTGGGGTGCTGGACCGGACCTTGAGACAGCAGATCCGGACTGCACGGCAACATCCAGGGTGGCCGATCTACTAAGGATAGTAGAAGTGAAAACCATGCCCTTTTCGGCCAAAAAGGGGCTATTAAAATGAGGGAAGTCTTCTCCGTCTTGAATTTGGAGAGGACTCTCGGCAAAAGATGAAGTGGAGGGAAAGCATAGGTCAGGGTGAATGTCCAACTGTTCTGTAAGGCATCGACTGCTAGTGGTTGATCCCTTGGATTCAGAGAGAAAAAATTTGGTAGTTTGGCATTTTTCCTGTTTGCGAAAAGGTCGATTTCCGGAAGACCCCACTTGGTAACTATGTCTGCAAACACTGTCGGATCTAGAGACCACTCCTCTTGAGAGATCAACTGTCTGCTCAGAAAATCTGCTAGACTGTTCTGCATACCCTTGAGATGGACGGCTGATAGAGACTCCAGATTTTCTTCTGCCCAAACAAACATTTCTTTGGCTATATTCATCAGGCTGGGGTTCCTGGTTCCCCCCTGCTTGTTCAGATACGCCACTGACGTGACGTTGTCCGACCTGATCTGCAGATGTTGATGTTTTAGTTGGTCTTGAAATGCTGCCATGCCTTTTGCTACAGCTTTTAACTCTCTGTAATTTGACGAGCGCTTCTTTTCTAGGTGACTCCAAGGGCCTTGCGCCCATTGATCCCCTAGATGGGCTCCCCAGCCCTGGTTGCTGGCGTCCGTCGTCACGATGAACGTAACCGAGGGGTTCCACAACAGTCCTCCTTTCAGATTGTTTTGGTTTCTCCACCACCAAAGTGCTTGTTTTGTTTTTTCTGAAAGAAACACTTTGTCCTCCAAGTCCTTTCCTAAAAGATTCTGTAAAAGGAATGACTGGAGCGGTCTTTGGTGAAACCTGGCCCATTTCACTGCTGGGATGGAGGCTGTCATGAGGCCTAAAACCGACATTATCTCCCTTACTGTTACAGGGAGATTTGTCTGTATTTGCGCTACCCGTTGACTTATGTGATCGATTTTTTCTTGAGGAAGAAAGGTCTTCTGTTCTGTTGAATTTATTATGTAGCCCAAAAACAGGATCTCCTGAGAGGGAATGAGGTTTGATTTCTCCTGGTTGATGATCCAACCTAACTGAGTCAACCACTGCTGGGCGACCACTAGGTCTGCCAGCAGTTTTTGCCTTGTCGGTGCCAAGAACAGTAAGTCATCTAAGTATGGGACGACTGTTATGCCCTGGAGTCTAGGGGGGCCAGTGTCTCCGCAAGAATCTTGGTAAAGATCCTCGGGGACGAGGAGAGGCCAAAGGGAAGAGCTTGACTCTGAAAATTATACATTTTTTCTCTCACTTGAATGGCTATGCGGAGGAACTTTTGGGAGCTTTCCCTGATAGGAATATGAAGGTAGGCATCCTTCAAATCTACTTTTTGAAGCAGATTCTTCACAGAATAGATTGATTCCATACGGAACTTTTTGTACCGAATGGCCGTGTTCAAAGGTTTTAGGTTGAAGATCAGGCGGTACTTGCCTGACGGCTTCCGCACTAAAAAGACGTGCGAGTAAAAATCCTGACCTTCCTCTTGTTTGGGAACTGGTATTATGACTTTCTGATCTACAAGCTCTCCTATGAGATGTTGTAATGCCTGGGCTTTTGTCTGATCTTTTGCCAGTTGTGTAATCAAGAACCTTTTTGGTGGTACTTGATCGAACTCCAGAGCATAACCCTTTTCTATGACTCCCCTGACAAAATTGTTGGAGGTCAGTTTTTTCCATTGTGGAAGGAAGTCCCCCAATCTTCCTCCCACTTGGATCCTGACATCACTGGGTTTTGGGATTTTTGTCAGGAGGGTTAAAGAGCACATTGGCTTTCTTTTTCCCCCCCTGTGTCGCCCAGGGTCTATTTGGCTTCCCTTTTTCCTGATTTTTCTTTTGCCCTTTAACCACTTCCCGACCCCCGCATGTACATATACGTCCACAATATGGCACGTACAGGCACATGGGCGTATAGGTACGTCCTCGCCTATTAGCGGGTGGGGGGTCCGATCGGGACCCCCCCCGCTACATGCGGAGGTCGGGTCCGCTCGGGGAGCGATCCGGGACCACGGCGCGGCTATTTGTTTATAGCCGCTCCGTCGCGATCGCTCCCCGGAGCTGAAGAACGAGGAGAGCCGTGTGTAAACACGGCTTCCCCGTCCTTCACTATGGCGGCGCATCGATCGCGTCATTCCCTTTATAGGGAAGACACGATCGATGACGTCATTCCTACAGCCACACCCCCAAACAGTTGTAAACACATACTAGGTGCACCCTAACTCCTACAGCGCCACCTGTGGTTAACTCCCAAACTGCAACTGTCATTTTCACAATAAAGAATGCAATTTAAATGCATTTTTTGCTGTGAAAATGACAATGGTCCCAAAAATGTGTCAAAATTGTCCGAAGTGTCCGCCATAATGTCGCAGTCACGAAAAAAATTGCTGATCGCCATTAGTAGTAAAAAAAAAATCAAAAATAAAAATGCAATAAAACTATCCCCTATTTTGTAAACACTATAAATTTTGCGCAAACCAATCGATAAACGCTTATTGCAATTTTTTTTACTAAAAATAGGTAGAAGAATACGTGTCGGCCTAAACTGAGGAAAAAAAATGTTTTTATATATGTTTTTGGGGGATATTTATTACAGCAAAAAGTAAAAAATATTGCTTTTTTTTCAAAATTGTCGCTCTATTTTTGTTTATAGCGCAAAAACTAAAAACCGCAGATGTGATCAAATACCACCAAAAGAAAGCTCTATTTGTGGGGAAAAAAGGACGCCAATTTTGTTTGGGAGCCACGTCGCACGACCGCGCAATTGTCTGTTAAAGCGACGCAGTCCCGAACTGTAAAAACACCTTGGGTCTTTAGGCTGCATATTGGTCCGGGGCTTAAGTGGTTAAAGGGACGAAAAAACTTCTTGAAACCTGACTTTTTCTTGTCAGGAAAAGTCTTCTTTTTATCCGCAGTGCGTTCTAACGCTTCATCTAGCGGAGTGCCAAAGAAAAAAAATTCCTGAAAAAGGAACGCTGCAAAGGCGTAACTTAGAGGCAGTGTCTCCCGGCCAGGTTTTGAGCCAAAGAGTTCTCCTCGCAGCCACTGATAGGGAAGCTGCCCTGGCTGAAAGTTTTACCGATTCTGCCGAGGCATCGGCGATAAAGCCCACAGCTTTAAACAGCATGGGAAAGGATTTTAACATCTCTTCTCTAGACGTACCTGCTGTCAGGTGTTCCTGCAATTGTTTGAGCCAAAACTCCAAATTACGTGCTACACACGTGGTTGCTAGGGCTGGCTTAAGGTTAGCCATGGCCGTGTCCCAGGATCTCTTGAGGATAACATCCCCTCTTTTATCCATGGGATCCGCCAAATGTCCCATATCCTCGAACACGAGATCTGAGTGTTTAGATACCTTTGCTAGTGGGGCATCAAGTTTGGGAGATTGATTCCAGACCGCAGCGGGGTCCTCATCAAAGGGGAATCTTCTTTTTAGGCCACCTGAAAAGAAGGGCCTTTTGTCAGGTTCCTCCCATTCTTTCAGGACTAAGTCTGAAACTATTTTGTGCACTGGAAAAACCTTTTGTTTTTTCCTACTTAACCCCTGATACATTCTATCATGACGTGAGAGAGAAGTTTTTTCCTCCTTCAGTTCTAACGTCTCATGAATTGCCCCAATTAGTTCATCTACCTCCTCCTGAGAGAGTTTGAATCTAGTGGGGGTGCAGGAGTCATCCTGATCATTTTCTTGCCCAGAATCTGGATGGGAAGAATCTGAATCAGAATTTTTAAGGGAAATCTCCTCATTCTCTACAGGATCACCTGTTCCTGATGCTACCAGAATAGGAGATGTGGGCACCTCCTGCTGTCTTGCAGTTGAACCTGGAATCTGAGTGTCAGCAATGAGTTTTCTGAATGATTGAAAGGTAGCTTGCATTTCATCTTTAAACGAACCCATAAATTTATTGAGTGGGGAATCTTCTTCGCTATTCACCACAGTAGCAATACAGGGACCGCATAAACTTTTGGTATATCCAGAAGCAAGCCTTGCATTACATGTGGCACATTTCTTTTTATCTTTAGAAGGGTTTTTAACTTCCTTTGATTCTCAATGACAGAAAAAAGAGAGAGAGAGAGAGCTACCTTTAGTGTTATGCATAGGCAAGAGCCCCCTCCTCCCCTGTTCTAAGGTGCCCACTGAGCTAAAATATAGGACTAACAGACCTATCTAGCTCCCTTTAAATACAGGTGAAAACACAGGAAAAAAGGTTCTGGCACAGCCAGCCTACCTGTGAAGAGCCGGCGCCGGACTCCCCTTGTGCAGCGTCCATGCTGCTTCCGTGTATAGGCAGAGTATAGCCCACGCTTGCTGCCTTATAACGCGCCGACTCGGCCTTCCTTCGAATCCCGTGCCAAGAAACCGGAACCTGAGTTTCCGGCGCACAGTGATGACGCGCATCTGGCCCGGAGGTTACGCCCAGCGACTTCCGGGTCACGGCGTCCACCGTAAGGAGAGCTTCTCCCGCCTGCCAGACGCCGCCGCCATGAACGCCATCACTGCCCACTCCCTCGCCGGGCACCGGAGGAAAGAAGGAACGGGAAACTCCATGCTCAAGCGGAGGGAACCCGTGGCCACACAAATGGAGAGATTTTTAAGGTAGGGGAACAACCAGCCCAGCTGTCTTCCCCGGCCCTTTAGAGATGGATACTCTCCCTGATCCATCCTCCTGTAAAAAAGACGGTTCCTCGTGGTGACATGTCTCCTCCGTCTGAGGAAACACATAAAACTGACCAGATGCCTGAGGGACCGCCTTTTAAAGAGCTGGGGGTGATGTGTTTCCTGTCCAGGGAGGAGCTCCATCTCTCAAGGGCTGTCCTGGAAGACGCCTTGGGAAAACATATAGCACCGTGAGGAAGGTTTGTGGTCCAGGATGATAGGACAGTCAAAATTAGAAGCAGCTTGTGTTACACTAACAGTGTAGTGCAAGCCGGCGTGGACTCTTTCCGTGCTGCCCCCCTGCAAAGCGCTGCCCTAGGCCTGGGCCTTGTTGGCCTAGGCCAGGCTACAGTGTTGCTGTTTGTTCCAAGCCTGTTCTAGTGACCAAGTGGAAACTCCAACCCATTAAGTGGCCGATAGTGCTTTGACTTAGAAGAGTAATATGTTTTCTTGTTAGATAATATTGGAGAGAAGGCTTTCATGTACAGTGTGTACTATATTATGTTGGTCATAGGTTAAAGGTGAGGTCACAATTCTCACAGAGGGGGAGCACCTATGGTTGTGGTTGGTTTTCAGCATTAGAGTTGTGGTTTCACAATAGACATTTTTGGTTTTCGGATTAATATTGCTTTACTTTGCAGTTAATATCCCTTGCTGGTTGATGTAGCAGCTGAGATGATGACTTGATGTAAATGCAACTGCCAATTTTGGTGGACTGCTGCCTTGCCATGTAATGCATGCCAGTTTCAGCAAAGTGATCCAGGCTTTCACTTGTTAAATAACAGAAAAATAACAGAATTACTGGGCGAATAACCAGGTGAAAAAAAAGGGAAAAAAAACGATTGCAAATGTTTTTCATGACGTGAATTTTTTTTTTTTTTTTTTTTTAAATGGTCATTAAAAACGATCATGTGTAGGCTCCAGAGCATTTTTCATGACGTGAAAAATGGGCATTAAAAATGTAGAACATGCTCTAATTTTTCGCGTCGTTTTACACGTCATGAAAACTGGTCGTGTGTAGGCTTTAACAACGTCAAAAAAACACACATACTCAGAAGCAAGTTATGAGATGGGAGCACTCGTTCTGGTAAAACTAGCGTTCGTAATGGAGATAGCACATTCGTCACGCTGTAACAGACTGAAAAGCACGAAGACTGAAAAAGCACAAATGGTCTCTCACCAAACTTTTACTAACACAAAATCAGCAAAAGCAGCCCAAAGGGTGGCGCCATCTGAATGGAACTTCCCCTTTATAGTGCCGTTGTACGTGTTGTTTGTCACCGTGCTTTGCTCGAGCATTTTTTATCACGATCGTGTGTATGCAAGGCAGGCTTGACAAGAATCACGCCGAAAAAAACTTTGTTTTTTCTAGAACATTAAAAATGGTCGTGTGTACGCGGCATAAGAACTGGCAAGCTTCATTCTGGCTAGAGTAAAGCCTCGTACACACGCTCAGTTTTCTTGACAAGAACCAGCAAGAAAACTGCTGGCAGAGCTTTCTTGCAGAGTAAACCGAGCGTGTGTACGAGGCTTTCAGGTTTCTCGTTAAGAAAACTGCCTAAAATCTTGACGTGAAAAATAGAGAACATGTTGTGTATACTTACCTGTCGCAGTGGAAACCCACGCATGCTCGAAATGACTTTGACGCATGCGCGGTAGCTTCCTAGGCATAGGTAGGGTGCAGCAAGATGGGGGCGACGGCATCGAATGTGACAAGCGCATGCTTGGCGTACGCGATGACGTCACCGCTTTCTTGCCTTTCAAAAGAACCGTGGTTCTTTTGAAAGGAGTGTTTGTACACTTGGGCGGCAAGAGATTCTTGCCAAGAATCTCATCAGGAAAAATTACAATTTTTTCCTGACGAGATTCTGGCCCGTGTGTACGGGGCCTAAAGGAACACTAAAGGTTCGTTTTTTATGAGATTAATTGTTTGCTGTTTGCTAGAGCATTTAAATATCACTTACCTCGTTTTTTCCTTTTGACCTCCAGAATACAGTAATCCAGGTTTGAAAATGCCATTTCCTGTCTCTCCTCTTCTTGCTTTCCACCAGTATCTGAGCCGTTTTGCATGGTGGAAAGCAGAATGTGCTCACCCCCTCCCTATGACTACAGCCCTGCGTGAAGATGCTCTCTTATCCCTCACAGGCATGAAGGCTAAGCCTAATGGGAACTGTAGTTCCCAATAGGCTGTGATGTAGCAAGAATGAATGCGCACCGCAAACCAGGAAGTCAGTGAGAATAACGATTCAGGAGTGACGGAGGTGAATAAAACAGCTTGATTTCAACAGGTATCAAACTAGTTATAATACAAAAACATTACTTTTTACTTTATTAGCTACTGTCAGACTTTAATTTAAGAGGAAAATATTTTTGTCTTTACAACCCCTTTAAGGAAGGGTTATCATTTTTTTTTTGCCATCTGTGTCCCATAAGGGAGATTCCCTTCACTTCCTGTCCCATACTAAAAGCAGTAAGAGGAAATACCTCTAAAGCAAGTGAATTTTGCGGTGGCACAAGGGTCAGCCTATAGATAGGTTTCCTCTATGGAGGTATGGAATCCTATTGCATAATTTCCTGGGTGACTGTGAGTCATTTGTTTCTCATCTCTTACAGCACAAACTACTACATTAACCAGTGAGTAAAGTGATGGTTAGATTTAAAAAAAATATATAATAAAAATAAATAAAAATATAATAAAAATAAGTAAATAAAAAAAAAACTGGGGTTGGGTTTTAAGGCATTTGTTGGTCAGTGCTTAGGGCATTAGAGGGCATCAGCAAGCCTTCAAATGTAAACATTGTGATGCCTTTTTCATTTGTTTGTTTCCCTCTTTTGGCTTTCTTTGGACATCTGAGGATAAATTCAGCAACAGAAATCTATACGGTATATAGTTTGAAAGCAATTTTTATACTGTGCACTAGAGGGGTTGACTTTGAAATGAGCAATAAAATTATAGACTCCTTAATAGATCACAATGTCCCTTTGCACATAGTTACAGCACTGAGAAGCAAGTTAGCATGTTAGTACAGGAATCACTGACACTGATCACCCTTTATCATGGCCTAGGTAAAAGATTGTTCATTTTTAGTATAGTATATAGCAAATGAGTACTAGTGTATACACCACTTTTCTTGTATTACAGTGCCTTGAACAAAAAAAAATGCAACAGGCGTATATTGATTGGTTTGTGCAAAAGTTATAGCGTCTACAAAATAGGGGATAGATTTATGGCATTTTTATTATTATTATTATTTATTTTTTTGCTAGTAATGGCGACGATCTGCGACATTTTGGCAGACATCGTACACTTTTGACACTAGTTTGGGACCATTGTCATTTATACAGCGATCAGTGCTAAAAAAAAAAGGCACTGATTACTGTGTAAATGACTCTGGTGGGGAAGGGGTTAAACACTAAGAGGTTATCAAGGGATTAGGTGTGTCCTAGGGAGTGATTCTAACTGTGGGGGATGGGCTACCACTGACATGACAGCGATCACTGCTCCCAATGACAGGGAGCAGTAGATCCCTGTCATGTCACTAGGCATAACAGGGAAATGCCTTATTTACATCCCCCCGTTCTGCCTCTCCGTGTCACGTTCGTTGGCCGCTGGCAAACATTGAGTTTGCGCGGCACGTTTACGGACACTGTATATGAAATACATTACATTATTATTATTATTATTATTATTATAATACAAGATTTATATAGCGCCAACAGTTTGCACAGCGCTTTACAACGTTAGGCAAACAGTACAGTTACAATACAATTCAATACAGGAGGAATCAGAGGGCCCTGCTCTTTAGAGATTAGAATCTAAAAGGAAGGGTCAAGTGATACAAAAGGTAACAACTGTGGGGGATGACCTGATGGAGAAAATAAAAGTACAGTTTTTGGGTGGAGGCAGGGTAGGCTTCTCTGAAGAGAGAGGTTTTCAGGGACTGCCTAAAAGTAGAGTCTGCCCTTATATCAGGTGCCCCCAGCAGAGTCCTTCCTTACATCAGGTGCCCCCAGCAGCAGTGGCGTAGCGTGGGTTGTCAGCGCCCGGGCAAGGCAAGAAATTTGCACCCCCTAACCTATGGACTTTTAGCACTCCATGATTCCCTTCCTACAATAGTACTTACCAGACTGATTCCTACACTGACCACTACACTAACCAACCTGATTCCGATACTGGCCACTACACTGACCTACCTGACCACCACACTGACCTACTTGATGCCTATATTGACCACTACCCTACCCGATTCCTACACTGTCCACTACACTGACCACTACACTAACCAACCTGATTCCGATACTGGCCACTACACTGACCTACTTGATGCCTATATTGCCTATATTGACCACTACCCTACCCGATTCCTACACTGGGCCAGTGTTACCACTAGGCAAACTAGCCAGCCGCCTAGGGCACCCTGCTGCCTAGGGGCGCCCGGGCCACTGGTGTTCCTACACTCTTCTCTCTGCAGAAAGCATCTAAGTCTCACCATCAGCAGGCAGCCACCGCTCCATTCGCACATAGTTTCAGAGGGGCAGTGGTGGCGGAGAACTGTGTCAGTGTCCCGACTCTAGAATGAATGAATGAAAGCAAGCAAACATTCATTGATAAGCGCTGGTGGGCTGCATTGATGGGCACTGGTTGGCTGCAGTGGTGGACGCTTGTGAGGCTGCATTGATGGGTGCTTGGGAGGCAACATTGATGGGCGCTGGTGGGCTGCATTTGGGGTGGGGTATACATGGGCAGGGAAAAGAGGGTGGAGTCAGGGGTGGAGCCAAGGGAGGGCGGCAAAATTAGGTTTTGCCTAGGATGTCAAAAATTCTTGCACCAGGCCTGCACTGACCCTTACACTGACCTACCTGATTCCTACACTGACCACTACACTAACCTCTACACTGACCTACATGGTTCCTAGACTGACCATTACACTTATCAAAAATATAGTGAAGTCCCAGGCCTTCTTCCACTATCTCAGCGCTACGGAGATGAAAGATCCCATAACACTAGGCACCAGATAAAAACACAATGCTCCAACGATCACAATATTTCAATGATCAACAGCAATATTAACCACTTAAGGACCGCCTAACGCCGATATACGTCGGCAGAATGGCACGGCTGGGCACAGGCACGTAGCCTTTCAGAGCCCAGCCTTGGGTCGCGCGCGTGCCGCTGATGGCGTGCTCGCGACCCGGGCCGAAGCTCCGTGACCGCGCCCGCTGGACCCTCGGACCCAATCATCGCTGGTGTCCTGCGATCGGTCACAGGAGCTGAAGAATGGGGTGAGTGTAAACACACCTTCCCCGTTCTTCTCTGTGGCAGTGTCGCTGATCGTCTGTTCCCTGTTACAGGGAACGACGATCAGTAACATAACACGTCCAGCCACGCCCCCCTACAGTAAGAATCACTCCCTTAGGGCACACTTAACCCCTTAGCGCCCCCTAGTGGTTAACCCCTTCATTGTCATTTTCACAGTAATCAGTGCATTTTTATAGCACTTTTCGCTGTGAAAATGACAATGGTCCCAAAAATATGTCAAGTGTCCGATGTCTCCGCCATAATGTCGCAGTCACAAAAAAAAATCGCTGATCGCCGCCATTAGTAGTAAAAAAAATGTATTAATAAAAATGCCATAAAACTATCCCCTATTTTGTAAACGCTATAAATTTTGCGCAAACCAATCGATAAACGCTTATTGCGATTTTTATTTTTTTACCAAAAATAGGTAGAATACGTATCGGCCTAAACTGAGAAAAAAATATGTTTTTTTATATCTTTTTTGGGGATATTTTTTATAGTAAAAAATAATGCATTTTTTTTCAAAATTGTCTCTCTATTTTTGTTTATAGCGCAAAAAATAAAAACCGCAGAGGTGATCAAATACCACCAAAAGAAAGCTCTATTTGTGGGGAAAAAAAGACGCCAATTTTGTTTGGGAGCTACGTTGCACGACCGTGCAATTGTCAGTTAAATCGACGCAGTGCAGAATCGCAAAAAGGGGCCAGGTCCTTAACCTGCATATTGGTCCGGGTCTTAAGTGGTTAAAATGTTAAACCATTTTAAACTGCCTCATTGACTGGTGCCGACACGGGAATACCAAACTATGGCCACTACTGGAACAGGCACAATGTGAGACCCCACTACAGCGAGCACCTTGGTGCCATATGGCGATACAAAAGCGTGCCCAACATCACCCGCTGATAGGTAACACCATCAAAGTTTGCACCAGACTGATGACACAAGCTCACCTTTCCTCGGGTAACTCACCATTACGTTCGATACTGGGCAACCCACACTTTGAACCGGATATGCGGGACACGAACTTCCGCACGCTGAGAAGCGGGGCGCTGGAAGATGGTCTCAGAGCTGATGGACCCAGCGGGCCGGTATCAACTGGACTTCCTGAGAGCCCATCAGCTCAGCCATTTTTTGGGCACCATGCCACCCCCTGCTCAGGCAAGCCACCTTCTCACGACTCTGGAAGAGTTGTGCTCGGAGTCGGGCACGCTGCCACACGCCTTGTCCCTCACACATAACATGCTGATCACACCGACGGAGGGGTAACAAATCCCGAGCATTGGCAAATGGGAACTTGACCTGGACTGTACGTTTATCTCCAAAAAAAACAACACATTCTTACGTTCACGCACAAATCATCGATCTGTACCAAAATTCAAGAGACCAACTATAAAATCCTAATGCGATGGTACAGGACCCCGGCCCTACTAAGTAAACTCTTCCCGACATCATCAGATCTCTGCTGGCGGTGTCAAGCGGACAGAAGCACACTGCTGCATGTCTTTTGGTCATGCCCAAGCTTACAGACATACTGGGAGGAGATCAGACGGATATCACAAAAATGTACAGATCGCATAATTCTCGATGATGGCAGCATACTTTCTTTTACACGCAATGACACCCCCACACGCATCTATAAAAAATCAATCATTCGTCACCTCCTGGACGCGGCCAAGGCATGCATTTCACTTTGTTGGAAATCTCCACACCCATCGACAGTTGCTATTTTGCTACGGAAAGTGGATGATAGCAACAGAATGGAAGACCTAAGACAGACGCGAATCATACTCCAAGACCTGGCAACTCTGGAACATTTTTACGTACTCGGAGGAGGGACAGGCCCTCAGGGGAACTCCTTAGAGTTTCCTGGGGGAGGCCACCCTCTGAGGACGACCGGAACGCCCTGCGTAAACGGTGGTCTATACAATACACTTGACGGACGTCCATGCTTGCGAATCCCCCCCCCCTGCTGATCCTGGGCATTGCCCGCAGTCTTGTTTCTTTTTTCCTTTCTCTCTCTGCTTTCACTTCCCTTCTTAAGGGGGGGGAAGCGGGGGATGGGGCCCGTGTGTCCATAGTGATATACCGCATTTAATGCATAATATGTCAATAACCTGATACCCACACAACTAGTTTACACGGGTCTAGTTGACGAAGTGTTGGAATAAGTTGGGTGCGGCATATGCCCACCTCTGTATATGTGTCTATGTTGTCGTTGACTAGATTGTACTGTCGCTGTGGTTCATGTGGACCCATTTCCTGTTATGAATAAATAAACAATTAGAAAAAATAAAAAATGTTAAACCGTTAAACTTACCTGTCCACTGCACTGGCCTAACTGATTCCTATACTGACCAGTATATTGACCTACCTGTCCACTACACACTGTCCACTACATTGACCACTACACTACACTGACCACTACACTAAACTGTCCACTACACTGTCCACTACAATACCCACTATACTAAACTGACCATTACAATACCCACTATACTAAACTGACCACTACAACACCCACCACACTACACTTTCGTCTACAATACCCACTACACTGTCCCCTACAACACCCAGTACACTGTCCACTACAACACCCACTACACTGATTTCTACAATACCCACTACACTGATTACTACAATACCCACTACACTATCCACTACAACACCCATTGCACTACACTGATTACTACTACACTGACCACTACAAAACCCACTACACTACACTGATTACTACAACACCCACTACACTGACCAATACAACACCCACTACACGACACTGGTTACCACTACATCACCCACTACACTACACTGTCCACTACACTGATTATTACAACACCCACTACACTACACTGATTACTACAACACCCACTACACTGTCCACTACAACACCCACTACACTGTCCACTACACTACACTGATTACTACAACACCCATTACACTAATTACTACAACACCCACTACACTACACTGATTACTACAACACCCATTACACTAATTACTACAACACCCACTACACTACACTGATTACTACAATACCCACTACACTACACTAATTACTACAATACCCACTACACTAACCACTGGTGGAGCATGGAAGGGCACCAGTGACCATGCTGGGGAGGATGGAAACCTAGTTTGAAGTTGTAGCACCCGATGGCTGCAGAGCCACAGCCGTGTCCAGAAGATGGTTGTACCTACGGTGCGGGAGGATGTGGAGCCGACCTAGGCCAAGCTGGGGGTCTCGGGTTCTGCCAAACGGAGCCTTGTCTATGGAAAGGGGGGAGCCAGGACCATCAGTGTCCCCAGCCAGCAGAGCCCCGGTCCTTCCATCAGTGTCCCCGCTCATTGGACACACGGGGGCAGAGGGTTGGCGGCGGCTGATCTTTTCCTTGTGTTCAAAGGAGATGGGAGGGGTCTCCAATCCCTGCAGCCAATAGGCCTCAGTGTACAAGAGAATTTTCTATTTGTACACTGAAGAGAGAAGCTGATTGGCTGCCCTGCTCCTCTCCACTGAAACCAAGGGGAAACAACACTCGTGGCAGTGGCGGCGGCCAACTTTGTGTAGCTCGCTGTAGTTTTTAGCCAAAAATATTCACGATTTTCCCAGAACAAAAGCAAAATCCCAGGATTTTTATTGGAACAGGCTCCAATCGGGATGAGGGTCCCAAAATTAGGGAATGTCCCTGGAAAATCGGGACTGTTGGCAAGTATGCATACATGCCCCTACCAGTATATTGTCTGTACAAAATGACTTAAAAGACTATTATAGCTTCACCTGCTGTATATTCCACCTGAACTGTTGTTTGCAACTGTTCTTTGCATCTGAACTATCTGACTCGATTGAACAGGAGAGGACTGATTTCAATACTATCTGGATTGGTAGTCCTTATTTGGGACCTGGAATTCAGAGTCTCAGGGAGTCTTTGAGTGGGAAAGAGCTTCCAAACCCTGATTACAGTGACTTTGGTCCCAAAAGGATTAACCTGCATTTAAAGGAACACTAAAGGTTTGTTTTTTATTAGATCAATTGATTGCTGTAAGCTAGAGCATTTAAATATCACTTACCTCGTTTTTCCTTTTGACCTCCAAAATACAGTAATCCAGGTCTGAAAATGCCATTTCCTGTTACTCCTCTTCTTGCTTTCCACCAGCATCTGAGCTGTTTTGCATGGTGGAAAGCAGAATGTGCTCACCCCCTCCCTATGACTACAGCCCTGCGTGAAGATGCTCTCTTATTCCTCACAGGCATGGAGGCTAAGCCTAATGGGAACTGTAGTTCCCATTAGGTCGTGATGTAGCAAGAATGAATGCGCACCACAAACCAGGAAGTCAGTGATAATAAATGATTCAGGAGTGCTGGAGGTGAATAAAACAGCTCGATTTCAACAGGTATCAAACTAGTTATAATGCAAAACATTACTTTTTACTTTATCAGCTACTGTCAGACTTTAATTTAAGAGGAAAATATTTTTGTCTTTACAACCCCTTTAAGGGAGTCTTGAAAAGCAGCAGTAAGGAGTCAGCATGTGTCCATGTGGTGGAGTGGAGTAATCCACTGCTGTGAGATTGTGTGGGTTGTCTGGCACCCTGAAACAGATGGAAATCATAATACCAAGTGAGAGATCAAAATACTGGTGGTGAGCCATTTTGTGTGGTCTTTATTATACCAGGACTATGGGTTGTCATTTTTCTAAAGAAATCTATTTGTGTCCGCTTGTTTTTGAGAGACCAATAAAGACTATTTACTTTTACAATTGGCTGGCTGGTAATCTTTGGCCCTCCAGATTACAGTGATTTAATGATAGCCTTTTTATAGCAATGAATGGCATTTGCCCTTGCATATGCAAAGACTTCAGACCAGCCAGTAGAGTTTCCAGAGGTGAGTGTGTGACTCCCTACAGGCTACAAAGCACTAACTTGCAGTCATTTAAAAGAAAATGTTATGAAATGTATATTGTGCTGTGGTAATGAACAGTGAAACATCCTTGTTATCACAAAACGTGGTAGCTTACCGTGCACTTTATTTTAAATGGCATCTTAACGTACCTCCAGAATGCAGATTCATTGCAATGCACTATCACAGCCTTTTCTAGCTCCACATTAAGGGGCAGATCCACATACATCTGCGCCGGGCGTAGCGTATGTAAGATACGCTACGCCGCTGTAACTTACTTTGAATTGGTTTGAATCCTCAACGAATTTGCGCCGTAAGTTACGGCGGCTCAGTATATCTCTCGTGGCGTAAGGGCGCGGAATTCAAATGTGGCAGGTAGGGGGCGTGTTTCATTTAAATGAAGCGCGTCCCTGCGCCGAAGGAACTGCGCATGCGCCGTCCCTAAAATTTCCCGCTGTGCATTGCGCTAAATGAAGTCACAAGGACGTCATTGGTTTTGACGTGAACGTAAATGGCGTCCAGCCCCATTCACGGACGACTTACGCAAACGACGTAAAATTTTCAAAATTATCCGCGGGAACGACGGCCATACTTAACATTGAGTATGCCACCATATAGCAGCTTTAACTATACGCCGGAAAAAGCCGAACGGAAACGACGTAAAAAAATGCGACGGCCGCTCGTACGTTCGTGGATCGTCGGAAATAGCTAATTTGCATACTCGACGCGGAATACGACGGAAACGCCACCTAGCGGCCGGCAAAAAATTGCATCTAAGATCCATGGCGTACTAAGGCGTACGTCTGTCGGATCTAACCCAGATGCCGTTGTATCTTGTTTTGTGGATAAAAAACAAAGCTACGACGCGCAAAATTTGAAATTACGCGGCGTATCAAGAGATACGCCGGCGTAATTTCTTTGAGGATCTGCCCCTAAGACTTTTATTCAAATACAAAAGCATGCAGTGAAAGGAAACTGAGGATCTATGAGCAGTAGGAGACCATACACACATACTGTATATGCCATTAACTTCAAAGGGAAATTATTATTTTTTCCAACTCCACCCTAGGATATGTTGATGTTTTGTAAGCTTTTATTTGGATTCATTTAGTTGCCCCCACAATAACAGTGGGGGATTGTGTCTGTCTGATAGGACTAGTTACTTCATCTATAATGATGAGATGAGATCATTGTTATGTTTTAGATGTAGCAATATTGCATACTCTTTGATTTTCTGATGATTTAGCATTCTTTTCACAAAGTAGTATTTTTCTAGATGGGAACAATGGCATCTCCACATTATTTCTTAAACCTCTGCTCATGTGCTCTGTGCATGTTTTCAGGATATTCATTCAGGAACATAATAGATTACCTCTGGATTAAGGTGACCAGATTTTATAAATTAAATCTGAGGATACCCAACTGATAACCCTACTATAACTACTGATACATCGTCAATAACTCTGAACACAGTCGGGAGCAAACGCACCCCTAACCTCCCCCCTCCTGCTCAAGGCCAATCACAGAAATGTTGCTAAAATGGATTACCTGCAGCCAGGGGCGTCTTTTTTAACCTCTTCTTGCCCAGCCTAATGTATAATGACGTCTAGGTGGGAGCACTGTTGTTCTGGGTCATATGACGTCCTCGCAGGATCACACTTCACTCGCGCTTCATGGGCCACACTCTGGCATGATCTATACATCACCATGTCCATCGAACATGGCCGATGGCAGATCACTGTATCGGCCTGCTGTCAGTCCCATGTGACCACTGTGGTCAATCACAGCAGATCACATGACAGCTGTACACAATTATTTTCTAGATACACAAAATATAACTGGATTCTAATATTTATAGGTAAAGTTAATTCAGGAAACATCCGATTGCCTCTTGGGGGATCAGGAAGAATTTTTTTCCCTTGCTGGAGAAAATTGGATTATGCATTATGGGTGTTTTCCGTCCTCTGGATCAACTGTGGGTATAGGATTGTATAACGTTTTTTTTCTCTTCTATTGATTAAACTGGATGGACGTGTGTTTTTTCAACCAGACTGTAACTATGAAAGGCTTTGCTATATGCCTTTCATTGTGTACTATTGTGGTGAGTTCTGCGATTGGTCACAGTCATCACATGGTACAGACAGGGCCAATCACAGCCCATCTGTACCATGTGATTAACTGTGGCCAAACAAAGCTAATCACAATAGTAAACATTGAATGAGAAGTTTTCATTTGTTAAAAATGGTTGCTTATAACTGTAAAATGCACAGTTATAAGCAATCATAGTGTGTAAAAAACAAAAATCCTAATCCCCTCCCCAGAGTAGTACAGTGTTACTATGGTAACACTGTATTGTGCTGGTCACTGTACATAAAAAAAAAAAGACGAAAAATTTAATAACAAAAAAAATGTAAATATTGAAAAATATAAATATATTATTTATTTTTTACATACTGACACCAGTCAGTGTCCCTGATCACTTTCACATCCGTGTTATGATGACACTGTACTGCACTGGCGACAGTATGTAGAAAGTTGTGAGGGGAAAAAATGTATTTCTTAATTTTCCAAAATATTGTGACAAAAATATTACAACTTCACAAAACTCGCTATGCCCGTTACTAAATACCTTGCATTGTCTACTTTCCAAAAAGGGACCATTTGGAGGATATTTGTACTTTTCTGGCATTTTCGGACCTCAGTACATCAGGATTGATCGATTTTCAGATATACAGTTTACAATATCTCACAAAAGTAAGTACACCCCTCACATTTTTATAAATATTTTATTATATCTTTCATGTGACAACAATGAAGAAATTACACTTTGCTACAATGTAAAGTAGTGAGTGTACAGCTTGTATAACAGTGTAAAATTGCTGCCCCCTTAGAGCCCTTTCACACTGTGCCGTCCATAGCGTCGGCGGTAAAACGCAGCTATTTTTACCGCCGACGCTATGGGCGGATTTGCGGCGCATTTTGGCCACTAGTGGGGCACATTTACCCCCCGCTAGCGACCAAGAAAGTGTTGGATTCAAGACAGGTGATTGGCTTGGTCATTCTAGTAGGTTTATTTTCTTTCTTTGATACCAATTGAGAGTTTCCTTGGCTTTGTGTTTGGGATCATTCTCTTGCTGAAATGTCCACCGTTGTTTCATCTTCATCATCCTGGTAGATGGCAGCAGATTTTTATCAAGAATGTCTTGGTATATTTTTACCTTCATCCTTCCTTCAATGGAAGTTTGTCAGTACCGTATGCTGAAAAACAGCCCCACACCATGATGTCCCCACCTCCAAACTTCACTGTTGGTATGGGGTGTTTTTGGGGTGATGTGCCCTCCAAAATATGGTGTGCATTATGGCATCCAAAGAGTTCAATTTTGGTTCCATCTGACCAGACTATATTCTCCCAGTATTTCACAGGCTTGTCTAAATGTTGTGCAGTAAACTTTAAATAAGCTTCAACATGCTTTTTCTTAAGCAGGTGGAGTCTTGCGTGGTGAGCATGCATAAGGGCCATGGCGCTTGAGTGCATTACTTATTGTTTTATTTGAAACAATTGTACCTGCTAATTCCAGGTCTTTCTGAAGCCCTCTACAAGTGGTCCTTGTCTCTTGGACAACTCTTCTGATAATTATTTTCACTCCGCTATCAAAAATCTTTATGGTGAAAATATGTTCTTTTCACTTCTGGATTATGGCCCCAACAGTGCTCACTGGGACATTCAGAAATGTACAAGTCCTTCTGTAACCAATGTCATCAGTATGTTTTGCAACAATAAGGTTGCAAAGTTCTTGAGAGAGCTCTTTGCCTTTACCCATCATGAGATGTTTCTTGTGTGACACCTTGGGAATAGGACACCTTTTTATAGGCCATCATTTAAGACTGAACCAGCTAATATTAAGACTGCACTGACAAGTGGCAGGATTGCTTTCAAATTACTGATATATTTCAGCTGGTGATAGATTTCATCTCTCTTTCAATACCTTTTTGCACCTCCTTTTCTTCATGTGCTCAATACTTTTTCCCTGTGTCATTCCATTTTATTACACATAATTTAATTTCTAAACGTATTTGTTTTGGTTTCTTTGTACGTTTGGATTGCATGGATTGTTGTGGTGAAAATTTCAAATATATTTACCTAGAAAAATGGTGATGTGTTCAATACTTATTTTATCCGCTGTATATATGTATATATATAATCACATTAATAATGATAATAGTGGTTTTATTTTTCAGACTTTTCAGACTTTGACATTCCCACAGCATTCCTGTTGCAACAAATTTTACCAATTAAAGAATAATTAAAAAAAAATTGAACATCCTTTGATGTAGTAACTTAATCTTCTCCTTATCTCCTCTCGAACATTTCCAGGCATTATAATAATTTGTACGAAGTGAAGGAACTGTTAGCAAACATGTTTTAATGAGAGTATTTCCTCTAAAAGTTTAGAAAGTTTTTGCCTTGTTTGACATTATTGTTTGCCAAGCAACCAAAAAAGGTCAATAATAATCTTATTCTGGTGACATTTGAACCTCATGGGAAGATAAATTGGAAGCCTCTCAAATATGTTAACATAAAAGCTTAGGGAAAAGTATTCATTGCAGTTCTGCGGTCAAGGGAAGATGGCGTGCCAAAAGCTTCTTATTCACACTGGCTCCGCTAGGGCCAAGAGGTTAATTGGGAACTAGGCAGTGTGAGCTACTAAATATGCCTGTCCTTTCCATTTGTATAATGCAGAGAGTTCTTTAGCACAGTGCCTTTATTTTTTTGATTGGCTTCAATTATCCTGGTTTCAATGTGATTCTGTTTAAATTGCAGGCACAAATCAGGTTTTTAAAATATAGGATATGTATGCTCTGTGGGTTGTTGAAAGCTTAAAGTATATCTAAACCCCAAACTTTTTCATTTAGGATAAAAAAAATATCATTGTTAGTTTTTCTTTTCTCAGCTGTGTCTCTTCAGGGAGATTTCCCTTTACTTCCTGTCCTATAGACACCAGAGAAAGTAAGAAAATATCTTTCCAAAGTGAGGGAAATCCAAACTTAGACAGTTGTCATTGGAGCAATTGTCCCCATTTGAAGATTTCTCCTCTATCCCTATGTTGGTGGAAGCTCAAAATTTTGGATTTACCCCTTTGGGTTTACTGTTAGTTATAGTAGGTTGAAAAAGGACACATGTTGAGTTCAACCAAAAAGACTAAAATAAATAATATTGCATCACTAAATCAGCTTTCGCAAATTGTGCATTGGCCACCAGACCAGTTTCCTTGATGTAGAGTTAGCAACACATGTACAGTTTCACAAATAATGTGCTCAAATCCACATCTATGTGTAGTGTCTGTATGAGAACTGCTAGCTTCTGCCTGATGTGCACTCGTGGGCATGGGCGCCTACAGTTTCCTGGGCGCACTACTGCGCGAGCGCGTCCCTAGCACTAATTGGCACCAGATGGCTTATTTAGGAAACCCCAGACTCTTGCTGACTGGTCTTCAGCTGCGTCCTAATCCACTGTACCCTGCTTGTTACCTGCTTGATACCCGTTACTGATCCTGACTTCCTCTGACTCTGCTTCTGGACTCTGATATACTTGATTACTGGTACCTGACTCTGGCCTTCACCTGACCTTGCACCTGCTTATGCCTTGTACTCTCCAGCCCGTCTGATACCGAATCTGGCTATCTCCACGACTCTGCTTCCATCATCTGCCCGGCTCTAACACTGCCTCTGGGAACCTGTGCTGGCTCTCTATCATCTCAGCTCTCCTGGGTCCAGTGCTCTCCTGTCGCCTGACCACAAGAAGTACTGACAAGCCATCAAGCCTGAACCTGCAAGTTGGTTGGAGTTCCTCTTTAACATCCGCTGATCTTCTGAGTTCCATCCCAGTTCCTGCTGGTGCCACCGAGCCTACAACTCCACCCACAAGTTCTACAAGCAACATTCCCAGGCACTCGTGTTCCTCCTGTCCCTAGTCACCATCTGTTCCACCTTCAGTGGGGCTTGGGTAGGAGATACAAGGGAGGCCGACCTCGTCATATCAGACTCCTACCAGGTATGTGACAGTGTCTCGAAATGTGACCTATAAATTGGGGGAATAAGTGTACAGAAAAATAAAAGGGTGGGCTGTGGCATATGGCCAAAATGTTCATGCCACATGATAATCACCCTTATGAGCTTTCCATTCCAAAACCACAGTGAGTAATACGGGACGCCCCTCCTTTGGGTCTATAACAGTCCCCATTACTATGGAAAGACTTTCCCCATGATTTTGGAGTGTGTCCGTGGGAATTAGTGTTTATATAGCAAAATTCGAATTTTTCTGGTCAACTACTGATGATGGACAAGAAGACAATCTTAAAGTGGAACTTCACTCTCCCAATCAACATTGATTTTTGTAATACTCATGCTGCTAGCATTAGTAAATAGATAGGAAAGTATATCATATTTACTTGTTTGAAAATTTTTGTTACTTTATTTTTTGCCTAGGCAAATTATGCCATACATCCCAGGAGTCTTATACATAAATATAAATATATATATATATATATATATATATATATATATATATATATATATATATATATATATATATATATATATATATATATATATATATATATATATAAATAAATAAAAAGATGGTCAAGGAAGCATATGCATTTTTTGGAATTAAAACGACTCTACTATTCCTACTCTGTTGGACTTCATTCTCTAACAACACCTGGAGCATCTTGTGTTGCATCATAAAAGAAACTGTAAACCAAGGGGATGCTCAGTGCACTTTGTAACATACAGACAAGCATATCCTTTAGCTACTGTACAGTATATATATATATAACATGTCATACGAACATTTAGAGAATGAAAACCCACATCCAAATAAATACTTCAATATAACTGCTGGTTTGCATGTGAAATGTTCTCTATTAATGAGCCCTTATTTCTTTCACTATGTATTGTCAAATGTTTGAAGCGTTTCTCACAACTAGACTGGAAGCAAATTCAAACTGCAGAGAAATTACTTAGCCAAATGCATTCAAGGAACATAAAGAAAGAAATAATTCAAGTATTTATCTCCCAGCTTCACAGCAGAATTTTAGCAATGTCCGCTGAGCTATTCTCGCAAGCTTTTTGTTTTGTTTGTTTTTCTAAGGTCATCAATTGCCCTGGAACGCCGGTCAAGTTCACTGGTACGACTTGTGCAATTAATTGCTGGCACAATTGAGCTTTGATCTCTGAAGAATGCCTGCAAGCTTCTACAAAACATGCCTGCAATATTAAATATTATTCCTTGCTGATTTCACCTAACGAGCTGGGAAAGTGTGCTTAGCATGGACAAACCAACCTTGTTACACTCTATTCAGGACTCACTGATTACCATTAAAAAGATCTTTGGAGAGAACACATAAAGGAACCAAAAAAACTTGAGTGTTGTGGAATTCTGGCTGACTAACAAAATTTCAATGAAATCATGTTGATAATGAACCTCTGTCATTTTTAAATAAGAACTCCACTGGGCTCTATTGCCCCTTAAATTAGTGAAACATAACTGTTTTTTATGGGTAGGAAGTGTGATATTAATGGGCTGTGTAATCCACCTCCCTACTGATACACATTGTGGTTTGTGTCCACTTTTACTGAGTTGTAGTGGGCAGAACACAGCTTTGCTTATCATTGGAATGCATGAACTGGAAACCAATAGGTAGATTCAGAAAGAGTTAGGCCGGCTTATCAGTAGATAAGCCGACCTAACTCAGAATCTACGCCGACTTATGTTTAAGTGTATTCTCAAACAGAGATACGCTTAAACATATCTAAGCTACGACGGCTTGCGCCATCCTATCTTAGGTTGCAATATTGAGGCTGGCCACTAGGTGGCGCTTCCATTAGTAGATACGACGATTCACGAATGTACGCCCGGCCGACGCAGTACTTTTACGCCGTTTACTTAAGAGATAGGCCGCGTAAAGTTAGAGCTAGGCCCTAGTTGGAATAGCCAATGTTAAGTATGGCCACCGTTCCCGCGTCGAAATTTGAAATTTTTACGTCGTTTGCGTAAGTCGTCCGTGAATAGGGATTTACGTAGTTTACGTCCACGTCAAAATCAATAGGCCCGTGCGGCGTACTTAGCCGCAATGCACACTGGGAAATGTAGGCGCCTGGCGCATTCGCAGTTAAAAAAAAACCGTCAAAAACTTAAGGTCAAGCCCTATTAACATAAAACACGCCCCCTTACACACATTTGAATTAGGCGCCCTTACGCCCGCCCGCTTTAGGCTACGCCGCCGTAACTTAGCAGGCAAGTACTTTGAGAATCAAGTACTTGCCTAGCTAACTTACGGCGGCGTAGCCTAAACACGCTAGGGCAACGTCTGTGAATCTACCTATAAGACATCAAGATTGGAGTGCAGTGTATTCCATAACTTTTATGTCCCCAATATCCCTTTAGACATTGGTGTCTACTTAGGCAGGCATGTGACATGCTGGGGAACTGACAGTGAAACAGTTGGGGCTCTTTTCATAATTGAGAACAGATACTATTGTTTAGTCCACTCCACACTTATGCCTCATACACACGATTGACTTTTTCCATCGAAAATTCTGACCGTGTGTATGCCCATCAGAGTTTTTCCATCGGAAATTCCGTCGGAATTCCATCGGAATTTACATAGAGAACATGTTCTCTTTTCCTCCGATGGAATTCTATCGGAATTCCGATGTGAGTGTGGTCGGGCAAAAGCCTGATCGTGTGTACGAGGCATAAGTCATTCAAAAAATAAGACAGTGTTGTGGATCATATAGTGTCCTATGGTGGGTTCTCTGCATAATGCTCCAGAGAACACTCTGTAATAGAAAAAGAACCATGTCACATGACTTAAAGCGGGAGTTCACCCAAATTTTTTTTTTTAACATTAGATTCATGCTCTTTTTGTCAAGGGGAATCGGGTAGTTTTTTTAAAAATGAAGCAGTACTTACCGTTTTAGAGAGCGATCTTCTCCGCCACTTCCGGGTATGGTCTTCGGGACTGGGCTTTCCTATTTGATTGACAGGCTTCCGACGGTCGCATACATTGCGTCACGAGTAGCCGAAAGAAGCCGAACGTCGGTGCGGCTCTATACGACGTCTGCGCACCGACGTTCGGCTACTTTCGGAAAATCGTGACGCGATAGATGCGACCGTCGGAAGCCTGTCAGAAGACTGTCAATCAAATAGGAACGCCCAGTCCCGCAGCCCATACCGGGAAGCGGCGGAGAAGATCGCTCTCTAAAACGGTAAGTACTGCTTCGTTTTTAAAAAAACTACCCGATTCCCCTTGACAAAATGAGCATGAATCTAATGTTAAAAATTAACATTTCCGGGTGAACCTCCACTTTAAAGGATTTGTAGCGGAAATTTTTTTTTGCTGAAATGACTGTTTACAGGGTATATATACATAATAGTTAACCGATTCCTTTTAAAAATGATTAAAAATAGATAAAAATCAATATTATAATGTGCCTGCAGTTTCAGTTTCGCTTTTCATCTAGTTTCATGCTTCTATGAAGGACAGAGACAAAGAGCCAATACAGGGCAGTGTTTGTTTTTAAAATGAAACTGATTGGTTCTGAGGGGTTTTAGACACACAGTAATCACACCTCCTTGATTAGAGACCACAGAGAGAAGCTCCCAGTACTTTTTTCATAAGGAAACAGACAACCAGGAAGTGTGCAGAACAGAGAAGGATTACAGCAAAAACGAACAATGAGGACACGAAACCAGGACTGCATTAGGGTAAAGGAAGCTATTTAGCTAAAAAAAAAATCCTTTAGTGACCCTTTAACAGGTAATTTGACCAGGCTCTCCTCCTCCCAGCAGTTATGTTCCCATTCTTCTAAAATAATGTTCATTCATTTGCTTTGGAATAAAGACTAAACACATTTGTCAAGTACACTACAGTGCTTTATGGTCCATTGGCACTGACAGAATTACTGTATAATACATGCAACATTCTTAACTTTGTACCTCACTATATGTCAAATATATCCAATTTTAACCCTTTAGGAGTAAGAGATATCTGTGGCTACATAAGTATGCTATTTTCACACTTATGTGACAAGTTGCTAGCTATGTACTGTGTGTTGAGAATTACTAAAACAGACATGTGTCTGAAACCTAAAAGAATAAAACACGTTTCCCTTGCATTTTTCAGATTTGCTCTACAGAACGTGTTCCATGGGAAACCATGTTGAATGGGTTGTAGTCCAAATCTGCAAAATGCACTAAGAATGCATTGATGTGAATCAAGCCTTATGCCCCGTACACACCATCACTTTATGTGATGAAAAAAAATGACGTTTTTAAAAACGTCACTTTAATTGACTGTGTGTGGGGGAAAATGTCGTTTTATGTCTTGTAAAAAACGACCAAAAAAAATTGAAGCATGCTTCAATTTTATGTGTCGTTTTTCAAAAGTGCACTTTTTACTTCACAGAAATTGACCGTGTGTAGCAAAAAACGTCGTTTTCTAAGACGTTTTTTCATCCACGCATGCCCAGAAGCTACTTATGAAGCGAGCTTCAATGGAAAAACGTGGTGGAACGTAACCTCACTTTGCAAGATCATTGTGAGAAAACGATGGTGTGTAGGCAACTTCGTCTTTGAAAATTGAAGTTTCAAAAACGTCATTTTTTTACTTCACAGAAAGTGTCGTTTTTTTTCATCACATAAAGTGATGGTGTGTACGCGGCATAAGGGTGGACTTTTACACAGAATTGTTATGACTCCGTGTAGTATTGGTATTAGTGTTTTGTGTACTGATACACAGTCTTTATGAACAAAATGTTTTATATATTAAAGTTGTCTGACTTATTCTTATGCATAAGATATATCTAAAACCAACAAAAATGTCTTTGTTTTTGATATAGTAGGGAAAGGTGAGAACACCTGGTAGGTTTCTTCTCCTTGCTGTGCAATCAGACATGGTTCCTTTGACTACTCATCCAGGAGACCACAGGAAGCGAGTGGAAAAATCTCTCCAAAGTACAGTAAGTGGAAATCCCCCTTTTAGGCAGTGAACATCCCAGTTCCCCCAATATAAAATTTCACCTAAATTTCACCTAACCTCTTTCAATACATAGTTGCATAGTTACATAGTAGGTGAGGTTGAAAAAAGACACAAGGCCATCAAGTCCAACTGTATACTTATATGTCAGTATTATCTTGTATATCCCTGTATGTTGTGGTTGTTCAAGTGCTTATCTAATAGTTTCTTGAAGCCATCAATGCCCCTCGCTGAGTCCACCACCTGTGGAAGGGAATTCCACATCCTTGCCGCTCTTACAGTAAAGAACCCTCTACGTAGTTTAAGGTTAAACCTCTTTTATTCTAATTTTAATGAGTGGCCACATGTCTTGTTAAACTCCCGTCCCTGAAAAAGATTTAGCCCTATTGTGGGGTCACCAGTATGGTATTTGTAAATTGAAATCATGTCCCCTTTCAAGCGTCTCTTCTCCAGAGAGGATAAGTTCGGTGTTTGCAACCTTTCCTCATAACTAATATCCTCCTTTATTAGCTTTGTTGCCCTTCTTTGTACTCGCTCCATTTCCAGTACATCCTTGCATTCGTATTTTTGCCACCCAAATGCATTATTTAAAAATTTTCTACATTGAACCTCATTTGCCATGTAGTTGCCCACCCCATTAATTTGTTCAGATACTTTTAACCAGTTCCCGACCCCCGCATGTAACATGTACGTCCACAATATGGGCACGTACAGGCACATGGGCGTACAACGTACGTCCTCGCCTATTAGCGGGTGGGGGGGTCCGATCGGACCCCCCACCCGCTACATGCGAGGTCGGGTCCGCTCGGGGAGCGATCCGGGACCACAGCGCGGCTATTTGTTTATAGCCGCTCCGTCGCGATCGCTCCCCGGAGCTGAAGAACGGGGTGAGCCGTGTGTAAACACGGCTTCCCCGTCCTTCACTATGGCGGCGCATCGATCGCGTCATTCCCTTTATAGGGAAGACACGATCGATGACGTCATTCCTACAGCCACACCCCCCAAACAGTTGTAAACACATACTAGGTGCACCCTAACTCCTACAGCGCCACCTGTGGTTAACTCCCAAACTGCAACTGTCATTTTCACAATAAAGAATGCAATTTAAATGCATTTTTTGCTGTGAAAATGACAATGGTCCCAAAAATGTGTCAAAATTGTCCGAAGTGTCCGCCATAATGTCGCAGTCACGAAAAAAATTGCTGATCGCCGCCTATTAGATAGTAAAAAAAAAAAAAATAATAAAAATGCAATAAAACTATCCCCTATATTGTAAAACACTATACATTTTGCGCAAACCAATCGATACACGCTTATTGCGATTTTTTTTTACTAAAAATAGGTAGAAGAATACGTATCGGCCTAAACTGAGGAAAAAAAATGTTTTTTATATATGTTTTTGGGGGATATTTATTACAGCAAAAAGTAAAAAAATATTGCTTTTTTTTCAAAATTGTCGCTCTATTTTTGTTTATAGCGCAAAAACTAAAAACCGCAGATGTGATCAAATACCACCAAAAGAAAGCTCTATTTGTGGGGAAAAAAAGGACGCAATTTTGTTTGGGAGCCACGTCGCACGACCGCGCAATTGTCTGTTAAAGCGACGCAGTCCCGAACTGTAAAAACACCTTGGGTCTTTAGGCTGCATATTGGTCCGGGGCTTAAGTGGTTAAAAGGTTTCCACATCCAGCGGAGAAGTTATTGCCCTGCTTAGTAAATAAAGTCCACTTGCTTATTTGTATGCATGAGCTACACCTTACCCTGAAACTATACAGATGTTTATCACGGATCTAGTGCTCTGCAATTATTATGCCATTTGAATCAATATATATATATATATATATATATATATATATATATATATATATATATATATATATATATATATATATATATATATATATATATATATTATATAATCATCTTAGGCCTCTTCCACACAGGCAGACTCTGTCACTACGGAGTCCGCCAGCTCTCGCCAGCTCAGCGGGAGATCTCTCCACTGATCTTCGCTGAGCCGGCGGATGACAAGTCCCTCTCCGCTCACTGAGCAGATTTTTTTAAACTATCAATGCTCCCCGCTGAGACCACCTCCTGTGGAAGGGAATTCCACATCCTTGGCGCCAGGGCTCAAGTCCTGCAGGAATGCGTGGGAACGGAGTCCCTGCACTTTTTTCACAGCAGGAACGCAGTTCCCTTTGCAGGACTAGAGCAGCCGAGCCAATCCTTCACTAAGCGGCGATGCCCAGCTCGAGTCACTGTCAGGGGCAGGCGAACCTTAGTAATCCTTTATGTTACTGGCCGCTTCCTGTATATGGATTCATCGGTTAATGTGTGGTTATTCCGTCACTTCCTCGATGCCGCAATGTCTCCTGGGAGCTTTTGTCATTGTTCACAGGAGACATTGCAGAGATCTGCCGCGAGGTATCTGTATATACACAGCGGGTAAAATAAGTATTGAACACACCATTTTTCTAGGTAAATATATTTGAAATTTTTACCACATGTCAGTAACAATCCATCCATCGAGGAAGTGACGGAATACCCGCACAATACCCGATAAATCCATATACAGGAAGCGGCCAGTAACATAAAGGTTTACTAAGGTACAGTGGATAAAAACAAAACAAAAAAAACATGCGGTTTAGTAATTATGCATATGAGCATATAATTTTTTTTTTTTTGGTGGGGGAGTGGATCTTGGATGGGAGTTCCCACACTTTTTTTCCCCAGGACTTGACCCCTGCTAGCCGCTCTCACACTAAAGAAGGTTAAACCTCTTTTCTTTTAATTTTAATGAGTGGCCACGTGTCTTCTTAAACTCCCTTCCACAAAAAAGTTGTATCCCTATTGTGGGGTCACCAGTACGGTATTTTTAAATTAAAATCATATCCCCTCTCAAGCGTTTCTTCTCCAGAGAGAATACGTTCAGTGCTCGCAACCTTTTCTCATAACTAATATCCTTCAGTCCCTTTATTAGCTTTGTTGTCATTCTTTGTACTCGCTCCATTTCCAGTACATCCTTCCTGAGGACTGGTGCCCAGAACTGGACAGCATACTCCAGGTGCAGCCAGACCAGAGTCTTGTAGAGCAGGATAATTATTGTTTTATCTCTGGAGTTAATCCCCTTTTTAATGCATGCCAATATTCTGTTTGCTTTGTTAGCAGCAGCTTGGCATTGCATGCAATTGCTGAGCCTATCATCTACTAGGACCCCCATGTCCTTTTCAATCCTAGATTCCCCCAGAGATTCTCCCCCCCAATGTATAGATAGCATTCATATATTTGCCACCCAAATGCATTATTTTACATTTTTCTTCATTAAACCTCATTTGCCGTGTAGTTGCCCACACCATTAATTTGTCCAGATATTTTTGAAAGGTTTCCACATCCAGCGGAGAAGTTATTGCCCTGCTTAGTAAATAGAGTCTACCTGTGTGTAATTTAACAGTATAAACACAGCTGTCCTGTGAAGCCCTGTGCCATCAATTGTCACCACTGTGCCCAGCAATTGTCGCCACTGTGCCCATCAATTTTCGCCACTGTGCCCAGCAAAGGTCTGCATCAGGGAACAAAAGCCGGCGTATTTTACGTAGTTTACGTTGGACGTGTGTCTGGATGGGCGTAGATTACGTTCATGGCGTAGGCAGTGATCCGGGGTATCTTAGGTAGTTGTTCCGACGTGGTTATGAGCATGCGCATGGGGATGCGTCCACGACATGATGCATGCGCAGTTCGTAAAACGTACTTGTCTAGTTCTCCAACCATCATTTGTATGGGGTCACGCCTCATTTGCATGGCTTTGCATGGGGCAAGCCCACTTCCACCTACGCCGGCCTGCGCCTTTGAAACCTACGCCACGCCGACGCAGCTTTGGGAGCACTGGCTTCCTGAATTCCATGCTTGCCTCTCTGCGTTGCATCGGCGTAGCATACATTGATATGCGCTACGGCGGCGTAATGTGCACCCGCTCTCTGTAAAACCGGGCCCTTATGTCTAAAGCCTTATATAGGCACCTCTTTTGTTTTGTTCTTATTGATAAACTAGGTGTTGTTCAAAACAGTTTACAGAATAAACTATCTGAAAGGAATCACTTAGCTCTCTATAAAGTGGTGTTCCACCCAAAAAAATAATAATTAAAAACCCTTTAATAAATGGACACTTACCTGCCCCAGAGTCCAGCGATGTCGGCACCCAGCTGTCAGGTGCTGCCGCTGCCATTGCAGGTAAGGGTACCCGGCAGTGTAGCCTTTTGGCTTCACACCAGGAACCCTACTGTGCATGCACAAGGCCCGCTCCTCTCTCCTACTGGCCCAGCAGCCGGGGGAGTAAGGAGGGAGGAGGAGGGAGCCCTACGCTGACGTCATGGGCCGTGGCCTGGACTCCCAGAAGTGGGAAAGGATACCTGTCAAAGAGGAATCCGATGAGCGGAAGTTTCACTTTTGGGTGGAACTCCGCTTTAACACAACACAAAAATGTAAATTTCCTGTTTTAATCTTCTTTGATTCTCCTAATACAATTGACCTTTCATCACATAGAAAGTTAAATGGCCTATCAGGCTGGTTTCAAAGATTTTCCATTGAAATCATGGGGAAAACTGGGGAATACAAGTTGTATATGATTGTATATATCATAAAAAGAAAGTTATATCATCAAGAACCCCATGATAGTAGACTGTCTCCATGTCTCCGGAGTCACATGCCTCTACTTGTGACCCAGAGAAAAAATGATTGGATACGCCTGAAAACAAAGGATCCACTGTCTGTATTCCACAGAGAAACCATTGAATAGACTCACATGAACCAGAAGCAGCTCCCAACCATGAATAGCTTGTGGAATAAGAAATCACTCTTATTTTTTTTTTTATTATTATTATTATTTTTTTCACATTTGAGACATGCACATGATAAGACACCCATGTAGACTGCTATCATATCCCATCATTTGACCAGCCTTGTGCTAAATCGCTGATTTTATGCTTTTGTTGACTTAACCACTTGCCGACCAGCCGACGCAGTTTAACTGCGGCAGCATGGCCCGGCTGGGCGAAACAACGTTATGTTACTTTGCTTCGCCCTGTGGCCACTAGGGGCGTGCGCATGCTGCTCGCCCCCAAAGCCAATGCGAGTGCCCAGTGGCCGCGATGACCGATGGGCACCCACGATCGCTTGTGACACAGCGAGAACCGGGATCTGTGTGTGTAAACACACAGATCCCGGTTCTCTCAGGGGAGAAATGACTGATCGTGTGTTCATACAAAGTATAAACAGCGATCTGTCTTTTCTGATAGTCAGTCCCATACCCCCGTCAGTTAGAACACAGAGAGGGAACACAGTTAACCCCTTGATCGGCACTAGTGTTCACCCCTTCCCTGCCAGTGACATTTTTACAGTAATCAGTGCATTTTTATAGCACTGATCGCTGTAAAATTGTCAATGATCCCAACAATGTGTCAAAAGAGTCCGATCTGCCCTCTATAATGTCGCAGTCCCGATAAAAATCGCCATTACTAGTAAAAAATAAATTAATAATAAAAATGCCACAATTCTACCCCCTCTTTTGTAGACGCTATAACTTTTGAGCAAAACAATCATTATACGCTTATTGCGATTTTTTTTACCAAAAATATGTACAAGAATACATATCGGCCTAAACTGAGGAAAAAAATATTTTTGGGGGAAAAAAAAAATGTGATATTTATTACTTGGAAGTGCAGTCCCTGTAGATCTGAGGGGGACATGCAAGGAAAATAAAAAACAGCATTTTAGCTTGCATATTATTGGGTGATAAAATCAGCAGAGCTTCCCCTCATTTCAGATCTACCCCTCAGATTTACAGCGACTGCACTTCCAAGTGCACTTTCAGTGCAATTTCAAGTGAAAAACCCCTATTGTGTTGTTTTTTTTTTTTTCAAAATTGCTGCTGTTCTTTTGTTTATAGCGCAAAAAAAAAAACGCAGAGGTGATCAAATACCACCAAAAGAAAGCTCTATTTGTGGAAAAAAAAGACGCTAATTTTGTTTGGGTACAGCATCGCACGACAAATTGTAAAAAGTGCTCTGGTAAAATCTTCCGGAGTTGAAGCGGTTAATAAATAAATACAAGATGCAGAAAATGAGTTCTGAAGAAAAATAGAGTATTATAATTTGTAAGATAGACTAAAAAGTAAAGGAAAATACAGAGTTCGAAAAGGGAACTGGGCTTCAAGTGAATCTTTCACTTTGCCGGTTCTTGGCAAATTGCCAACTCCTGTTGATAGCTAGAAAAAAAGCAATCAGCTCACCATTCAACACCATCCAGGACACTGGTAGGGGTGGTGCATCTCTATACTTCTCTGAACAGAAACAGTTGCGGAAACACCAGCAGTTTCCATAAATCCACTAAACATGACTATTGATTACTTACACCAATCAGCCATAACATGAAGAGCAAGCATAAGGATTTTAGCTTCTTTGACAAGGGTCAAATTGTAATGGCAAGATGACCGGGTCAGAATTTCTCCAAAACTGCAGTTCTTGTGAGATGTTTCCGATTTGCAGTAGTCAGGATCAAAAGTGGTCCAAGGAGTAAAACCAGTGAACCAGCATCAGGGTCATGGGCAACCAAGGCTCATTGATGCACGTGGGATCGAAGGCTGGCCCGTTTAGTTCGATCCAATAGAAGATCTACTGTAACTGTTGAATAAGTTAATGCTGGTTCAGACAGAAAGGTTTCAGAATGCACAATGCGCCGCAGATTGTAGTGTATGGAGCTGCGTGGCCACAGACCAGTCAGGGTGCCCATGCTGGCCAGTGTCCACAGTCAAAAGTTCTTATATGGGAACGTGAGCATCAGAACTGGACTACAAAGCAATGGAAGAAGGATAGGATTCGGCACTGCGTTGCTTTAACTGACAATTGCACGGTCGTGCGACGTGGCTCCCAAACAAAATTAAAATCCTTTTTTTGCCACAAATAGAGCTTTCTTTTGGTGGTATTTGATCACCTCTGCGGTTTTTATTTTTTGCGCTGTAAACAAAAATAGAGCGACAATTTTGAAAAAAAATCTATATTTTTTACTTTTTGCTATAATAAATATCCCCAAAAAATATATTAAAAAAAAAATTCCTCAGTTTAGGCCGATACGTATTCTTCTACATATTTTTGGTAAATAAGTGTTTATTGATCGGTTTACGCAAAAGTTATAACGTCTACAAAATAGGGGATAGTTTTATGGCATTTTTATTAATAATTATTTTTTTCCTAGTAATGATCAGCGATTTTTATCGTGACTGCGACATTATGGTGGACACAACGGACACTTTTGACACATTTTCCAAATCTCCAGTCTGGAGGCTGCATGTGGCCCTTCTGCATATACTATGCAGCCGTCAGGGCCCCTGCAGACAGTAGTCTTGGCTGTCCCTACCTACTGTAGGTGCTTACTCTTACCACCCTAAAGTGGAACTCACGCTGATCGGAACCCTCCCCCCTCCGGTGTCACATTTTACACCTGTCTAAAGACAGGTATTTGCACCCACTTCCGGCCACACAGTTTAGAGTAAACTGCGGGCAGAACGTCACCTCCCGTCCCCGTACCCCCCACCCCGTTGTGCTCTGGGAATACTCGGCTCCCAGAGCACAGCGGGAGCCAATCAGCGGCGCAGCGCAACTCGTGCATGCGCCGTAGGGAACCGGGTAGTGAAGCCATTTTTTAAAATGAATTGCTTAACCACTTAACCCCCGGACCATATTGCTGGTCAAAGACCAGAGCACTTTTTGCGATTCGGCACTGCGTCGCTTTAACTGACAATTGCGCGGTCGTGCGACATGGCTCCCAAACAAAATTGGCGTTCTTTTTTCCCCACAAATAGAGTTTTCTTTTGGTGGTATTTGATCACCTCTGCGGTTTTTAGTTTTTGTCAATAGAGTGACAATTTTGAAAAAAAATTATATTTTTTGCTATAAATATCCCCCAAATATATATATAAAAAAACATTTTTTTTCCTCACTTTAGGCCGTTTAGTATTTTGGTTGCCTTGGAGACGAGAGGAGACAGGGGAAAACAATCCTGGTTGTTGGGGCAAGTGATTGGAGGGTGCCCGAGGGATGGTGGCCAGATTGCAGAGACCGAGAGACACTCATCCGAGCATCGGAGAACCGGATCCATCCAGCGGAGCTGAACGGAGCTGACGGAGAAGCAAGTTGCAGTCACAGGACCCTGAACAAAAGTTACTACCCGGAGCTCCGATCCAGTGGGTGAGCGGGTCACGACCCACAGTTTGCTAAGTTTACACGCAGTTAGACTCATATACAGGCCTCATTGGGATTTATAGTTCCACAGAGGAGCAGAGAAACTGACACTGGGAAGGCTTGAGGCCTATCTAATTTGACGTTTCAAGCGATTTTAAAATAGTTGTTGCAGTTACACCAGGAGCATTTTCACTTCAATTTGACTCATCAAAACTGTGGATTACAAATCACAAGGAATTACTTTAGCTAGCGAAGAAAAGAAGATCCAAGACTAAGTACTTTAAGTGAGATCTCACGCATAGCTTATAAAGTAGGGGGATCTCCCAGGTATAAACCTATGTTTATGTATACTGTTTTCAAATAGCTTATGTTTAAATCAATTGTGCTGTCGTCTTACGTTGGGATGACAGCACAATTACTGTAATCACTTATTTGCATATTTCACAGTAAAATATATCTCTGGTTAAGTATCCAGTTGTTGTGGCGTACTGTTTTTCTCACTCCAAGTGCAGTCAGTGGATCCTGGGGTTATAATACAGGTATTTTGTATGGTCTTACATTGTATTGTATTGCATTGCATCACAGCTGTGCCAAGGGGATTGAGCCAAGTTTGTGGGGTTTATTGGTAGAGTGCAGGCCCAAATTAAACCAGCAGCTCCTTCGGGGGTCAGTGCTACATAAATTTAAACGAAATTCCGAAACAAAATATTTCAGGGTGCAAATGTCTAAGTCATATCGGAGCTTACTAAGTTTCAAGAGTGAAGATTGTTGGTGCCTGCTTAACTGGTCCCTCTGTGACTGAAGTTGCCAATTTATTTGCAGTGTCGTGAGGTACAGAATCAAAGGTTATGACTGCATATGCAGTTTCCAGGAAAACATTCCCTGGTAAGCATGGTTGATATGGTCAACTGACAAAAAGAGACAAAAGCACATTGTGAAGGATTGTTTGTGACCGAGATTATTCAATAAAGAGTGGTATCAGATACCATTATCCACCATCCAAGGCTTATATTTTCCAGGAGTCTTGGATGCCAATAGCAGTCTAACATCATATTAGTCAACGATTTTGTTCTTTTACCATAGTTGTTTCCATCATTTTGTTCAACCCCTGTACATACAATTTTGGATACAGAAAGACACTGAGACTTACACTCGGCATAAGGGGCAAGGGAAGTTCTTCAGTGTGGCATTCATAAATTCACATTACCGGCAGATACTCAGATTTACCCCCAACACACAATAAGCATATGCTATATTAGCCAATTTGGCATAGATGAATATATGGCAACGTTGCTTATTTTGGGAAAATTTTGATACATCTTTACATGCCAGCATTTTTTAAATTTCTACATGGTGAACTTAAAGGGTACTGAGAAGTGGTACTGTGCAGATTCTGTAATACAGAATAAAAGCAGATACTGAGAATTATATCCAGTATACAGAACAAGAGACATATTATGGTACCGAGTCCATACTTACAGAAGAAGAACAGATATGAGCATTACACATACAAAAGTATATAGAACAGAGGAAATGTTACTGTGCAGAGTCTATACATACAGAATAAGAACATTAACAAGTTTTAGACCCAGTTCAGAGAACAGAAGAAATGTTACTGGAGCCGGGTGCTGCCTGTCAGCTGGATTAGCGTGCTGTACACTCTGTGCCTGCTCTCCTCTTTCACATCCCTGCCACTGCACTGCTATTTTGGACTGAGTGGCTGTGTTGTGATTGGGGAGAGGCGTAGCTGCAGGCTGTATGTGTGATCCTCTGCTCACTCTTTCCTCCCCCCCCTTTCTTGCCCCCCTGTCTGGAGTTGTCTGCAAACAGGGGTAGAAGGACTGATTATGTCATTAAGCCTGGGATCATAGGGTATGGAGTTTACTGGGGGGCTATTTGTTTCATTAATGAATATGGTGCAAACTACAGTACCCACAAAACCCTCCATACAGAGGAAGAGAGGAACAGATTTTTGAAGTGCAGTGCGGGGAGCCAGAAAGTGCAGACCTGTTGCAGGAGTGTCTGTGCATAGCACCAGGAAGGCTGAGCCTGTGCAGAGACTGTGGTACCTTTGCTGTGTTCCACATGCTCCGAGAGCTGGAGGAAGCAGCCACTGAAAGGTTGTTTCCTGCTCTGGGACCATAGCTGGAGGGATCCCTTGCTGTGTGTGCCTATAGTAAACGAGTATCAGTAAAAGCCTCGGCGCATAGACTGAGCCTTGTGAGGACCTGATAGTGAGGGCAGAGCCACTGGGACACTGGATTCCTGAGGCCAACAGACCACCATCACTGTTTGTAGTTTAATGCCAGTAGAGACTGACCGTTACTTAGTAGCTCTACAGTCATCCACTGCATTTTTGAATAGACAGTAAAATGTGCACCACAGTACAGACGGACCCCAACATTTGCTGGCTTTAATTTGCTATTTAGGTGCCAGGTACCTTACAGTTATCCCCAGGGCTGCACTCAGGAACACTTGCTGACAAGTTATTTCCGAGAGTCACAGTGAGACTTTTCTTTGTGCCATCTATGCTCTTTATTGTGTATGCTTTTCTTAAGCTGTGTATAGCAGTTTAATTTGGTTTAGCCCGTACTGGAGGCCTATCACTCCCAAACTTTAGATTGTACTACCATGTCATTGTACTAACTAGAATATCTGATTGGAAGTATGCCTATGCATCAAAACTGTGGGTCAAATTGGAATCAGATTTATGCAATGTGACCTACCCTTGTCTATATGGGATATGCTCCATACACTCCGTGATTCACATTACAACTCACCCTTATTACCTCTGCATCACCACTGCTTTTTCTTTCCTGGACTACTGGACAAAGGATACAATACCTAGCTTCTGGATCGCCCACTCCTGTTGCACCATGTTCAAAATAATTTGTCTATTATGTCACTGACAGATCTCCACGGAACTCCAACTCCATCTTTCATGGATCGATGGAAGTATGCTCAATTATAACAATTTGACCACTCTCTCCCTCAACCTCTCAGATCTTTATTGGACTTAAACTCCACTGTAGTGATGAGCCAAACACCCCCCCGTTCGGTTCGCACCAGAACCTTCGAACGGACCGAACGTTCGCGCAAACTTTTAGAACCCCATTGAAGTCTATGGGACTCGAACGTTCAAATTCAAAAGTGCTAATGTTAAAGGCTAATATGCAAGTTATTGTCGAAAAACGGGTTTGAGAACCCGGGTCTTGCCCCAGGGAACATGTATCAATGGAAAAAAAAGTTTTAAAAACGGTCGTTTTTTTTTGGAGCATTGATTTTAATGATGCCTATAGTTAAAAAAAAATCCTTTAAATATCGTACCTGCTGGGTGTTACTATAAGAAAAAAGTCATTTAAAACTGCTTGCGGCTTTAATGTAATGTTGGCAATATGGATGAAAATCATTGAGAAAAATAGCATGGGTTTCCCCGCCCCCTACCAGCCCCTTTGGCCCTATATACTTTGAACAGCAGTATACAGGTGGTGAAAACAAGACAGGGACTGTAGGTTTGTTGTTAAGTAGAATCTGTTCGTAATTTTGAACTGGTACTTTTTTAAAGTGTCAATTTTTAAGCTTTTTGGAAAACATAGAGAGGGGTTATCACCCATGTAACATTTGTTTTGCTGTCTGTGCGCATCTGTTCAGAAGATTACACCTCACTTTCTGTCCCAATGACAAATGATTTTTTGAAAATGTGGGTTTTTTGGTGCCCCTTGGCCTCCTGACTGTGTTTTAAAGGTTCAACTTCAGAGCATCAGAGTATGTGCCTTGCTGCAGAACAGCCTATTAATTTGAGAATGAACTGCCTGCCACCCCTTAATAGCACCAAAGTGCGTGGGCCTTTTTTTTATTAATTTTTTAATGCCGCTGCATCAAAATGCATGGTGCTTTTGTTAGCATGCATTTTTATTTTTGTGATTTGTTTTTTATTTACACACATTATATATATATAATATATAATGTGTGTGTAAATAAAATAAAATAAAAATCACAAAAATGCATGCTAACAAAAGCACCATGCATTTTTTTTTGAGAATCGTGATCTTCATTCTAAGCAAAAGAATTGTGATTCTCATTTTTCCCAGAATCGTGCAGCTCTACTGCCTTTAGGTGGCCGTCTACCTAAACTGACAGGCAAGGAGAGCAATAATCAGGGAAGCAGCCAATAGGCCTATGGTAACTCGTAAGGAGCTGCAGAGATCCACAGCTCAGGTGGGAGAATCTGTTCACAGGACAACTATGAAGCCTCGTACACACGACCGAGAAACTCGACGGGCGAAACACATCGTTTTCCTCGTCGAGTTCCTTGTTAGGCTGTCGAGGAACTCGACAAGGCAAGTTTTTCCATTCCCGTCGAGGAAATAGAGAACTTGCTCTCTTTTTGGCTCGTCAAGTTTCTCGACAGTTTCCTCGACGAAAATGTACACACAACCGGTTTCCTCGGCAAAAAAATATCTCCCAGCAAGTTTCTTGCTGGTTTTTGCCGAGAAACTCGGTCGTGTGTACGAGGCCTTATGCCGCGTACACACGGTCGTTTTTTTAGATGAAAAAAACCCGACATTTTTAAAAACGTCATTTAAAATGACCGTGTGTGGGGAAAACGTTGTTTTATGTCTTCTGAAAAACGACCAAAAAAAAATTCGAGCATGCTTCAATTTTTTATGTCGTTTTTCAAAACGTCGTTTTTTGTGCAATTTAAAATGATAGTGTGTGTGTAAAACGACGTTTAAAACAACGTTTTTAAACCCGCGCATGCTCAGAAGCAAGTTATGGCGCGAGCTTGAATGGAACAGAGTGCCGTCGTACGTGCTGAACGTAACCACGCTTTGCTAGAGCATTTTGAAAAAACGATGGTTTGTAGGCAACGTCGTTTTTTAAAATGATGTTTGAAAAACGTCATTTTTTTTCATCACAAAAAAATACGTTTTTTTTTTTCATCACAAAAAACGACCGTCTGTACGCGGCATTAGTCGTGCACTCCACAAATCTGAGTGGGAAAATTTTCGCGCCAATATCTAATTTAATAAAATATAATATAAAAAAGCTGCAATCCGAAAAATTCTGGGGGGCAACCCCAGTATTTGAGAATATGTGAAAGAAAAAGATGCGCTAATTAAATAAATAAATATGTTATGAAATTCAGTGAATCAACCTCAAACATCTAGAAGTTATATATAAAATAAATAAATAAATAAATAATGGTGGGATAGAAGTGAATATATATACAAAAATAAATAAATAAATAAATAAATAAGTGTCCAACAAATGAATAAGACTCCTAGTAGAGGAGATCAAAAACGAATTGTTGTGCAAAAAATAGTCCAAATGATAGTGAGAAGAAATGTACAGGATAAGTCCATAAATCTGTGTAGACTTCCTCCTCCACCAAGGAAAATAGAAATAAATCACCGCAAACAAGTGCTCATGGATGGCACCTTACCACAATAAGTTGATCTCCTTAATCAAAAGGGGATCGCAATAGGCATGGGTTCATATAACATCAGAATCCTTTAGGGTAGATATCAGCAGATCCAGCATGCAGCATACAGCCTCATAGAATAAGCCAAAAAAAGGAAAATCGCCATAGTATAATAACGTTTAATAAAATCAAAGTTAAAAGACAGGCAACGCCAAATGGCCTCTTACTTGCTAAGTGCCTTAACCCGGCACTGAGGCTGGTCTGCGTTGGATGATTTGGGGGAGAGATCCACGCTCCAGGAAGGGTGTAGCGGCGTGCGTTCCACCAGTATGTGAGCGAGGACCAACAAAGCAGGAACCGGAAGTCCGCAGGAGATAGCGTGACCAATGAGCCTCGACGTACGTTTCGAGATTGACTCGTCGTCAGGAAGCGTCACTGGTCACGCATATGGGCCATTAATATAGGCCATCCAATCAGATTGAAGTGGGAGGGACAAAGGATAATGACAGCCTCAGTCCCGCGCCAAGCAACAAATACATACAGCGATGCAATGGCCAATCAAAATATACATCTACAAAAGGATATGGGCTAGTATAAATATGTCACAACGATCCTAGGCTAACAAACAATGCTAAATAATGCCTATAATCGGAAATATGTCGGACAATAATATACATAAAATTAAAAATCACATTTAATAATGTTAAAAAATGCATAAAATATTAAAATATTAAAATATGATAAACCAGACACTAACATCTTATTCGTTGGTTATAAAACAATTTAGGTCGAGATCAATGTTTAAACCCAAAGGTCACATGGTACGCAAACGATGTAACCATTTGGTTTCGTTCTGGGACACTGTCTTTTTTAAATCTGTACCTCTCCAATGGCTAATTACCCTATCAATGCCATAAAATGTTAAAAATCGTGGGTCTCTGTTATGACACTCATCAAAATGTCTAGATACGCTATGTTTAGGGAATCCCTTAAGAATGTTCGCTACATGCTCATTGATGCGCACCTTAAGTTCTCTAGTGGTTCTACCCACATATTGTAACTTGCACGGACATTCCAGAACGTAAGTTACGTATCTGGAATGGCAAGTTATTAACGGTTCAATGATAAATTGTTCATGTGTAACATAGGATTCAAAACCAATGCGTTTTTTCCCCACTCTATTAGTACTCTTGCATGATCTGCATCTAGTACAATAATAGAAACCTGGGCTATCTAGGAAAGTCAGAGGTTTTTCAGGTGGGTCAGGGACATTTTTTGCAATTTTATTGCGTAAACCAGGAGCTCTCCTATAAATAAAGGATGGCTTGGATGGTAAAATTTTGGCCAAATCTGTGTCTTGTAACAGAATAGGCCAGAACTTTTTGACAATCTTCTCTACCCCTTTATATTGTCTATGGAAACCAGAGAGAAAAGGGACTGTATCTGCCCGTTGGGGTCTCTCTCTGGATTCCAATAGGGATTGTCTATCCATCCCAAGCACCTCCTTTTTGGTGCCTAATAGGGATGATATAGAATAACCCTTTTCTTCAAACTTTGTAATCAAAAGGTTAGCCTGTTCTTCAAAATCTGTAGTTGAACTACAGTTTCGTCGGATACGCATAAGTTGTCCTTTTGGAACCGCTCCCAACCACTTAGGATGGTGGCAACTTTTTATAGGTACGAAACCATTACGGTCCGTGGGTTTGAAGAAAGTTTTGGTAACAATTCGATCATTTTGTTTCGTTAAAGTAAGATCAAGATAGTTGATACAGGTAAGGCTGGATTCTGCGGTAAAATGTAAGCCATAAATATTATTATTCATCCTAGACAAAAAATTCTCCAAAGAAACTTGAGATCCCTCCCACAACATTATAATATCGTCAATATAACGTTTATAGTAAATTAAGGGTTTACAGATTTCCTTATATATGGTCTCCATCTCCCATTTGTTGAGCAAGATATTTGCTACACTAGGGGCATAACGAGCCCCCATCGCCACCCCCTTTATTTGTTTGTAATAATTTCCTTGTACCCAAAAATAATTATTACCCATTGCTTGTCTAAGCCCCTCCACCAAAAAATGAATTTGTGATAGTGGTAATGTAGATTTCTCTGTCAAACTCTCAGTGACTGCCAATAAGGCGTCATTTTGTCTAATGTTGGTATATAATGACTCTATATCAACAGTAACAAGCCATGTATCCTTGGTGGTAGGGACAGGGGTTATAGATTTAATTAACTCTCTACTATCCTTTAAATACGATTTACCCTGAATCACCAAGGGTTGAAGATAGGTATCGAGGTATTCCCCTATACGAGAGTATAACGAGCCGATGCCACTAATGATGGGTCGACCCGGAGGGTCAGTTCTGCTTTTGTGTATCTTTGGGAGAATGTATAAAACCGGGGTACGTGGTGCTTGAGGGATCAGATAAAGTGCCTCCTTCTTGGTTAATATCGAACGCGCAGCTCCATTGTCAACCCAAGAGGTAAGTTCTTTTTTGAGTTTATTAAGTGGATCCCCAGATAATGGATGGTAGGTCTCCACATCAGCCAATAATCTATGGATTTCACCATAGTATTTTTCTTTATTTAATAGCACCACCCCCCCCCCCCTTATCCGCGGGGCGGACTACTATATTTTTATTGGTTTCTAACTGTTTAATACCTTCTTTAATAAGCCGATCAGTTTTATGATTATCTATGATTTCCATATCCTTAATTTCCTCCTGTACCATATTCTTGAAAACTTCGACATGGTGGTGAGTCCCTTTCTTGGGATTAAAAGTGGAATTGTTTTTTAAATTAGTATGTTGATATTCAGTAATCTCTACTTGGGGAATAGCATTATTTTGTTGGGAGAAATGTTTCTTGATGTTGAGTTTCCTTACGTACTTCTCAACATCAATGAAAATGTCAAATTTATTAATATTCTTAGATGGTGCAAATTTCATACCCTGCGAAAGAACTGTCATTTCAGCTTTTGAAAGCTCAATTCCCGCTAAATTATAAATACCATCTACTAGTTGTCCCTGGGCCTTTTTCTTTCTGGTTCCCCCCCTGGAGCCTCTTTTCCTGATTTTTCTACTGGAGTTTGTATGATAGGAGGGATCTTGTAGGGTTCCTTCCATCCTCTCCATTCCCCCCCCCCGGTGGTTGGTTTTGATATTGGTTATTTGGTCTTCCTCTATAATTTCCCCGAAATTGACCTCTAGGGGGCCTAGGGGCATATTGGGAAGGACCTTGGTGGTAATAGGGGTAATTATAGTCCATAGAATGATTATCCAGAGGAGCGAATCTGTTGTAGGTAGGAACGCCATAAGGAGCTCCATAATATTCGTTATGGGGTGGATAATTATTCTCTTGGGAGGGAGGGGGGGCACTCCCCTACCCCCCATATACCCTTTGTTTTGGGATGGAGTTCTTACTTTTTTAGGGGTAGATACTTTAAGATTAGCCTTCTTGGTTACATGACTGACCACTTTAGGCACTTCGGGTTCTCTCTCCACCAAAGATTCATTTGTGACACCAGGTTCAAATTGAAGTTGCCATTTATAGACCTTAAGATCTTCGTAATCCTTAATGTCTCGCTGGTATTTCTTCAATTTCTTTTGTTTTATGTCACCATCATATTTAGATAGCTGAGCATGAAGCTTTTGGGCTCTATCCAAATAATCTTTAGTACCCATATGGGGTTTCATTTGTTCTTTAAGATCTGCTATACTTGATTCGACTAGGATATTTTTTGCTTTACGCCTTCTGATCATCAGCTGCATTAGCTTTTGTTCACAGGCATTAAAAAATTTAAACCACTCGTCCAACAGAGTGGGGTCCTCAATACCATCATTGGGGTGTACGTCCCACCTCAACCTCCTAGGTGTGAGGTTTTTGGAGATATACACCTCAAATGAGGCAGTATCCCACCAAAGACGTATTTGCTTCTCCATATTATGTTGAAGCTGTTGGAAACCTCTCTCAAGATCGAGATTGGGACTAGGTAATTGCTGAAATATGTCGTCAAGATTGGTCTGGCGACTGTGCATAAAGTTAAATACATCCATGGCTGCAAAAAATTAACTAAAAATATATAAATATATAATAGTTGAAATGTGAGTGGGAAAATTTTCGCGCCAATATCTAATTTAATAAAATATAATATAAAAAAGCTGCAATCCGAAAAATTCTGGGGGGCAACCCCAGTATTTGAGAATATGTGAAAGAAAAAGATGCGCTAATTAAATAAATAAATATGTTATGAAATTCAGTGAATCAACCTCAAACATCTAGAAGTAATATATAAAATAAATAAATAAATAAATAATGGTGGGATAGAAGTGAATATATATACAAAAATAAATAAATAAATAAATAAGTGTCCAACAAATGAATAAGACTCCTAGTAGAGGAGATCAAAAACGAATTGTTGTGCAAAAAATAGTCCAAATGATAGTGAGAAGAAATGTACAGGATAAGTCCATAAATCTGTGTAGACTTCCTCCTCCACCAAGGAAAATAGAAATAAATCACCGCAAACAAGTGCTCATGGATGGCACCTTACCACAATAAGTTGATCTCCTTAATCAAAAGGGGATCGCAATAGGCATGGGTTCATATAACATCAGAATCCTTTAGGGTAGATATCAGCAGATCCAGCATGCAGCATACAGCCTCATAGAATAAGCCAAAAAAAAGGAAAATCGCCATAGTATAATAACGTTTAATAAAATCAAAGTTAAAAGACAGGCAACGCCAAATGGCCTCTTACTTGCTAAGTGCCTTAACCCGGCACTGAGGCTGGTCTGCGTTGGATGATTTGGGGGAGAGATCCACGCTCCAGGAAGGGTGTAGCGGCGTGCGTTCCACCAGTATGTGAGCGAGGACCAACAAAGCAGGAACCGGAAGTCCGCAGGAGATAGCGTGACCAATGCGCCTCGACATACGTTTCGAGATTGACTCGTCGTCAGGAAGCGTCACTGGTCACGCATATGGGCCATTAATATAGGCCGTCCAATCAGATTGAAGTGGGAGGGACAAAGGATAATGACAGCCTCAGTCCCGCGCCAAGCAACAAATACATACAGCGATGCAATGGCCAATCAAAATATACATCTACAAAAGGATATGGGCTAGTATAAATATGTCACAACGATCCTAGGCTAACAAACAATGCTAAATAATGCCTATAATCGGAAATATGTCGGACAATAATATACATAAAATTAAAAATCACATTTAATAATGTTAAAAAATGCATAAAATATTAAAATATTAAAATATGATAAACCAGACACTAACATCTTATTCGTTGGTTATAAAACAATTTAGGTCGAGATCAATGTTTAAACCCAAAGGTCGCATGGTACGCAAACGATGTAACCATTTGGTTTCGTTCTGGGACACTGTCTTTTTTAAATCTGTACCTCTCCAATGGCTAATTACCCTATCAATGCCATAAAATGTTAAAAATCGTGGGTCTCTGTTATGACACTCATCAAAATGTCTAGATACGCTATGTTTAGGGAATCCCTTAAGAATGTTCGCTACATGCTCATTGATGCGCACCTTAAGTTCTCTAGTGGTTCTACCCACATATTGTAACTTGCACGGACATTCCAGAACGTAAGTTACGTATCTGGAATGGCAAGTTATTAACGGTTCAATGATAAATTGTTCATGTGTAACATAGGATTCAAAACCAATGCGTTTTTTCCCCACTCTATTAGTACTCTTGCATGATCTGCATCTAGTACAATAATAGAAACCTGGGCTATCTAGGAAAGTCAGAGGTTTTTCAGGTGGGTCAGGGACATTTTTTGCAATTTTATTGCGTAAACCAGGAGCTCTCCTATAAATAAAGGATGGCTTGGATGGTAAAATTTTGGCCAAATCTGTGTCTTGTAACAGAATAGGCCAGAACTTTTTGACAATCTTCTCTACCCCTTTATATTGTCTATGGAAACCAGAGAGAAAAGGGACTGTATCTGCCCGTTGGGGTCTCTCTCTGGATTCCAATAGGGATTGTCTATCCATCCCAAGCACCTCCTTTTTGGTGCCTAATAGGGATGATATAGAATAACCCTTTTCTTCAAACTTTGTAATCAAAAGGTTAGCCTGTTCTTCAAAATCTGTAGTTGAACTACAGTTTCGTCGGATACGCATAAGTTGTCCTTTTGGAACCGCTCCCAACCACTTAGGATGGTGGCAACTTTTTATAGGTATGAAACCATTACGGTCCGTGGGTTTGAAGAAAGTTTTGGTAACAATTCGATCATTTTGTTTCGTTAAAGTAAGATCAAGATAGTTGATACAGGTAAGGCTGGATTCTGCGGTAAAATGTAAGCCATAAATATTATTATTCATCCTAGACAAAAAATTCTCCAAAGAAACTTGAGATCCCTCCCACAACATTATAATATCGTCAATATAACATTTATAGTAAATTAAGGGTTTACAGATTTCCTTATATATGGTCTCCATCTCCCATTTGTTGAGCAAGATATTTGCTACACTAGGGGCATAACGAGCCCCCATCGCCACCCCCTTTATTTGTTTGTAATAATTTCCTTGTACCCAAAAATAATTATTACCCATTGCTTGTCTAAGCCCCTCCACCAAAAAATGAATTTGTGATAGTGGTAATGTAGATTTCTCTGTCAAACTCTCAGTGACTGCCAATAAGGCGTCATTTTGTCTAATGTTGGTATATAATGACTCTATATCAACAGTAACAAGCCATGTATCCTTGGTGGTAGGGACAGGGGTTATAGATCTGGGGATCCACTTAATAAACTCAAAAAAGAACTTACCTCTTGGGTTGACAATGGAGCTGCGCGTTCGATATTAACCAAGAAGGAGGCACTTTATCTGATCCCTCAAGCACCACGTACCCCGGTTTTATACATTCTCCCAAAGATACACAAAAGCAGAACTGACCCTCCGGGTCGACCCATCATTAGTGGCATCGGCTCGTTATACTCTCGTATAGGGGAATACCTCGATACCTATCTTCAACCCTTGGTGATTCAGGGTAAATCGTATTTAAAGGATAGTAGAGAGTTAATTAAATCTATAACCCCTGTCCCTACCACCAAGGATACATGGCTTGTTACTGTTGATATAGAGTCATTATATACCAACATTAGACAAAATGACGCCTTATTGGCAGTCACTGAGAGTTTGACAGAGAAATCTACATTACCACTATCACAAATTCATTTTTTGGTGGAGGGGCTTAGACAAGCAATGGGTAATAATTATTTTTGGGTACAAGGAAATTATTACAAACAAATAAAGGGGGTGGCGATGGGGGCTCGTTATGCCCCTAGTGTAGCAAATATCTTGCTCAACAAATGGGAGATGGAGACCATATATAAGGAAATCTGTAAACCCTTAATTTACTATAAACGTTATATTGACGATATTATAATGTTGTGGGAGGGATCTCAAGTTTCTTTGGAGAATTTTTTGTCTAGGATGAATAATAATATTTATGGCTTACATTTTACCGCAGAATCCAGCCTTACCTGTATCAACTATCTTGATCTTACTTTAACGAAACAAAATGATCGAATTGTTACCAAAACTTTCTTCAAACCCACGGACCGTAATGGTTTCGTACCTATAAAAAGTTGCCACCATCCTAAGTGGTTGGGAGCGGTTCCAAAAGGACAACTTATGTGTATCCGACGAAACTGTAGTTCAACTACAGATTTTGAAGAACAGGCTAACCTTTTGATTACAAAGTTTGAAGAAAAGGGTTATTCTATATCATCCCTATTAGGCACCAAAAAGGAGGTGCTTGGGATGGATAGACAATCCCTATTGGAATCCAGAGAGAGACCCCAACGGGCAGATACAGTCCCTTTTCTCTCTGGTTTCCATAGACAATATAAAGGGGTAGAGAAGATTGTCAAAAAGTTCTGGCCTATTCTGTTACAAGACACAGATTTGGCCAAAATTTTACCATCCAAGCCATCCTTTATTTATAGGAGAGCTCCTGGTTTACGCAATAAAATTGCAAAAAATGTCCCTGACCCACCTGAAAAACCTCTGACTTTCCTAGATAGCCCAGGTTTCTATTATTGTACTAGATGCAGATCATGCAAGAGTACTAATAGAGTGGGGAAAAAACGCATTGGTTTTGAATCCTATGTTACACATGAACAATTTATCATTGAACCGTTAATAACTTGCCATTCCAGATACGTAACTTACGTTCTGGAATGTCCGTGCAAGTTACAATATGTGGGTAGAACCACTAGAGAACTTAAGGTGCGCATCAATGAGCATGTAGCGAACATTCTTAAGGGATTCCCTAAACATAGCGTATCTAGACATTTTGATGAGTGTCATAACAGAGACCCACGATTTTTAACATTTTATGGCATTGATAGGGTAATTAGCCATTGGAGAGGTACAGATTTAAAAAAGACAGTGTCCCAGAACGAAACCAAATGGTTACATCGTTTGCGTACCATGCGACCTTTGGGTTTAAACATTGATCTCGACCAAAATTGTTTTATAACCAACGAATAAGATGTTAGTGTCTGGTTTATCATATTTTAATATTTTAATATTTTATGCATTTTTTAACATTATTAAATGTGATTTTTAATTTTATGTATATTATTGTCCGACATATTTCCGATTATAGGCATTATTTAGCATTGTTTGTTAGCCTAGGATCGTTGTGACATATTTATACTAGCCCATATCCTTTTGTAGATGTATATTTTGATTGGCCATTGCATCGCTGTATGTATTTGTTGCTTGGCGCGGGACTGAGGCTGTCATTATCCTTTGTCCCTCCCACTTCAATCTGATTGGACGGCCTATATTAATGGCCCATATGCGTGACCAGTGACGCTTCCTGACGACGAGTCAATCTCGAAACGTACGTCGAGGCGCATTGGTCACGCTATCTCCTGCGGACTTCCGGTTCCTGCTTTGTTGGTCCTCGCTCACATACTGGTGGAACGCACGCCGCTACACCCTTCCTGGAGCGTGGATCTCTCCCCCAAATCATCCAACGCAGACCAGCCTCAGTGCCGGGTTAAGGCACTTAGCAAGTAAGAGGCCATTTGGCGTTGCCTGTCTTTTAACTTTGATTTTATTAAACGTTATTATACTATGGCGATTTTCCTTTTTTTGGCTTATTCTATCAGACTGTATGCTGCATGCTGGATCTGCTGATATCTACCCTAAAGGATTCTGATGTTATATGAACCCATGCCTATTGCGATCCCCTTTTGATTAAGGAGATCAACTTATTGTGGTAAGGTGCCATCCATGAGCACTTGTTTGCGGTGATTTATTTCTATTTTCCTTGGTGGAGGAGGAAGTCTACACAGATTTATGGACTTATCCTGTACATTTCTTCTCACTATCATTTGGACTATTTTTTGCACAACAATTCGTTTTTGATCTCCTCTACTAGGAGTCTTATTCATTTGTTGGACACTTATTTATTTATTTATTTATTTTTGTATATATATTCACTTCTATCCCACCATTATTTATTTATTTATTTATTTTATATATTACTTCTAGATGTTTGAGGTTGATTCACTGAATTTCATAACATATTTATTTATTTAATTAGCGCATCTTTTTCTTTCACACACTCCACAAATCTGGCCTTTATGGAAGAGTGGCAAGAAGAAAGCCATTGTTGAAAGAAATTCAAAAGAAGTCATGTTTGCAGTTTGCAAAAATTCATGTGAGGGACACCGCAAACATGTGGAAGAAGGTGCTCTGGTCAGATGACACCAAAACTGAACCTTTTGGCCTAAAAGCAAAATGCTATGTGTGGCAGAAAACTAACATTGCACATCCCCCTGAACACACAGCATCATGTTGTGGGGATGCTTTTCTTCAGCAGGGACAGGGAAGCTTGGCAGAGTTGATGGGAAGATGGATGGAGCCAAATACAGGGCAATCTTAGAAGAAAACCTGTTATGCCGCGTACACACGATCATTTTTCGGCATGAAAAAAACATTGTTTTTAAAAAATGTCATTTAAAATGATTGTGTGTGGGCTTCACATCATTTTTCAGGTTCTGAAAAACGACAAAAAAAAAATTCGAACATGCCGCATTTTTTAACGACGTTTTAAACAATGTCTTTTTTTGGGTTGTAAAAAATGATCGTGTGTGCGCTAAAATGACATTAAAAACCCGCGCATACTCAGAAGCAAGTTATGAGACGGGAGCGCTCGTTCTGGTAAAACTACCGTTCGTAATGGAGTAAGCACATTCATCACGCTGTAACAGACAGAAAAGCGCGAATCGTCTTTTACTAACACGGAATCAGCTAAAGCAGCCCCAAGGGTGGCGTCATCCCCATGGAACTTCCCCTTTAGAGTGCCGTTGTACGTGTTGTACGTCACCACGCTTTGCTAGAGCATTTTTTTAAAACGATGGTGTGTGGGCAACGTCGTTTTTAAGATGAAGTTGGAAAAACGTCGTTTTTTCTACGTGCCGAAAAACACCGTTTTTTTTCATGCCGAAAAATGATCGTGTACGCGGCATTAGAGTCTGCAAAAGACTTGAGCCTGCGGTGGAAGTTCACCTTCCAGCAAGACAATGACCTTAAAGTGATCGTAAAGGTTGAGGTTTTTATTTTTTTTAAATAACAAACATATCATACTTACCTCCACTGTGCAGTTCATTTTGCACCGAGTGGCTCTTAACGTCCTCTTCTGGGGTCCCACGGCAGCTCACGCGGCTCCTCCCTGCAAGAGCTATACCCCTCTGGGAAGCTCTTTCCCGAGGGGGTTAGCTTGCGGTCACGCTCCTGTGTGATACAGTCGGCGGCCATAGCCACAGAGTGTATGACTCGGCCCCGCCCCCGACACGTCGCATCATTGGGTCTGATTGACAGCAGTGCGAGCCAATGGCTGCACTGCTATCAATCTACCCAATGAAGAGCCGAGAAGAGCCAAGAAGCCCAGGCAACGATCGAGCGCATTAACGACGCCAGACTTTCCAGGGCTCAGGTAAGTAAACAGGGGGGCTGGGGGGTCGTTAATCATCGGATGTTTTTCACCTTAATGCATAGAATGCATTAAGGTGAAAAAGCATGAACCTTTACAACCCCTTTAAATATACAGCCAGAGCTACATTGGAATGGGTTAGAATTCATGTGTTAGAATGGCCCAGTCAACGTCCAGCCCAAAATCACATTTTTTCAAAGAAGAATAGGCAAACATCTTAGGCCGCGTACACACGATCAGTCCATCCGATGAGAATGGTCTGATGGACCGTTTTCATCGGTCCAAACCGATCGTGTGTGGGCCCCATCGGTTAGTTAACCTTCGGTCAAAAAAATAGGAACTTGCTTTAAAATTGAACCGATGGACGCCTAACCGATAGGTCAAAACCGATCGTTAGTATGCAAAAGCATCAGTTAAAAACCTGCGCATGCTCAGAATCAAGTCGACGCATGCCTGGAAGCATTGAACTTTGTTTTTTCAGCACGTCGTTGTGTTTTACGTCACCGCGTTCTGACACAATCGTTTTTTTAACCGGTGGTGTGTAGGCACATCAGACCATCAGTCAGCTTCATCGGACCATTCTCATCGGATGGACTGATCGTGTGTACGCGGCCTTACTCTCTAGATGTGCGAAGCTGGTAGAGACATCCCCTAAAACACTTGCAGCTGTAATTTCAGGGAAAGGTGGATTTACAAGGAATTCATGTAGGGGGCTAAATACAAATGCACGCCACACTTTTCAGATCATTATTTGTAAAAAAAAATTAAAACCATTTATCATTTTCTATCCACTTCACAATTATGGGCCACTTTGTGTTGGTCTATCACATATAATTCCAATAAAATACATTTCCATTTTTGGTTGTATCATTACAACATGTGGAAAATTTTAAGGAGTATGAATACTTTTTCAAGGCACTGTATGAATAAATCAGGAATATCCCACAAAATAAGGAACAATTGACTATGTCTTTGACCATGCAGAGAAGGGTGAAAAACAGGGTGATTCCCTGGATTTTAGTGTTCTGTGCCAGGGCAGTAGAGATGTGTATTTTCTGTCTGTCTGTGCATCAAGAAGACAGTCAGTATTGTTTTTTTCGGGGGGCAACAGGCTTTAACAACTTATGGACTGTCTGCCTGCAATGTACTGGGGACAGGCGGCCTGCACAGAGAAAGTGACTTTCTGGTACGTCACTGCCCATTTCTGGGTTTAGGGTGCTCGCTTCCCAACCCCCCCTTACGACACCCACTGTGATTGTACATAGCAGTAGTCTGTCAGCATGTCCTGGCCAATGATTCATGGCCGGGACTTGCTGATCGACTGTGTCCAATCATAGCCCAGAGCCCTGTGTTGACAATCCGTGACTGTACAGCAACCGGAAGTGACGTTTACATATCACAGGAAGTGATGCTCCGTGTGTACTGGCTTGTTGGTCGGGAAATACGGTGCCCATCCTTATGTCCGCCATGACTGGGATATGCTTGGCGTCTGTTTACCATACCAATGTATTTTAAATTTTCCTTCTTGTAAGTGTATTACCATTAGGCCTCTGTGGTTTTAATAAATTACGTTTTCTTGACGTTATTGCATTTGGAGTTCTTTTTCCTTTACATATTATGGATTCCTACTAGTCATTGGATGCTTGGATAGATTGACGGGATATCCACAACCCTGAGGGGTTTAATGCTCTTTTTGCTGAACATGAGAGTGTGGGGCAAATAGTGTCGGTGAGTGTACATCCAATTAGGGAAGTGGAGACATGTTTTGTATCACGTGGTGCGGTGTCAAGTCACTCAATCAACTGACTTTTATCTTTATTATTACTATTTTTATTAAACAATGCTTCTAAACACAGTCTTACCCATGGGCCTCGATGCATATGACTATAGTGAGCAGGGAGATTCTGATCTTAATCTAGCTCCTATTACTGGCCAGGATGCAGTGGTCTATAAGCCCCCATAACACTTCTGGAAGAGCAAGGTCTTCAAACTCTTCCTGAAGCTTAGAAAGTTGATGGTGTTTTTAGGGCCAATGGTAAATGATTCCATACCTTACTCCCCTGCACATACTCCTCGTCTGTTTCCTCACCCTAGGGACAACGACATTAGTTTGTCCCACTGAACGTTAGTTAGAAATATCGTGTGAATTTTTTACGGAGGTACTCTGGTCCACCTCCATGGACTATCCTATGCATAAAACAGCCAATCTTAAACAGAACTCGCTCACGGAAAGGTGGGTTCTGGATTATTTATCCAGTATTGGACATCATTTATTATGGACTATTTCTTTTTATGTTAAAATTTTATGCACTACTACTCACTGGGTGTGTAATATATATGTTCATTGTTCATGTTATTGCGTGTTTATTGGTCTATTTGTTTGGTAGATTTTGTTTATTCTAATTATTTCTTTTAAAGTGGCTGCCTTATTTACATTAGGTTTCTCCCTAGCGCATTGATAAGATCTAGGGTAGTGAGATCTTATTTTGTAGTACAGAGGGAATGATCTCTTTGTTTCTTATCCCTGCAAAGCAGATAAGAAACACAGAGATCTTTAGTAAAAAGCAGCATATAATACAAATGTAGCACCCTCTAGTTAGGTAGGTGTTAGAGTGAGGATTTTTTCTAGCAGAGTAGGAAAATTTAGGCAGGTCTAGCAATAGATCCTGCAGACAGAGGATTTCTCCTGAGGGGGAGATGCTCTGGTCCTATTTATGTGCATAATTGTTGTAGCTATAGGGACTTATAGTTAGCAATACAAAGTATATACTGTAAATGCTGAAAACAAGATATTTATTTATGGGATGCCCTTGCTTCTGGGCCCAGGAGTTATTTTTCTAAATTTCCCTAGCCAAGGGACTGGCTGGATTGTAGTGGGGGGGTTAGTGTAGCACCCTCTAGTTAGGTTAGTTAGGCTGGGGGCTTGCTTGTTTGTTCTTATTCTGGTCTGGGAGTGGCTCAGGGCAGAGCTGGGTGACTCACAGGTAGCATCACTGCCACCTCCCTATTATTTCTAGAAGGAGGAGAGGTGAGGGGGAGCTGCCTGGGATATTTTGAGGAGACTTGACCAATCCCCAACTTGGATTGGCAGGAGGCAGGCTTAAATACTGAGGGTCAGCCCAGCTGGGGAGGAGTTGTCAGGTGGAAAAGCTAGAGTGAGAGAGTGTGGAGGCTGTCAGGGCCCACAGAGAGCTCCCCAGTCTGGGGGGGGTGACCTTGGGCCAGGGCTCGATTGCATCCAGGAGGAGAGAAGAGATCTTGGGAGAGAAGCACATGAGAGAGCAAGGAGAGGACAGCGGGAGAGAAAATTGCTAAGAGACTCCAGGGAGGACAACTGGTCGCAGCCTGGAGGCCTGGTGAGTGAAGCACAGTCGGGAGGACTGGGGAGGCAGCCTGAGAGAACTGTGAGTTTGCAGTTTGAGATGGGTGCAGAACCAGAGGAATGGACTGTGGGAAGGGCAGTGAAGAGAGGTTATTGCAGCCAGGCTGGCTGGCAGGGCCTGAAGAAAGTTATCTGGGATCAGTAGCTGGGAAGAGGACAGTTAGCACCAATAACTTTCTATTTGCTACACTAAAGAGGCCCGCAGTCCCTGCCTGCAAACAGCAATTCACTGAGGCCTGGCTGAGTTGGTGTCAGGCCTAACCATATGGTGCTAGCTAGTCTGGAGGAGTAATTGTCTGTAGCAAGTAAAGTGCTGGAGGAGTAAAAGTCTGCAGCAAGTGATGTGCTGGATGAGTGAAGGAAAAGAGGTCTAAAGCATGAGTTGTGCTGGAGTGGACTGGTGTGTATATAGAGGTCCCAAGCAAGTTGCGTTGACTCTTTCTGGGCATCCCATAACTTCCTATTCCCATTCAAGTTCAATCCCTTCAATAAAATACAAAAATAAACTGAGCTTATGAACTGGTCTGTGTCTCTGAGTACCTGAGAGATCGATGCAGGGCTGGGCAGGGTAACAAGTGAACCACAACATTCAGCAAACACTACACATTGTTAGGCACACATTTAACTCCTTGATCACCCTAGATGTTAACCCCTTCCCAATCAGTGTCATTTGTACAGTTTCAGTGTATAGTATTATCACTGATTACTGTATTAAAGTGGTTGTGTCACTGGTGATGTCAGTGGCAGTTAGTTATTTCCTCCCCCAGCGTCAGTTAGTGTCAGATTTTCCGTTGCACTGTCATAGTCCTATTATAGGGTCGCTGATCACCTCCATTAGTAGTATAAAAACCCATAAGATTCCAATACACTGTATATACCTTAGTTTGTAGATGCTATAACTTTCATGCAAACCAATCAATATACACTTATTAGGATTTTTTACCAAAGACATGTAGTAGAATACATTTTGGCAAAAATGTATGAAGAATTTAGATTTTCTAAATTTTTTATTAGGTATGTTTTATAGCAGAAAGTAATAAATATATATATATTTTTTTTCAAAATGTTCAAAACCCAGTGGTGATCAAATACCACCAAAAAGAAGCTCTATTGTGTGAAAAATAATTACAACTTTGTATGAACTTGCAATTACCAGTTAAGTAGCGCAGTGCTAAAGAGCACAAAATGTCCTGGCCATGAAGGGGGTGAAACCTTCCAGAGCTGAGGTGGTTAAAGTGTTATTAAACCCACAACAGTAAAATCAGTCTGTATATGCAGCATAGCATGCTTGTTATACTCAATGTGGAACTTAAGGGGTTAATCCTCTGCATTGTGTAAAAACTCTGTATTATCCTGTATGTATAGATCCTCCCCCTCCTGCACTTTCTATCTGGAGAAGGACAGCTAACACAGGCAGAGTAGCCGACCTGCACATGCTCAGTTGTCTATTTTATGCTGGAGAACAGTTACTCAGAGATAGCCAGGTCACATGATATTGACATCACACATGTGGGCGTGTATACAGGCTGCAGTGAAAATCTCCTCCTTCTTCCTGAACTCTCAGCACTGGAGAAGCTCTGCGGTTTATCATGTAACCATGGTATACAGATCATTCAAAAGGGTAATAGTGGCAGTATTTTAATGTAAAAAGAAGATTTACTATTTTCATATTACTGGGTTTAGTAACACTTTAAGGAACACCCAACTAGCCAATAAACCTTTGCCTTGTAATCCAACAGCCAGGGATGTCTTCTGAAATCTGAAAGTGGCTATAGACATCCAGATTGGATTACATTTTAAGCAGCAAGTGGGTGCCTTATGCGCTGTGACATTAGAAGAATTTTAATTTCTGACCTTTTAGTCCAAACAAGACTATCTGTTACTCTATAATTCCTACAGAGCCGTTCTATGGAAGCAGTAGGTTTAAAAAGCACACCAAACTCTTAAGATAACTTATTTATTAAGTTAATCTTTTCTTCATATATAACACTGAGGCCCCGTACACACGGTCGGACAAAACCGATGAGAATGGACCTAGGTTCAGTTTCATCGGTCCAAACCGACCGTGTGTATAGCCCATCAGTCTGTTTTCCTTCGGTCCAAAATTTTAAAACATGCTTCAAAACCGAACCGATGGACCGCTGCCTGATCGGTCCAAACCGATGGTTAGTACAGAAAAGCATCGGTTCAAAACCCGCGCATGCTCAGAATCAAGTCGACACATGCTTGGAAGCATTGAAATTCGTTTTATTCAGCACGTCGTGTGTTTGACGTCACCGCGTTCTGACCCGATCGGTTTTTGGAACGATGGTGGGTACACACATCAGGCCACTTCAGCGGTGAACCGATGAAAACGGTCCGTCGGACCATTCTCATCGGTTTTGTCCGACCGTGTGTACGGGGCCTGACAATTTTGCAGCAGACAGTCCATGTACAAACATGTGTTGAATAAAGTATAACAACATGGCGGTTCAACTGTTCAATCTTGTCATTGTATATAAAATGGTAGATATATTTCTCTCTTCGGGAATCTGTATTCTCACTTTAAATACTTTAGGCACTTTATGATCTCTCTGAGAGGTATATTTGAGGCTTAATCAATAGTTTTACTTGTTTGATATTGCAGTTTTCACATTTGTTTGCTTGCTTGAACATTTGCTATGAGGTTTGGTGGAACTATAAGTAAACACATAACTAGTTCAGTATACAGTTCTAATCACATTATTAACAATAGGAATATATATAACTGTATTAAATACCTATTTTGGCCACTTGCTTCCAAAAAAATGAACTCTGACTGGATTTGTGACTGTTCAGCCACTCTCTCTGGTGTAATGAGTTCTGGCAGTGTGCTGTGGAATTTCCAGACAAAAAATGGGTGTAAGAGCTCTTTCACACGTCCGTTCCATTCCTTCAGTTTTTTGGACGTCCGTTAACGGACCGCAATGCTTTCCTATGGGTTAGCGTCCGTTAGCGGATGAGCATCCGCTAACGTCCGTTAACATCCGTCTCCGTTAAGCTCCGTTTTTTTGAACGGAAGAAAACCCTATTTTTCTTCCGTCAAAAAAACGGAACGGACGAAAAACGGACGTTAGCGGACGATCCGTTTACCATCCGATCCGCTAACATCCGTTTTTCATCAAAATATGTAAAAAGCCCAAAAAAAGAAAAAAAAAACGGATGAAAAAACGGACGAAAAACTGACGTTAACGGACGAAAAACGGATCGGAAACGGATGTAAATGGACGGAAAATGGACGAAAAATGGATAAAAAAACGGATCAACTGATGAAAAAAAAAATGATCTAAAAAACTGAGCGGACGTGTAAAAGAGCCCTTAGGCTGGCTGTGATTGGCCAAGACTCTTGCTCAGTGTGAGATTGGCTGTGATTGGCCATAACTCCTGATGAGTCACAAATGCTTAACTCTATGCTTTCTGGTTTCAATTCTGCTGTGTCCTTGAGCTTACCTTTACTGTCATATATGAATCTTAAAGGCGTATTTTCTCTTTTGCTTCTGTGAACACAATATACAACTGTTATAGGAAAAAATACCGTGCTAAGTGAACACCAAATAGGAAGCAGCAACTAAAAAGTGATATACACACAAAATAGACAATAGAAAAAATGTAGATAAACTGTAAATAACTGTATGAACTATAACGAGTGATGATAAAAAATGCAAATGAAGCAATAACAACTGTGTTAAATCATAAGTTCAGTGAAGTCCAAAGAGAACACAATTGAAATTAATTCTTCTGTGATTCAAAAATTGAGGAAATCCACCACCATAAGTGAAGACACCATAAGAAATGCAGGCTTACCAGATGGCAAGCAAATATGGCTTGCGGCTGTAAACCCCATCCCGGGCCTTTAACATGGACTACATTTTTTCTATTGTCTATTTTTGAATATACAACTGTTATATGACGCCAAGCCGGCGTATTTTACATTGGACGTGTGTCTGGCTGGGCGTAGGTTACGTTCATGGCGTACGCAGTGATCCGGCGTATCTTAGGCAGTTGTTCCGACGTGGTTGTGAGCATCCGCAGGGGGATGCGTCCACGTCACGGCACATGCGCAGTTCGGTATTTACTGGCGCTCAGACCATCATTTGCATGGGGTCACACCTCATTTGCATGGATTTGCATGGGTCAAGCTCACTTCCACCTACGCCGGCCTGCGCCTTCGAAACCTACGCCACGCCGACGCAGCGTTGGGAGCACTGGCTTCCTGAATTCCATGCTTGCCTCTCTGCGCTGCGTCGGAGTGGCGTACAGCGTTTGGGTTACGGCGGCGTAATGTGCGCCCAACTCTCTGTGAATCTGGGCCCACGTGATTAGCAGGATAGGTGCATCAGTAATTTAAAGGCTCTCATCTATGATGGGCTGGAATTAGTTCTATTAATTTTCTGCATAACCCAGAATGACTTACCCTTTTGTTTTTAAACTTTCCTTTTTTTTCAAGAAAAACAACTCCCAGCTAAAGTGCATGTGAAAACAAATGACACGGATGTTTATTGGTACACAGATACTATTCTTATTGTGTTAGGATATCTTTGATCCCCGAACTATGGGCTCTTTGTCTGTGTTAATTATCAATTAATCTGCTTATTAAGACATTAAATTAGGAGTAGAAGCTCCTTAACTCTGAGCTTAAAAGAATTCAGTAACAACCCACAAACCAGAAGTCAGAAGACATTCCTAAAAATCCGAACTCCAGGATAAGCAAATAGCATCTAAATGAAAGTGTTATATATTCTTATGCCGCGTACACACGCTCGGAATTTCCAACAACAAATGTTCCATGGGAGCTTGTTATCCTCCCATGAAATCCATTCTTGTTTAGTGTTTTACGTATCGTAGATTTGCTAACAGGGATGTTAGCATATGCCAGAGACTTTTGTAAGTCTTTAGCTGACACTCTACGATTCTTCTTCACCTCATTGAGCAGTCTGCACTGTGCTCTTGCAGTCATCTTTACAGTACGGCCACTCCTAGGGAGAGTAGCAGCAGTGCTGAACTTTCTCCATTTATAGACAATTTGTCTTACAATGGACTGATGAACAGCAAGGCTTTTGGAGATACTTTTATAACTCTTTCCAACTTTATGCAAGTCAACAATTCTTAATCGTAGGTCTTCTGAGAGCTCTTTTGTACGAGGCATCATTCACATCAGGCAATGCTTCTTGTGAAAAGCAAACCCAGAACTGGTGTGTGTTTTTTATAGGGCAGCTGTAACCAACACCTCCAATCTCATCTCATTGATTGGACTCCAGTTGGCTGACACCTCACTCCAATTAGCTCTTGTAGATATTATTAGTCTAGGGGTTCACATACTTTTTCCACTGCACTGTGAATGTTTACATGGTGTGTTCAGTAAAAACATGGTAACATTTAATTCTTTGTGTGTTATTAGTTTAAGCAGACTGTGATTGTCTATTGTTGTGACTTAGATGAAGATCAGATCACATTTTATGACCAATTTGTGCAGAAATTCATATCATTGCAAAAGGGCTCACATACTTTTTTTTGCAACTGTATAAAAAAAGCTCCTGAAGAAGAGGTTAATATAAACCCACGAAACATGTAGAGCAACCAATGAGTAATCATATATGGATGGTATTTATGTTCTATTTGTAAATAACAGGATGTATCAAAACTTTCCTGTGTTTGTCATGATTCATTATCTTTATTCTGTAAATATATACTTTTGTAATAATAATAACAATTATTTGTACTTTTTAAATCTTGACTGTGTACTTATCAGTTAATATATGGTACCATCAAAGTCCAAACATAGCCTCTTCCCAATCTCTATCTCCATTTTGATGGGACGAAGGTACCACCTATAACCTGTCTGCATATATATATATATATATATATATATATATATATAGCACTTCTTTATAATAGCTTTAATCTCCTTGCACCACCCTCTAATCTCCATGCAGGGCACGGAACTCATAGGTTTTTATTTTTTTTAAGCTCATGCTTAGAGCCTGAGGCTTGCATTGGCTTCAAAAAGGTTGGGCATAGGGCAGTGGAGGCAGTGGAGACTGTGAGCCAGGCTCTCTTGTCCACATCAGTGCCTGACCTCACAAATGCACTTCTGGAAGAATGGTCAAAACATTCCCATAGATACACTCCTAAACCTTGTGGACAGCCGTCCCAGAAGAGTTAAAGCTGTTATAGTTGCAAAGAGTGGACCAATTCAATATTGAACCCTACGGACTATGACTGGGATGCCATTAACCACTTCAGCCCCGGACCATATTGCTGGTCAATGACCGGGCCACTTTTTGCGATTCGGCACTGCGTCATTTTAACTGAAAATTGCAACGTGACTCCCAAACAAAATTGGTGTCCTTTTTTTTCCACAAATAGAGCTTTCTTTTGGTGGTATTTGATCACCTTTGCGTTTTTTATTTTTTGCGCTATAAACAAAAATAGAGCGACAATTTTGAAAAAAAATGAATAATTTTTACTTTTTGCTGTAATAAATATTCCCAAAAATATATAAAAAAAAAAATGTCCTCAGTTTAGGCCGATACGTATTCTTCTACATATTTTTCGTTAAAAAAATTGCAATAAACGTTTTTTGATTGGTTTGCGCAAAAGTAATAGCGTCTGCAAAATAGGGCATAGTTTATGGCATTTTTATTAATATTTTTTTTACTAGTAATGGCGGCGATCAGCGATTTTTATATGTACTGCGACCTTATAACGGACACTTCGGACACTTTTGACACATTTTTGGGACCACTGGCATTTTTATAGCGATCAGTGTTATAAAAATGCCACTGGCAGGGAAGGGGTTAACACTAGGGGGCGAGAAAGGGGTTAATTATGTTCCCTGTGTGTGTTCTAACTGAAGGGGGGAGGGACTGACCAGGGGAAATGACTGATCTTCTGGTCATACATTGTATGAACAGACAATCAGGCATTTCTCCCCCTGACAGGACCGGGAGCTGTGTGTGCCCGGTGGTGATCGCGCTCGCCGGGCACGCGTGTCGGGACCAGGGACGAGCGTGTGCCTTCGGCGGCACGCCCCTAGTGGCTGATTCGCGAAGTGATGTAGATCTACGTGACCTCGTAGTTAAAGGGGTTGTAAAGGTACAATTTTTTTTCCTAAATAGTTTACTTTACCTTAGTGCAGTCCTCCTTCGCTGTTACTGTTGGTAATATAGTGTATATAACATTTTATTTCATAATAATATACATTCACAGTTATTGCCACAGTTACTAAGGCAGCTCCTGGTCTTTGTAAAAGAAGAGGTATGATATATAAGTAATCTTCTCTTCTGGAGCCTAGAGAACCCCTAACTAAGATCGACCTTTGAACAACAGTTCCCTGAATGTGGAGCAATTTCCGGACTCTATCAAAAGTCATACGTACATAAGAGATTTTTCATAGCAAACAACAGATCAAACAAATAGTGGAGGTCTGATGGTCTCGCAGTATAAACACAAAGACACATAGGACTTGGCAATTAGTAAAAACAGTTATGTCGAGAACAAGATAACACTGCAGTATGATGTCATTTGCTGACACTGCACTCCCTTATTTCTTCGTAGGAAGTATGAAACACTTGAAAGGGGACCCGGGTAACCCGGCAGATAATGGGAACTGGGTCATTTATTTACAATTCTTATGATGTTGACAATTGCGGCCAACACTCTCTGTGTTACTCACAGCTATCATTCTCTTATGTTGTTTAACCATGTCACTTACAGCAAAGAACATTCCAAGTTCATGATCTGCTTATCAGTCTTCTCAGCTTGATGTATAACATTTTCTCATATCCACAAGCTGAGTGAACTAATAAACACCAACAGTATTCCTGCAGGCATGATACCCAATCAGGAGCTCAGTGTGTGGTAATCTGTTCCATGGACACAAGCTGACATATCCAATGTGGTATTTACAAGTAGGACCAGTGAATCCAACATCACCAGACATGTTACCATCCTATATTTGTAATACTTTGGTTTTATCTCTAGAAAATTGAACAGTGTATTGATATGTTTTCACCATTTAAAAAAATGTTAAAGTCATACTGGAAAGGAAACTTTTTACTGGACTTCAATGACATCTTATGTAGTTTACTATAACTTCATTATGATCTCTCAGAAATTGCAAATATAAAATAACATAAAAACCGTCCAGCAATTTAGAATTGAACATTACTATAGGCACATCCATTGCACCATTGAAAGAAAACACTACAAACATGACATAACACTTAAAATTAATATAAATACTGATGTCCATAACAACTTAAAGGAGTTGTAAATAAAACTATTTTTTTTTTTTTTTGCTGAAATGACTGTTTACAGGGTATTTAGATCAAATCATATCCATGTGTTAGAATGTCCCAGTCAAAGTCCAGACCTAAATCCAATTGAGAATCTGTGTAAAGACTTGAAAATTGCTGTTCACAGACACGCTCCATCCAATCTGACAGAACTTGAACTATTTTGCAAAGAAGAATGGGCAAAAATGTCACTCTCTAGATTTGCAAAGCTGGTAGAAACATACCCAAAAAGACTTGCAGTTAAAATTGCAGTGAAAGCTGGTTCTACAAAGTATTGACTCAGTGGGGCTGAATACAAATGCACCCCACACTTTTCACATATTTATTTGTAATATGTTTGGAAAACTATTTATCATTTTCCTTCCACTTCACAATTATATGCCACTCTGTGTTGGTCTATCAAATTAGTAATCCCAAAAGAATAAATTGACGTTTTTGGTTGTACCATTACAAAATGTGGAAAGTTTCAAGGTGTATGAATACTTTTTCAAGGCACTCTTAGGCCCCTTTCACATGTGCGGACCGTATGTCCGCATTTTCATCCGTTTGCAGATGAAAAAGGGACATACATTGGTCCCTATGTGATTGCGGGTGTCAGCGGATGAACATCCGCTGACACCCGTAATCACCCGCCTCCGCAAAGATCCGATTTTGCGGACGAAAGAAAATCCTATTTTTTCTTCCGTCTGCGGATCCGATGAACACGGACACACGGTCCGTGTTTATCCGACCCCCCCATAGGGGAGAGCGAGGACCACCCTGTCAGCCGACGGCTCAGCAGGGATTTTACGGAGCGATCCCCACTGAGCTGACGGACACACGGAGGCGGATCATTACTGATCCGCCCCGTGTGAAAGGGCCCTAACATTGCATTTAGTTGAAATCCTTGTACTCAGAAGACTTTGTCAATTATGTTTTGGAGTAATTGACCGATGTTAATGTACAATATTTAAAGAGCTGTGTAAATTGTCAGTGCTATATAAATGTGAAAATAATATTATAGTCGCGCTAAAATGGTGAATCTAAATGTAAACTAAATAATATGAATATAAGGTTTACCTTGCTAAATATGCAAAATAAAAACAAAATTATATGCACAAAAACAGTGATATATAGTGATATGACCAGTGATATAAATGACTCATATCCTCTAAATGCAATCAGGAATGGATATGAATTAAACATCCATGCTATCGCTACATATGCAACACATCATATCAAAGGAAATCAATGTCCGCAAGCAAAATAAATATAAATAAATAAAGTTCAGTCCCACGGGAAAAAATGGGAAAAAGGAGTGAAGAGAGTAAGGGATCAAACAGCCATCCACCACCACCGCAATGGCTTCTTCCTCGTGTTCCACAGGTGAAAAAGGGGAGAGGGGAGAACCCTTATTAGATCCGTTGGACCTCAGGTGACAAGGTCATATGAGCTTGGCAGGTATACCTCTGCAAGGTTTAGATTAACCACTTAACGCCTGCCGCACGACTATTTACGTCCGCAAAATGGCACGGACAGGCAGATGGGCGTATATATACGTCCCCGCCTTTCCGCGGGTCGGGGGTCCGATCGGGACCCCCTCCGCTGCGTGCAGCGGGCGGCTTACCTCGGGGAGCGATCCGGGACGACGGCGCGGCTATTAGTTTATAGTCGCTCCGTCGCGATTGCTCCCGGAGCTGAAGAACGGGGAGAGCCGTATGTAAACACGGCTTCCCCGTGCTTCACTGTGGCGGCTGCATCGATCGAGTGATCCCTTTTATAGGGAGACTTGATCGATGACGTCAGTCCTACAGCCACACCCCCCTACAGTTGTAAACACACACTAGGTGAACCCTAACTCCTACAGCGCCCCCTGTGGTTAACTCCCAAACTGCAACTGTCATTTTCACAATAAACAATGCAATTTAAATGCATTTTTTGCTGTGAAAATGACAATGGTCCCAAAAATGTGTCAAAATTGTCCGAAGTGTCCGCCATAATGTCGCAGTCACGAAAAAAAATCGCTGATCGCCGCCAATAGTAGTAAAAAAAAAAATAATAATAAAAATGCAATAAAACTATCCCCTATTTTGTAAACGCTATACATTTTGCGCAAAACAATCGATAAACACTTATTGCGATTTTTTTTACCAAAAATAGGTAGAAGAATACGTATCGGCCTAAACTGAGGAAAAAAAAATTATATATGTTTTTGGGGGATATTTATTACAGCAAAAAGTAAAAAATATTGAATTTTTTTCAAAATTGTCGCTCTATTTTTGTTTATAGCGCAAAAAATAAAAACCACAGAGGTGATCAAATACCACCAAAAGAAAGCTCTATTTGTGGGGAAAAAAGGACGCCAATTTTGTTTGGGAGCCACGTCGCACGACCGCGCAATTGTCTGTTAAAGCGACGCAGTGCCGAATCGCAAAACCTGGCCTGGGCATTTAGCAACAAAATGGTCCGGGGCTTAAGTGGTTAATAGCCTCCTCCAGAACATCTCATCTCCATCCTCACAGATATCATACGTAGCATGGAAGGGACACTTTCTCCTAAATATACCACTCCGTGAGTAGTTGGTGGGATGTCTGTGCTCCAAATGGGACTCCATCAAAGTGATATATAAATATCTGTAATAAACAAAACATTAAATAATAATATTTATCGAAATTCTTACATAAAATCTGCACTAGGGAAAAAATTAAACAATATTTCTAATTTTAGCATTTTTCTAAAATGTTGTGTTAAAATATCTGCTACCAATTTTAAAGCCTACCATTCCAAAAAAAAAGATGTACATATTACTATATGTCTCAAATCCAAAACAAAATGAAGTGACAGGCCCTGGAACACAAGTTATTAAATTGTGACAAAAGCCGTAGTCTCCTTTATTCATCAGTTATGGCCATATTTACTCTAATTTACTTGTAAAAATGTCATGCTTCGTTTTTTCTTTTGGTCATTTAACTCTTTCGTTTGAAACCCGTCTAAAAGTAAAAACGAGTTCTAGAAAGTAGAAGCTGTAACAAAACACCCTTTTTTCTTTTCTCACTGCCAATTAGGACTCGTTAGAAGAAGAAAGACAGGCTGAGCCCAATAAAAGAGGTCTTACACAGGCCTGGCTGAATGAAGCCTTTTTTGAGCCTCTGATATACAGAAACCTACTTGAAGACACATATTGTCCAGATATAGCATACAATTCTGTCTGCTGCAATATCCTGAGGCTTCTGGACTACTGGAGCTTCATGGTATAATGTGAGCATGCCATTGTTTACATGGTGTAGAAACCAATAAAGTTTTGAGCGGGGCTGACACAATCACTGCCCACAAAACTCAGTGGCATCTCTATGGTTATCCAATTGTTAGCAGCGTCCTTAAGTTGACCCATACCTTGAATTATTGCCCCATTGTTAGGTTTACCACTGGACTTTGTTCTTAATGATAAGCTCTGTACTGAGCCCTGTTCTATGTATTATATGTAAGTGATATGACTGAAAGTTTGGTGGGTAATTTTTGCTGATAACACAAAGGTGTGCAATAGGGTCGATATTCCTGCACTAGACCTCCTTTGTAAATCTAAAGCCCTGTACACACGATCGGAAATTCCGATCGTGTGTATGCCCCATCGGAGTAATTCCATCGGAAATCCCGATGATTTTCTTTAGAGTTTAGATAGAGAACGGGGCAGATCCTCAAAGAAATTATGCCGGCGTATCTGTTGATACGCCGCGTAATTTCAAATTTTGCGCGTCGTATCTTTGATTTGGTATCCACCAAACAAGATACGACGGCATCTGTGTTAGATCCGACAGGCGTACGCCTTAGTACGCTGTCGGATCTAAGATGCAATTTTCCGGCGGCCGCTGGGTGGCGTTTCCGTCGTATTCCGCGTCGAGTATGCAAATTAGCTATTTCCGACGATCCACGAACGTACGAGCGGCCGTCGCATTCTTTTACGTCATTTCTGTTCGGCTTTTTACGGCGTATAGTTAAAGCTGCTATCTGGTGGCGTACTCAATGTTAAGTATGACCGTCATTCCCGCATCTAATTTAAAAAAAATTACGTCGTTTGCGGAAGTCGTCTGTGAATGGGGCTGGACGCCATTTACGTTCACGTCCTTGCGACGTCATTTAGCGCAATGCACGGCGGGAAATTTTAGGGACGGCGCATGCGCAGTGCGTTCGGCGCGGGGACGCACTTCATTTAAATGAAACACGCCCCCTACCCGCCGCATTTGAATTCCGCGCCCTTACGCCGCGAGAGATACACTACGCCGCCGTAACTTACGGTGCGAATTCGTTGAGGATTCAAACAAAAGCCAAGTAAGTTACGGCGGCGTAGCGTATCTCAGATACGCTGCGCCGGTGCAGATCTTTGTGGATCTGCCCCAACATGTTCTCTTTTACTCCGAAGAAATTCCGTCAGAACTCCGATGTGATTTTGGTCGGACAAAGGTCCGATCGTGTGTACGGGGCTTTAGGGGTAGCATGTAATGGCTTTTAAAGCATCGCCCATGGAAAGCAAAATGTACATTGTTTGTCACCATTGCACGCCATTTCTGTACCACTAGACTTCTATTGGACATCACTATTTTGTGATATCAGCAGCCCCAGAAGACTCAGAGCTGTCACTCTATAGTACAGTAAAACCTTGGATTGCAAGCATAATTTGTTCCAGAAACATGCTTGTAATCCAAAGCACTTGTATATCAAAGCAAATTTCCCGATAAGAAATAATGGAAATTCAAATGATTAGTTCCACAACCATTTATCCATAGGTCCTTCAGTTTATAGTCCATATAAAAAGATTATAGCAATGTGATAAGATGTGTAACCATAAAATGTCCATCCACAAATGGAAGCCTCCACAAGGGGATTAGAAGCAAAATTCAGCAGGAGCTACAGAGTATAAAAGAGAAGAGAGGCGCCTCTAAGTTTAGCAATATGTTGCTAAATGTTGTACCTTTTATTAAATGTAACCATATTGCTGCACTAATGCCCTGTACACATGACCGGTTTTCCTGACATGCCAAAAACCGAAGTTTTTCCCAACGTGATTCCTCTCAAGCCTGCCTTGCATACACACGTTCAGTCAAAAAAAACATTCAACCAAAGCGCGGTAGCGTACGACAGCACTATAAAGGGGACGTTCCATTCAAATGGCGCCACCCTTTTGACTGCTTTTGCTGATCCCCGTGTTAGTAAAAGTTTGGTGAGAGACGATTCGTGCTTTCCATGTGCTGCATTAAACGATGCAATAATTTACAGCGTGACGAATGTGCTATCTCCATTACGAACGCTAGTTTTACCAGAACAAGTGCTCCCGTCTTATACTTGATTCTGAGCATGCGTGTTTTTTTCCCCTCAGAAAAGCATATACATGAGTGGTTTTCGCGACGAGAAAAAGACTGATGGGAAAAACACAACGGGAAGAAATAGAGCAGGTTAGAATTTTTGGGCGGGCAGTTTTCTCGTTGGGAAAACTGCTATGGAGCATACACATGACCGATTTTTCAGACCAATCTAAAAACCGGTCGTGGGTACGAGGCATTAGAGGCGCCTCTCTTCTCTTTTATACTCAGTTGCGACCAGGGCTTTTTTTCTCTAACAATAGGTTCTGGAACTGATGAACAACCCTCCAAAACCCCTCCCCTTACACCCCCCCCCCCAAATCACATCAAATAGTGGGTGTGTTCAATCAAGTTTCACGAACAGTAGGAGGGTCTTAAAGGGACAATAAATACTAGGATTGCATTACATACAGAGTGCAGGGCTGTCACTTGTAAACACAGAAACTGGACTTCTGTGTTTACAAGTGATTGTGGTGAGAAGACATCAAAGAGTCTGAGCCAAAGGTGGTGGAACTGAGTTCCACCAAGTTCCACCTGAAAAAAAAACTTGGTTGTGACATGATTTTACCTTTATATCAAGACATCGCTTGTATATCAAGTCAAAATTTATTAAGAAATTTTGCCTGTCTTGCAAAACACTCTCAAACCAAGTTACTCTCAAACCAAGGTTTTACTGTATTCCCCTTCACCCCCTCCTCAGCAGCCATATAAAAGGTTATGTACAGATACAGAGGTGTACCAGTGCAATAATTAGACACTTCCATGGAATGGGTGTTATGATGCACAAGGAGGGCGAGGATGTAATAGGGAATTGATTCTTCCTGGAGATGTTAAACATTTCTATCAAATTCAAAGACACATTGCAGATGAATACAAAAATAATTTATTCAAAGTAAAAATACTGCAGATAAGCATTTACTGGTAACTTTTTTTTATTTTTCTGCAGAGTGGGTAGGTCAGAGTGGATTTATGGCAGGATCAGCAGGTATTGTTTGCAGTTACTGGACAGACAAAACAACATTTTTTCTATAGACCAGTGGTCATCAACCCTGTCTTTAGGGCCCCCTAACAGGCCAGGTTTGCAAGATAATTGAAAAACATCACAGGTGATATCATTTGCTGCTCAGTGATTGCAGTATTCTAGTCTGCATCTCCCCAAGGTAATACATAAAACCTGGCCTGCTGGTGCACCACGAGGACAGGGTTGATGACCACTGCTATAGACCAGGGGTCTCCATACTTTCTAAACAAAGGGCCGGTTCGCCATCTTTCAGACTTTAGGAGGGCCGGATCGATGGCCAGCGGGAGTGGAAATTTTTCTGGCATCAGTAGGAGTAAACATCACCACATTTGGTGTTCGGTTAGAAGGAATAGTGCCCCATCTTTGGTATCATAGGGCAGTGGTCATCAACCCTGTCCTCAGGGCCCACTAACAGGCCAGGTTTTATGTATTACCTTGGGGAGATGCAGACTAGAATACTGCAATCACTGAGCAGCAAATGATATCACCTGTGATGTATTTCAGTTATCTTGCAAACCTGGCCTGTTAGTGGGCCCTGAGGACAGGGTTGATGACCACTGTCATAGGGAGTAATTGTGCTCCATTATTGGTGTCAGTAGAAGAAATGGTGCCCCATTGTTGGTGTTATGCCACGTACACACGATCAGTCCATCCGATGAGAACGGACCGATGGACCGTTTTCATCGGTTAACCGATGAAGCTGACTGATGGTCCGTCGCGCCTACACACCATCGGTTAAAAAAACGATCGTGTCAGAACGCGGTGACGTAAAACACAACGACGTGGTGAAAAGAATGAAGTTCAATGCTTCCAAGCATGCGTCGACTTGATTCTGAGCATGCGTGGATTTTTAACCGATGGTTGTGCCTACAAACGATCGTTTTTTTCCCATCGGTTAGGAATCCATCGGTTAAAATTAAAGCAAGTTGGCTTTTTTTTAACCGATGGTTAAATAACCTATGGGGCCCACACACGATTCGTTTGGACCGATAAAAACGGTCCATCAGACCGCTATCCTCTGGTTAACCGATCGTGTGTACGAGGCCTTAGATGTTAGAATAGTGTCTCATATCAGTGGGAGGATTAGTGCCCCAAGGGCCGGATAAAGGCCAGGAAAGGGCCGTATCTGGCGCTCGGGCCGCAGTTTGGAGACCCCTGCTATAGACCAATATATATTGAGTAAAAAAACAAACAAGTATTTTTAACAAACTCAAAGGGAGCAAATAAGAGAAATTCGTTGATAGGGTTTTCAATTTTTAAGGAGGCCTACAGACTAAGGGCCAGATCCACAAATATCCGGTGTAACTTAAATCTTCCGATTTAAGTTACACCGCCGCAAAATTTCTACCTAAGTGCCCGATCCACAAAGCACTTACCTTGAAATTTGCGGCGGTGTAACTTAAATGTGTCCGGCGCAAGGCGTGCCGAATCTAATGGGGCGAGTCCCATTTAAATTAGGCGCGCTCCCACGCCGGACGTACTGCGCATGCTCCGTCGGGTAACTTACCCGACGTGCATTGCGCTAACAGACGTCGCTCCGACGTCATTTGCTTAGACGTTAACGTAAATGGCGTCCAGCGCCATTCACGGACGTCTTACGCAAACGACGTAGAGTTTAAAATTTCAACGCGGGAACGACGGCCATACTTAATAGGGCTTAGTCAAATCGGACTTAGCCCTATTTTTACACGGCGTAACTCGACGTAAACTACGTAGATTCAGCGCGACGGGCCCGTCGGAACGTTCGTGGATCGCCGTAAGTGTTCATTTGCATATTCTAGGCCGGCCGCAATGGCCTCGCCACCTAGCGGCCGACCTAGAATTGCATCCTTAAGATCCGACAGTGTAATTCAATTACACATGTCGGATCTTCTGCCTATCTATGGTAAACTGATTCTGTGGATCAGTTCCATAGATAGAAACAGGGATACAGGCATATCCCTTTTGAGGATAACCCCCTAATTTCCCTACCACAGTCACAGACAGCTGTAAAAATTAGACAGAGGGTCTATCATTTACTTACTCTATCCAATCAAAAAAGCTTTGTCTGGAGCTGGGATTTAAAGCTGAATGCCAACAAAAAATAACAATAAAAATTAATAGTTTATTAAAAGATAAAATAGAAAGCCTGATTTTGCTTCAGTTCAGAAATTTCCTACGCAGTACTTTTTCTGCCACTAGAGGTCCTCAGTCTGACGGTCAGCTTCATTCCCCACACTTCCTCTGAGCCCAGGCCATCCTGGATCCCCCCCAGCCTGTGGCTGGAAAGTAAAAGAAGAAGCAGCACAGTGTTAAACTCATCCCTTTGCTCTCTTCTCCTATCAGAATGCTTGAAACTGATTATCGACTTATGCTGCTTCTTCATGTCACACTCCAGCCCTGCTGCACATGGATTGCAGAAGGCACATACCAGGTCAAATTCAGAGACACTGCTTACATGAAAAAAAAATTTAGTAATGTATTAATGATTACAGGGCTACATTTATTTGAAGTTCAGCTTTAAGCTCAGCGATGTCATACAACTACAAATAGAGATTTATTGTCCCATGAAAGCGTAAATTCTATTAGGATACCAATTAGTACATGCAATGAACTGGATACAAGCAGAAGGCAGCAGATACAGAGACTGCATGTGACAGATATTGCTTGGATACTAAAAGAAACACTACAAGCCTATTACTTGGTTACATATTGAGAACAAATGAAAAACTGGTTAGAACCAAACTTAACTGGGAATTAAAAACATAAACGTAGATAATTTAGAGGGGAACTGGGACACAAAGTTCTTTTTCTGCTTTACATTAATTAGTTGCATTTGTTGGATATATTATTTTTTATTACACATGACTACTGGTTATTGTATAATGGTACTGGATTTACTAAATATGTCGTAGAATGTACAGTGACCAATGAGTACAATTATCTAGCAGTCATAAGATACTGAATATTTTCAGTAACACAACTCTGGAGCATTTAATTTATGCATTTTGGGGCTAGTTGTTTTTAAAGAGAACCTGTCACCAACTTTAAAAAAATTGCAGGTAAAAGCACAAAAAAAAAGATGTAAATAATGCATGATTTTTTATTCACTTGCAATGATCCCTTTAAATTGCTAGAAAAAGTTCCTTACCCCAGTCTCCTCCCTTGCACATCGTAGCCCTCTACTTTATAATTGTCTACTTACGCTAAGTGCTGGCCCAGCTATCCTACGCCTTCCCTCAGCTGACCTCATGACTTTTAAAGGGGTTGTAAAGGTTTGTTTTTTATTTTCTAAATGGGTTCCTTTAAGCTAGTGCATTGTTGGTTCACTTACCTTTTCCTTTGATTTCCCTTCTAAATGTTTTTTTTTTCTTTGTCTGAATTTCCCACTTCCTGTTCCTCCTCAGTAAGCTGTTCTGGCTGACTAACCCCCATGGATGATGGGGGCAAGCTTACTGAGGAGAAACAGGAAGTGAGAAATTCTGACAAAGAAAAAAAAAATTTAGAAGGAAAATCGAAGGAAAAGGTAAGTGAACCAACAATGCACTAGCTTAAAGAGGAACCTATTTAGAAAATAAAAAACAAACCTTTACAACACTTTTAAGTAGCTGCCGGGAAAGGAGCAAAAAGGGGTACTACAGAGGGTCAACTGATTGACAACTGAGTCTGCTGGGGCTGCTGACATCACATTCAAGATGGTGGCGCCCAGCATCAGTGTTAGGACATTTGGATGTCTACACAAGGAAGTATTTTACAGATAAATGGCATGCCTAAATACACAATACATAACCCACTTCTATTATAAAATATAAACAATCATATTACGCTAAGTAAAAAGTAAACATTTCATGCTTTAATGACGTGCAATGGCGACAAACAATGTACATTTTGCTATTCATAGGCAATGCTTTAAAAGCCTTTACAGGCTACCACTAATGCCGCGTACACACAATCAGAATTTCTGGTGAAAAAAGTCAGACGGAATTTTTTCATTGGATATTCTGACCATGTAATGTGTACCCCATCAGAGTTTTTCCTTCGGAAATTATGACAGACTTAGAAAGAGAACAGAATGGCACGGCTGGGCAAATAGGCATATATAAACGTCCCCTTTAATTTGCCGGCCGTGTGGTCTGTCGCGAGCTCCATGACCATTAGCAAAAATATGTAGAAGAATACATATTGGCCACAACTGAGGAAAAAAAATGTTCTTATATATTTTTTGGGGATATTTATTATAGCAAAAAGTAAAAAATATTAATTTTTTTTTCAAAATTGTTGCTTTATTTGTGTTTATAGCACAATAAATAAAAACCACAGAGATGATCAAATACCACCAAAAGAAATCTCTATTTGTGGGGAAAAAAGGACATAAATTTTGTTTGGGAGCCACGTTCCACGACCGCGCAATTGTCAGTTAAAGCGACGCAGTGCCGAATCGCAAAAAGTGGCCTGATCTTTGGCCAGCGAAATGGTTCGGAGCTGAAGTGGTTAATACTGTTCTAATCCTTCTTCTACCCAATCCAAAAATAAAATCTGGAGATACCCAGGGCAATGACAACACAGTTTTCCAAAACAATCAGTTTTCAACTGCTCTCTGTTTACAGATCTCACAACAATAAAATCGGCTTGGTTGCTATGGATTGTAAGTCTGTAATACTTGCCTCTCATTCAACAGTCTAAGGTCCTTTGCCAGTGCCGACATTTTCTACTCGGCTTCTTCCAGGGTATCGTCATCGGCTGGCGCAGAATTATTTTATTCATGCGCAGGCAGGGCCGCCATCAGGGGGGTACAGGCAGTACACCTGTAAGGGGCCCGGATGGCAACCCCCTTTAAAAAAATATATATATATATATTTTTTTTTTAATAAATGTTTATTTTATTTTTTTTATATATTTTTTATTAAAGGGCCCAGAGGTTTCTTTTTTTTTTTTTATTATTAAAGGGCCCAGAGGTCCCGGATGGCAACTCCCCTTTTTTGTATTTTATTTTTATAAAAAAAATAATAATAATTTGTATATATATATATATATAATTTGTTTTTAATTATAGGGCCCCGGATGACTACCCCCCTTTTTTTATATATATTTTTCTTTATTTCTTCTTTTTTTGTAAAGGCCCCCCCCCCCCCCCGCGCTTCTCAATTCGTGGCAGCCCCCCTTCTCACTTTCAGGCGGTTCTCTGCTCCAGGGGGCCCATGCCTGAAGCTGTGTAAGGGGCCCCATAATTCCTGATGGCTGCCCTGTGCGGAGGAGCATGAGTTCAGTCTTCCTGGCACAAGGGATCTATGCCAAAATGTACATTCTACAGAAGACTGCAAGCAAGCAGTTAGGTTTATTTTATTGCAGAAGAGACATTGCACATCTCTTCTACATTATAGAGCCTGCCTGTTTTTTAATTAGAGACTTCAGTTCCACTTTAAATAAAGCCCTCAGTAGGTGGCCATTGCTGTGGAGACCAGCAATGAGCAGGTGAAAGTTGTGCCCCGGGGGTATGAGTGAAAAGGGACAGACAACACCACCCAGAAGAGAAAAACCATCCCACAGACAAATATAGGCCTTGTGTTACCACATGACCAACTTACATATTTTGACAGACTTTCCAATATATGTCCATGTATATGTCTGGACAGTGATAAAATGACTGATGACTTGTCTCTTGAACAGACAATGAGGGTTTTATTCACTTCTATAAAAAATAGGGAGGAGCTGAACTCACAGAACAGTATGGTCTCCATCCTCAATGTATGCACTATTTACAGTGGGAACCTCTGCATGATAAATCATGTGATGCAATCCTGAATGGACAATGGATAATTAGCTTGGTCACTCAACTTGCTATTGACATCAACGAGAAGGCAAACATGAAGAAATCATGATCTCCAGAAGGTTGTGTGTATGAGTAGGCCATTCAACGTACTCATAAACACCGTAGCATGTGGCATTATGAAGAAATCGTTTTTGCACAAACTGACTAAAAAAAATGGGCCAGATTCTCGTAGATCCGGCGTATCTCTGCGGCGGCGTAACGTATGTCATTTACGTTACGCCGCCGCAAGTTTTACAGGCAAGTGCTTTATTCACAAAGCACTTGCCTGTAAAGTTGCGGCGGCGTAGCGTAAATCACCCGGCGCAAGCCCGCCTAATTCAAATTAGCCGGGTAGGGGGCGTGGAGCATTTAAATTAAGCGCGTTCCCGCGCCGAAATGTACTGCGCATGCGCCGTCCGGAAAATATCCCAGGGTGCATTGCTCCAAATGACGTCGCAAGGACGTCATTGGTTTTGACGTGAACGTAAATGGCGTCCAGCCCCATTCACGGACGACTTACGCAAACAACGTACATTTTTTAATTTTGATGCGGGAACGACGGCCATACTTAACATTGGTTGCCCCTCATATAGCAGGGGCAACTTTACGCCACGCAAACCTAACCTAAACGTCGTAACTTCACTGCGTCGACCGCGCATACGTTCGGGAATTCGCGTATCTAGCTAATTTGCATACTCGACGGGGAAAACGACGGAGGCGAGACGTAGCGGCCAAAAAAAATTACATTTATGATCCGACAGTGTAAGAGCCTTACGCCTGTCGGATCTAATGGATATCTATGCGTAACTGATTCTAAGAATCAGTCGCATAGATACGACGGCCCAGATTAGGACTTACGACGGCACCGTCGTAAGCCCTTTGAGAATCTGGGCCAAAGTTTCTTCTCTACAATATACAGCATTTATATACTGTATTCTTTCCGATTGAGTTTTCCGATTAAGATTCACATTTTGGGCATAACCCTGACTTGCAAAATAGTCCATGTACATAAATGAGAAATAATAATATTAAACTAGAAAAAAAAAAAAAACAGTTTTCCCTGCACTTAGGATAAAAAATAAGTGTTACTAAGACAATCATATAATAAAAAACAACAGAACTCTCCCTATGCTGTACAGTATTCAGACAAGATGTACACCCATATACCAATACCCTCTACCATTTCTCTATCTAGATATTATATTCTGGGGAGAGCAATACTTCTTCCTTCCAGAATATGCTCATGATCAAAAACTAGTACGAGGATATTACTTTTCAGGCATAATATATCAGATTTATGACTGATATTATATATATATATATATATATATATATATATATATATATATAGCACTACCCCCATAGAAGCTGCTGGTTTAGATTTGGGCCTTGCGCGTTACCTCAATATTCGTCATCTAGTGGAAGAAAGTCTGTAAAGAACTCCAATGTCCACACGAAATGTAAAACCTCTTTATTTTTCTCTTAAATTGCAGGAAAGTAGACAGATGAAGGGAGAAGGGGAAAGTTCAGGTGCACAGTACAGATCACTGAAGAAAAACTTCTAAGTCCCAATAGTCATTCACCACTTCCTCTCAAGTGGGTATTGCTCACCCAGATAGGCCCCTCTCACCTGGCCTAGCAGACAGAATGATGCACAAACAATAATCAGCAACAGTCTTTGCCGCAGACTGGTTATGAGCAAAACAAACAGTCCGGAATCCTCTGCCACAGGATTTTCACACCCAAACTTCCAGCCATACAGTTAAAGAGCCTTTAAGCTGACCCGGCAAAACTGTAGGGTAGCTTGAGCTGTAGATTCCCCTTAATAGGGTCACCAGGCCTATCCCGAGACATTAGCCTTCCGCTTGGTCTCCTCTGGGCAGGTCCTCCCTGGTTTCTCCATTAAGTAGCTTCCTCTAGTAGCGGACAAGCTTGGGATCTCTTTGCAGTTGTAGGCCCCAGCCAGGATAGCTGGGCCTACTTGGTAGGAAGGCAGCCTGCGGACAACGTGGCCCCGAGACTGAAATCACAACGACACATACCTCGCGCCAGGAGGGCCACGAGGCGAAGGACCCCAAAATTGGCGTCTGCACCTTAAGTACCCTTCCCCAGCATGCCCAGCGGGGAGACCCACTCCCACTGGTCTGTTCCCTGGAAAAGACTCAATACACCATAGCCTGCCCCGAGTTCCAACATGGCCTGTGGTGGAATCGCCACCTACAGGCAACAGTGGGAAAATCCTTTCAGGCACAGCCACAGCCAGAACAGAGGCTGATTTAGCATAAATCATTAATGTCTGAGCCAACTATCTGCCCAGACACCCACTAAATTTAGCATAGCGCCTAATCAATAGGAGCAGGGCGCTTATATATATATATATATATATATATATATAATATACAGTTGTATTCAAAATTATTCAACCCCCACTGAAATTGATTGTTTTTGCCCAGTTTGACATTGATTTTGATCATCCTGTCATCCTGCTTACAATTAAATCAAAGAGGCACGTGTAGGTCAGACAAATATAACATAACATTTATAATGAAATAACCACAAAAGTCTTTTTCTGTGCTCACATCATTATCAGTTTTATTCAACCCCCAATTGACATTCAATCTTCGTATTAGTACAACATCCTTTTACAGTTTATAACAGCTTTTAAACTTGAAGCATAGCTTGACACAAGTGTCTTGCAGCGATCTACGGGTATCTTCGCCCCATTCGTCATGGGCAAAAGCCTCCAGTTCAGTCACATTCTTAGGCTTGCGCACTGCAACTGCTTTCTTTAAGTCCCACCAGAGGTTCTCAATCGGATTTAAGTCTGGTGACTGCGATGGCCACTCCAAAATGTTCCAGCCTTTAATCTGCAACCATGCTCTGGTGCACTTGGAGGTATGCTTGGGATCATTGTCCTGTTGAAAGGTCCAACGTCTCCCAAGCCTCAGGTTTGTGACGGACTGCATCACATTGTTATCCACTATCTCCTGTTACTGAAGAGAATTCATGGTACCTTGCACACGCTGAAGCTTCCCTGTACCTGCAGAAGCAAAACAGCCCCAAAGCATGATTGACCCCCCGCCATGCTTCACAGTAGGCACAGGTGTTCTTTTCATCATAGGCCTTGTTCTTCCTCCTCCAAACATAGCGTTGATCCATGGGCCCAAAACACTTCTAATTTTGTTTCATCAGTCCACAGAACACAATCCCAAAACTTCTGTGGTTTGTCCACATGATTTTTTGCATACTGCAGTCGACTCTTCATATTCTTTGGAGACAGCAAGGGGGTGCGCCTGGGAGTTCTGGCATGGAGGCCTTCATTACGCAGTGTGCGCCGTATTGTCTGAGCAGAAACTTCAGTACCCACAATCTGACAAATCTTTTTCTCAGTTCCTCAGCAGTCACTTTTCTCCACTCTACGCTTCAGGTAGCGCTCAGCAGTCGAAGTCAGCATCTTCTTTCTGCCACGACCAGGTAGCGTTTCAACAGTTGCCCTTTGGCTTGAATTTGTGAATGATGCTTCCTATGGTGTCTCTTGGTATGTTTAACATCTTTGCAATCTTCTTATAGCCATTGTTCTTCCTGTGAAGAGTAATCACCTCTTCTATTGTCTTCCTGGACCATTCTCTTGACTTCACCATGTTTGTAACCACACCAGTAAATGTCTAGAAGGAGCTGAGTATCACAGTCATTTTAAAGCTGCCTGATTGGTGCTTATTAGGCTTTATTGCTGCTCCCTGACATCCACAGGTGTTTTCAATACCTGATTGAAAACACTTCAATGAACCTCTGTTCTTCAGAGTGGTAGTCTTTAAGGGGTTGAATAATTGTGTAAATGAAGGAATTCACAAAATAAACATTTACTACTGTATTACAAAAACCAATTGATGTCATTTTTAGTTGCATATGGTTCTTTAAGAAGTCCCTTGTAGGATTTCATTCTGAATACAATTACAAATGTACACTAAATTCCCTAAAACCCTTTACAGCATTGGGGGGTTGAATAATTTTGAACACAACTGTATATATATACAGTATCTCACAAAAGTGAGTACACACCCCTCACTTTATTGTAAAAAAATTTTTATCTTGTCATGTGACAACACTGAAGAAATGACACTTTGCTACAATGTAAAGTAGTGAGTGTACAGCTTGTATAACAGTGTAAATTTGCTGTCACCTCAAAATAACTCAACACACAGCCATTAATGTCTAAACTGCTGGCAACAAAGGTGAGTACACCCCTAAGTGAGAATGAATAAATTGGGCACAAAGTGTCAATATTTTGTGTGGCCACCATTATTTTCAGCACTTGCCTTAACCCTCTTGGGCGTGGAGTTCACCAGTGCTTCACAGGTTGCCACTGGTGTCCTCTTCCACTCCTTCATGACACTTCACAGAGCTGGTGGTCTGTGAGAGACCCTTGCACTCCTCCACCTTCCGTTTGAGGATGCCCCACAGATGCTCAATAGGGTTCAGGTCTGGAGACATGCTAGGCCAGTCCATCACCTTTACCCTCAGCTTCTTTAGCAATGCAGTGGTCGTCTTGCAGGTGTGTGTTTGGGGTCATTATCATGCTGAAATATTGTCCTGCGGCCCAGTCTCAAAAATGGAGAAGATCATGTTCTGCTTCAGTATGTCACACTACATGTTGGCATTCATGGTTCCCTCAATGAACTGTAGCTCCCCAGTGCCAGCAGCACTCATGCAGCCCAAGACCATGACACTCCCACCACCATGCTTGACTGTAGGCAAGACACACCTTGTCTTTGTACTTCTCACCTGGTTGTGCCACACATGCTTGACAACATCTGAAACAAATATGTTTATCTTGGACTCATCAGACCACAGAACATGGTTCAACACAACACGTCAGAAAACGAAAAAAACCTAAAACAAACAGAATCATTGAGCTGGAAAAAGGATCACCCCTTGTGTCAGTATTTTGTGGAACCACCTTTTGCTTAAATTACAGCCTTTAGTCTGTTGGGATATGTCTCTACTAACTTTGCACATCTAGGCTTTGCAATATTTGCCCACTCTTCTTTGCAGAACTGCTCAAGTTAAGTTAAAGTTGGATGTTGAACGTTTGTGGACTGCAGTCTTCAAGTCATTCCACAGACTTTCAATGGTGTTTAAGTCTACCCTCTGACTAGGCCATGCAAGGACACTCACCTTTTTCTCCTTCGACCACTGTGTGGTCATTTTTTCTGTGTGCTTTGTGTCATTGTTGTGTTGGAAGGTAAACCTTCTTCCCATTGACAACTTTCTGGCAGAGGGAGCAGATTTTCCTCAAGAGTTTGATGGTATTTTGCCCCATTCATTTTTCCATCTATACTGGCAAGTGCTCCAGTCCCTGCTTGCAGAGAAACGGCAATAACAGGATATACTACTTCATGCTTTACTTTAAAAATGGTGTTATTTGGATCGTGAGTTGTATTGCATTACTGCCAGACATATCGTTTGGTGTTGAGGCCAAACTATTAAATTTTAGTCTTATCTGACCATAAACACCTTTTTCCATGTGGCCTCAGAAACTTCAAGTGCATTTTTAGCAAAGCTCAGTCATGACTGCATGTGGCCTTTGTTGAGGAGAGGCTTTTTTCTTGCAACTCTCCCATTACAAGCCACATTTGTGGAGAATTTGTGATATTGTTGTCACATGCACACAATTACCACACTTGTAATATATTCCTACAACAGAGTTGCTGTAGGTCTCTTGGTAGCCTCTCTGACCAGTTTCATCCTAGCTCTTTCATCCAGTTTGGAGTGACGTCCTGATCCAGGGAGGGTTTGTGTTATACCAAATACCTTCCTTTCTTAATAATAGCATTCACTGTGCTTCTAGCCATTGAAAAAAACTTTGAATTTTTTTTTGTATCCATCTCCTGACTTTTGCCTGTCTACAACTTTATCCCGGAGATCTTTTGACAGTGCCTTGCCACCCATGATTGTTTGCTTCAGCTGCTCTACCAGGGACTGAAATGCTCCAGGAAAGCATACCTGACTAATCAAAATGACCACAGCTGACCATAGTTAAAAGTCAAATGGCTTTGCGTGCCATTGAGAAGGTGATTAGCTACACCTGATTGAGTTTACAAGTAATTTTTGGGAAAGGGGTGGTCCTTTTTCCAATTCAGTGATTCTGTTTTTTTTTTGTTTTGTTTTTTTGGCATGTTGGTGTTATATCTTTCACTTGGATGTTATAAGTTGCAGTAAATACAGATGGATAAAGCAAAAACTGTGTCTGTCTTCATTTCAAAGCCATTGACATGTATACAGCGATCAGTGCTAAAAAAAGCCGCTGATTACTATTTGTCACTGGCAAGGAAGAGGGTTAACACTAGGGGTTGAATCAAGGGGTTAAATGTGTGTGCTAGGGAGTGTTTTCTAACTGTGAAGGTCTGGGACTGACTGGGGGAGGAGACCAATCGCCGCTCCAAAGCAGTAAAACAACAGATCAGTCTCCTCACCCCTGACATTGACAGACCTCTGTTCTGTCTCTCTCAGGAACGATCTCGGTGTGCCCAGCGGACACACAACTGCTGGGCATACACATCAGCTCATCATTGCACTGTGGGCACACACTCCCTAGTGCTCTTAAACAGCTGACAATTCAGCTTGCCCAAGGGAGCCAACCTGCTGTGGTTAACCTACCAGCATGCCTTTGTTGGAGCGTAGGAGGAACTGGCGTACCTGTAGGAAACCCATTCAGGCACAGGGAGAACATGAAAACTCCATACAGATAGTGCCATGGTTGGGATAAAAAACGATGACTCTAGTGCTTCCGGGAGGAAGTGCTAACCACTTAGCCACTGTGCTGCCACACATTTTATTTCATTGTATTTGTTTTCTTGGGATGTAACTGTTACTTTGTTTACTTGGAAATTAAATATAATTTTTTTTTTTTTTTTTTTCAAGTTTTCCTTTTTTCTCTTGCATCTCAGTAGTGTTAATATATTGCAGTCTCATTGCCATGCAATACCGCGATGGCTACAAGTCCATTTCTCTGAGTGGGCTTTCTGGTGGTAACAACAGTGGACCGTAATTGTATAATGTTTTTTAATATGGCCACTTGGAGTCTGCATTATAAGCCCTTGTGACAGGATGGCAATAAAAGAGCATAATCAGGAGACGGGGACAACGTGTTGTCACGCTATAACAGAAAATGCCTGAACAAGGACTTTTATGACAGGATCACTAGGAATTCGATTATTGAAATTTGCAGATTTAGAAGTACTGAAAATGACTTTTAGAATAACATTAATATGTTAATGCTTTGTATGAGATGTTAATGATTGGGTTCACATATATTTTTAAACCGAACACTAGCAAGATATACAAGACACAAATGAATGCAGCTCTCTAACCATCATTACATAATTAAATGTATAAATTTTTTATGAAAGCAGTGTAAGTACCTGAATTGGACCTGGTATCAGCCTCTTGCGGTGCCTGTACAGTGGGGCTTGAGTGTGAGAGGAAGAAGCAGCACAAGGAGCCAATCAGTTCATGTCCTAATCAGAAGCATTCTGATAGAAGGAGACAGCTGAATGACAGAAAAACTAGCTAATCATAGGGGGTTATTTACTAAAAGGCAAATCCACTTTGCACTACAAGTGCAAACTACAAGTGCAAAGTGCACTTGAAATTGCACTGAAAGTGCACTTGGAAGTGCAGTCGCTGTAGATCCGAGGGGGGGATATGCAAGGAAAATAAAAAACAGCATTTTAGCTTGCACTGGATTGGATAATAAAATCAGCAGAGCTTCCCCTTATTTCAGATCTACCCCTCAGATTTTCAGCGACTGAACTTCCAAGTGCACTTTCAGTGCAATTTCTAATGCACTTTGCACTCGTAGTTTGCACTTGTAATGCAAAATGGATTTGCCTTTCATAAATAACCCCCACTGTGTTGTTTCTCCTTTCACTTTCCAGTCACAGGCTGGGGAGGGTCCAGGATTGTTTTGATGACCCCCCTCCCCCCCCCAGGTATATTTATCTTACCACCACATTGTTCAATTCACTTTCTCCTTGGGGGGGGGGGACTCTGAACTGAAGGTAAATATTGCATCAAAACCTGGTTTTGCTATGTTTTTTTAAATCAGCTATTCATTTTTTGGGGGCTGGAGTTCTGCTTTAAAGGACATTTTCTTCAAGTATTACATAATCAGTGTTGGGTATTGGAAAGGTTACTTAACCACTTGCCGACCGCCGCACGCAGATGTACGTCGACACAATGGCACGGGCAGGCACATTGGTGTACCTGTAGGTCCATAGGTGTGCGCACAGGGTGTGCCGGGTGTGCCTGGGCACACCCTAATCACCCCATGTGCATTAGCATTATCCAGGGGTGGCACCAGGTGGGTGGTTGAGGTGCCAGTGTAAATGCCCCCATTATATTAAAGGCTAGGTTTAACTGTAGGAACACATTACATCTATACTTAGGATGTAACGTAATATGCTTCCAATCAACTGTCTCCCACCATCAGAGCCAGCAGGTGGCATTCATGTGTGTTTGAGCTTTGGGGTGCACACCTATGTGTAGGTCCCTTTAAATTTTCCGCCCCAGCGGGCCTTGTGAGCATGCTCACGGGTCCTGGGAACTCTGTGTTCCCGGGCAGCCCGCGATTGCGGTCGGCAAAGGCAGAACCGCGTGATGCCTTTGTAAATGAGGCATTTCCCTATTCTGCCTAGTGACACTGTCACTGATGGCTGTTCCCCGTGATCGGGAACGGCCATCAGTGACGTGTCACGTGTAGCCACGCCCCCCTAACAGTAAAAATCACTCCCTAGTACTGACTTAACCCCTGCAGCACCACCTAGTGGTTAACCCTTCACTGCCCGTGTCATTTTTACAGTAATCACAGTGCATTTTTATAGCACTGATTGCTGTAAAAATTACAATGGTCCCAAAAATGTGTCACAAGTGTCCGATGTGTCCGTCACAATAAAAATCGCTGATCGCCGCCATTACTAGTAAAAAAAAATATTGATAAATATGCCATAAAACTACACCCTATTTTGTAGCTGCTATAACTTTTGCGCAAACCAATCAATAAACACTTATTTCAATTTTGTTTAACAAAAATATGTAGAAGAATACGTATCGGCCTAAACTGAGGAAAAAAATAAAATGTTATATATTTTTGGGGGATATTTATTACAGCAAAAAGTTAAAAATATTTCATTTTTTTCAAAATTGACGCTCTATTTTTGTTTATAGCGCAAAAAATAAAAACCGCAGAGGTGATCAAATACCACCAAAAGAAATCTATATTTGTGGGAAAAAAAAGGACGTCAATTTTGTTTGGGAGCCACGTGGCACGACCGCGCAATTGTCAGTTAAAGCGGCACAGTGCCGAATCGCAAAAAGTGGCCTGGTCTTTGACCAGCAAAATGGTCCGAGGCTGAAGTGGTTAAAGTGTTTGTTACCCTAACACTTCATATTCCTGATATGTGTCTGCTCTACCATGTACTTGTATGAGAAAGTATCCTGTTCTCTTTGTGTGAAATCCCTGGTGTTCCTGTCAAGCCTCGTACACACGACCGAGGAACTCGACGGGCGAAACATATAGTTTTCCTCGTCGAGTTCCTTGTTAGGCTGTCGAGGAACTCGACAAGGCAAGTTTCTCCATTCCCGTCGAGGAAATAGAGAACTTGCTCTCTTTTTGCCTCGTCGAGTTTCTCGACAGTTTCCTAGACGAAAATGTACACACGACCGGTTTCCTCGGCAAAAAAATATCTCCCAGCAAGTTTCTTGCAGGTTTTTGCAGAGAAACTTGGTCGTGTGTACGAGGCTTCAGCCCCTCTGCTTTCCTATTAAAAGCTGACCACACTAAGCAGGAGAACACGCCATGATCAGTTCTCTAGCTATGCTGGGAACTCAGCCTGCTCTCCTCCAATGATCAGACTTGTCTTGATACGATCCCCTTACACAGCCATTCACTGCGAAGCTCGGTGTACTGTTGCTTCTCCTCCCCCAGCTCTTATGCAGCTGAGAACAGAGAACGCAGAGGGAATGTGATCACTTATAAGAAGGGGAAAAAGGGTATTTATATGTTTTTGTTTTTTTTATATCTATACACAAATGTTTGCCTTTTGTTTCAGTTTTATACTAAATGGCTGTTTCACAAGGTGATCGTTTACAATCACTTTAACACACTATAATTTTGTAATGTAAATGCCATAGTGCCAACTTCAAGTGGGCTACATAATGGACCAGAAGATCCAATGCTGCCTATTTACAGAAAAGACTACTCATCCATCAGAGTTTTCCCACACATATTGTGAATGCGAGCAGAAATGTGCCTGCGGGGTATGTCTTCTGTGTCATTGGCCAGTACGGATCTGCTTAACGAGAGGGAATGAATGAGCACACGATAATCTTATTACTGTAAATAAGCTATGGAGTCTGAGGAGTTTCTTAGAAATGAAGATAAATGAATTGCGTGCCACAAGATTGGTATCAGCTTGTGGGTGAAAATTAGGCATCTGCTAATTACACATCTGCTATGGGCAGCCTGGAAGACTCTCTATCCAAGATTCATAGGAGTGTGGATTTTGCAGTGGGATTGATTGCTACTCTGATCGCTTTGCTTAAAACCCAACTTGAGTTGGCCACAAAAGGTACATTTCTCCTAAGTATAATGCTTGTTTTCCTGGGATCATATAACAGAGGGTATCTACTGTAATTCATTCAGTCGAGTCTACCTTTCTGCTGGTAGTGATGACTGGTCCCTCAAAGCCATTCTTCTTCCGTGGTTGCATTGCCACGCTGATTGCTAATATCTTCATGTAAAATGCAGGACCAACTGTCACTTCTGGTTCTGAATTGTGCTTAAAGGAGTTGTAAAAGTAAAAAGGTTCACGCTCTTTAACGAGCGATCGTGCATCGGCACCAGGGGCGAGCAGGGGGCGCGTATGCACGCCCCTAGGGGCTGCAATGCGAAATGATGTTATATTACGTGATTTCGCGCAGCCGAGCCGACCTGGCGGCTGGTCGGCTAGTGGTTAAGGGGGTTGTAAAGGAATTTTTTTCCTAAATAGCTTCCTTTACCTTAGTGCAGTCCTCCTTCACTTACTTCATCCTTCCATTTTGCTTTTAAATGTCCTTATTTCTTCTGAGAAATCCTCACTTCCTGTTCTTCTGTCTGTAACTCCACACAGTAATACGAGGCTTTCTCCCTGGTGTGGAGTGTCGTGCTCGCCCCCTCCCTTGGACTACAGGAGAGACAGGACGCCCACTAACACACAGCTCCTTTCTTTATCTGCAACATAGAGAGCGTCCTGACTCTCCAGTTGTCCAAGGGAGGGGGTGAGCACGACACTCCATACCAGGGAGAAAGCTTTGCATTACTGTGTGGAGTTACAGACAGAGGAACAGGAAGTGAGGATTTCTCAGAAGAAATAAGGACATTTAAAAGCAAAATCGAAGGATGAGGTACGTGAAGGAGGACTGCACTAAGGTAAAGGAAGCTATTTAGGGGGGGAAAAAATCCTTTACAACCCCTTTAACCACTAGCCGACCAGCCGCCGTAGTTATACGGCGGCAGGTCGGCTCGGCTGCGCAAAATCACGTAATATAACATCATTTCGCATTGCAGCCACTAGGGGCGTGCACACGCCCCCCCTGCCTGCCCCTGGTGCCGATGTGCGATAGCTCTTTACAGAGCGTGAACCGGGAGCTGTGTGTGTAAACACACAGCTCCCGGTCCTGTCAGGGGGAAAAATGACTGATCGTCTGTTCATACAATGTATGAACAGCGATTTGTCATTTCCCCTAGTCAGTCCCACCCCCCCCCCCCTTCAGTTAGAACACACCTAGGGAACATAATTAACCCCTTCCTCACCCCCTAGTGTTAACCCCTTCCCTGCCAGTGACATTTTTACAGTAATCAATGCATTTTTAATAGCGCTGATCGCTATAAAGATGCCAATGGTCCCAAAAATGTGTCAAAAGTGTCCGAAGTGTCCGCCATAAGGTCGCAGTACCGATAAAAAACGCTGATCGCCGCCATTACTAGTAGAAAAAAAAATATTAATAAAAATGCCATAAAACTATCCCCTATTTTGTAGACGCTATAACTTTTGCGCAAACCAATTAATAAACGCTTGTTGCTATTTTTTTTACGAAAGATATGTAGAAGAATACGTATCGGCCTAAACTGAGGAAAAAAAAACGTTTTTTTATATATTGTTGGGGGATATTTATTACAGCAAAAAGTAAAAAAAAATTTGTTTTCAAAATTGTCGCTCTATTTTTGTTTATAGCGCAAAAAATAAAAACCGCAGAGGTGTTTAAATACCACCAAAAGAAAGAATTAATGGGACCCCAAAGACCCAAGAAAAACAAGAACAAATAACGGGCAGAGGGACTATACCGGTACTAGATGAGAAATAATTAGAAAGGAATTGTAGTAAGGGTAAAAGATATAAATCAATTTATTTTAACATAGTATCAAAAAACAGGAAACACACATAAATGTAAACTACATCAAAATTAGTAGCGATATAAAATGGTAGACATATTGTACGACCAACCGTCCCAATCACCGAGATGTAAGGACCCTAGACGAAGGGTGGCGGTGAAACGAAGGGGGTCATACAAGTCAAAGTCTCTACTAGTTTTGCATCGATAGACGCTTCGTCAGGAGAATTTCTAAAAAGATGATACATATATTCGTTAGCGTCACAGGCTAAATACATATAGACAGATATGTAAAAAAAACACTCAGGTATCAGAAAACAAATATGCAAATATCAAAAATAAATATAAACAGGTATTTAGGGGAAAGGCAAATGCTGTGCAGCTTACCTGTACAGAGAGCAACCATTCGCTAGGGAGCCAGGGGTCAGCCGCAGGGAGGGAATTCTCACACGGCGACCAGGATGGAGGGAGGGCCCGACTGCAGAGGGAGACCTGTATTGGCTATATATAAGGATGTCATCAGTAAGGCTAAATTGAACGAAAAGTGCTAGTGAGGTGAGTGTGCCACCGTGGTGAGGGTGCTAGGCACCAAACATGCTATAAAGGTGCCAGGCAGTTTAAGATCCCAATGGGGAAAGTAAAAGAAAAAGAGGGGGGAAAGGAAAAGAGGGGGGAGGAGGGGAAGGGGGGGGAGTGCAAAGGGACACAGGAAAGAGAGTGGATAGGTAGGAAAAGAAGCTTCTTTATTTTTCTACTCCCCAATTTATCACCCTCCTCTTCTTCCCCCTTTTTTCCTCCCTCCCTTCCCTTCCCCCTGTCCCCCCTTTTCCCTCCCTCTTCCCTTCCTTCCTCTCCCTCCTTTCCCCCCCCTCTCTCCCTCCCTTTCCCCCCCCCTCTCCCTCCCTTTCCCCCTCTTTCCCTTTTTCCCTTCTTTTCCTACCTATCCACTCTCTTTCCTGTGTCCCTTTGCACTTCCCTTTCACTTTCATCAAGTGTTATTTATAGGTTTATTTTCATCACCTTTGGAATATAATGTTATAGACATATTTGAGGACCCTAAAAAAGTGATTCACAGACTTATGCCCTGTACACACGATCGGAATTTGTGTGGGCCCCATCAGACTTTTTTCATCAGAGTTTAGAGATAGAACATGTTTTATTTTTTTCAGATTGGAAATTCCTATCGTCTGTGTGGAACTCCGACAGAGAAAAAACCCACGCATTCTCAGTATCAAGCCGACGCTCGGAAGCATTGAACTTCATTTTTCACGGCTTGTTGTAGTCTTTTCACCGCATTTTGGACGGTCCGAATTTGGTCTGACAGTGTGTATGCAAGACAGCTTGAACAGAATTCCGACGGAAAACTCCATTGATTTTATCTTATCGGAAATTCCGATTGTGTGTACAGGGCATTAGAAGAGCGATTCACTGTTTATTTATTTATTTGTATTTTGTTTGTTTCTTGTAATTTAGAATCCCCCTTATGATTCTTAGCACAGCTCATACAGTATTATGTATTTTTTTATCATTCCTAATGAAAAACAACATACTCAAATTTATGTTTATAAAAAAACGCCTTGCAATATATTCATTCCATTTATTATTATTTTTATACTCTAATCCAAAGCACAAAGCCTGATTTAAATACTTTTTTCTTGTAAAGTATCAAAGAACACATTTAGATTCATCTGATTTTTGCATATACAAGGCTTAAAGTGTACATGGGGGCCAAAACCTTCTTCTACAAACATTAACTGCATTTATGTGGTATGTTCCAAGGTGTCCTCTTTACTACGTGTATTGAGGAGCTTAGTCAATCCTAAATCCCTGCCAACTGGCAGAACTACATCCTGCTCCACAGCAGTGAAGATGTCACCTCCGCACGTACTTCATATTGGATCATTTATTTCACCGGTAAGCTAGGGATCCCAATCCACACATGTTAAAAAGTTGGTTCAGTCTAGGTTTTTCTTAAATTGTGGTATAATTCCTTCATTGCTGTGGATACCAGCAGAGAATTCGAGATGCTGGCTTCATCTGTAGTTTTCTTCTGGTCAAAAACCTTGAAGTTTGCGTTTAGTGATGAAGCTGCTAAAATTGAATGAAGTAAATATTGTATTGTATAAACAGTTTTTTGCTACTTTGTATTAACTCTGTGTATATAATTTTCTATCTCTCTCTCTCTTTTATATAGTTTATACACTAATCAGCTATAACTTTATGACCACCCACCTAATATTGATTAGGTCCCTCTTTTGCCACCAAACAGCCCATTTTGCTGTCAATGCAACCCTCGCCCATCGAGGCATGGATGCCATTAGACCTCTGAAGATATGCTGTGGTATCTGCCACCAAGCTGTGAGTAGCAGAAGTCCTGGAAGTTGCGAGATGGGGGCTCCATGCAGGGCCGTCTTATCCAGTGGGCACACCTGGGCACAGCCCAGGGGCCCAAGGTGCCCATGGGGCTCCATCAGGACGGGCAGGGCCGATCTTAGGCGGGTGCACCGTGCCCTGGCGCTGTAAGTTGCCGCAGAGAAGGGGCGCTAAGCCACCGAAGCTGTGGCACGCCACTTGACTGCACTGGTTGCTAGAATTGCCAGCCGCCTGGCGCCTAGCAACTAGTGATAACAGTGGCCGCCCCAGCATTCAGAGCGTGCCGCAGCTGCCCCAGCATTCATAGCGCGCCACCTACGTGGCTGGAAAACTAGATCGGCTCCACCCACCTCTGCCATCTTTAGACTTAGACAGCATAGCATGCCGCAGGTCACCATCTTTATTGTTGGGGCCCCAATGCATTTCTTTGCCCAGGGGCACATGAAGCTATTAAGATGGCACTGGCTCCATGGATTAACCTCCCTGGCGGTATGATTATGTCAGATTTTAGATGTTGAAAGCGGTACAATTATTTTGCATGGAAATTTGGCGTTTTATATTGTAGGCCTGCAATTCTTAGGAATAACTCACTTAAATCTGTCCAAACAAGAGTCTAGTAGACATCCCGGGTATGATAAAGTTTGAAACACAAAATCATAAATTATAATATAATAAATAACTATAAATAATTATAACAAATAATAATATAATAATAATAAAAATGTATCAATAATGTAATCAAATCAAAAACACTGAAATTTGCTCAGTTGCAGAATTGTCGCTGTCATTACTTTCAGTGCCTGAAGACGAATTTCCCCACAAATCACTATCGCTCAATTCTGCAAGTGATTCTAATTTATTATCGCTGTTTTCTAGCTGGTCTAAAAGCATTTTTAACATAAAGGGACACTTTTTGGTTGCTATGGACAATATCCAGTTTCCAGGCAGAAAAAACTGTCTTTATATTATAAAAGTGGGCAGACCACTAGGGACAAAGGGGGTGTGTAATTATTTTATGCAGTACTATAATCTGTAAGATTACAGTATACTGTATGTGTACTGTGTTTTAACTTTTTTGAATTTGGCGCCAATCTCTGCCCCTGTGTGTCGCATAGTCGCAGGGAACGGAGCTCAGCAGCACTCGGACACTGTGTGAATCGAGCGAGGAGACCGCTCGCTCACACAGCGGGGAGACATCGCAGGATCCAGGGACAAGGTAAGTAACTTTGCCTGGATCCTGCAATGCGATCCAGAGTCTGGCTCGGGGATACTGCTAATGGTACTGAAATTACACCCCGAGCCAGACTCGGGAATACCGCTAGGCAGGTTAAACTTGTTTTTCAGCACATTTCACAGATGAGATCTGGAGACATTGAAGGCCAAATCACCCCCTCAAACTTGTTTTTGTGTTCCTCAAACCATTCTTGAACAATTTTTACAGGGTGGCAGGGTGAATTATCCTGCTGAAAGATGTCACTGCCATCAGCAAAAATTATTTACATGAAATATTTATGAAATGTACTTGGTCACCAACAATGTTTGGTGGTACATGTCAAGTAACATCCATGTGAATGGCAGGACCCAAGGTTTCCCATCAGAACATTGCCCAAAGCACCACACTGCCTTCACCGGCTTGCCTTCTTCTATCTTCCATTGCTCTATGGTCCAGTTCTGAGGCTCACTTATCCATTGCAAGCGTTTTTGACTGTGCACACAAGTCAGCATGGGCAACCTGGCAGATCTTGAGTTACACGGCAAATCACTTAACCTGTCAGCAGGGCTGGTGCAAGGATTTTTCACACCCTAGACGAAACCTCATTTTGCTGCCCTCCCATGGCTCCACCCCTGACTCCACCTTCTTTGCCCTGCCCATGTATACCCCATCTTTTTAATGAAACGCCCATCAAATGCAGCCCACCAGTGCCCATCAAATGTAGCCTCACAAGCACCCATCAATGTAGCCTCACCAGCGCCCATCAATTCAGCCACACAAGCGCCCATCAATGCAGCCTCACCAGCACCCATCAATGCAGCCTCACCAGCACCCATCAATGCAGCCCACCAGCGCCCATCAATGAATGCTTGCTTGCTTCCATTCATTCGGAAGTCGGGACACAGACACAGTTCTCCTGCTGCCTACTGATGCTGAGACTTATGCTGCGTACAGACGATCGGACATTCCGACAACAAAACCGTGGATTTTTTTCCAACGGATGTTGGCTCAAACTTGTCTTACATACACACGGTCACACAAATGCTGTCGGAAATTCCGAACGCCAAGAACACGGTCACGTACAACACGTACAATGGCACTATTAAGGGAAGTTTAATACCAGTCGTGTTAGTAGAAGTTTGTGAGAGACGATTCGCGCTTTTCGGCCTCGCGCTTTTTAGTCTATTACAGTGTGACGAATGTGCTATCTCCATTACAAACGCTAGTTTTACTAGACCGAGCGCTTCCTTCTCGTACTTGATTCAGAGAATGTGTGGAATTTTGTGCATTGGAATAGTCTACACACAATCGGAAATGTATGAGAACGGATTTTGTTGACGGAAACCAGCTCTTAAATTTTTGTTGTCGGAAATTCGGAACGAAAATGTCCGATGGGGCATACACACGCTCGGAATTTCTGACCAAAAGCTCCCATCGAACATTTGTTGTTGGGAAATCCGAGCGTGTGTTACGCGGCATTAGTTGCTTGCTGCAGAGAGAAGAGAGTAGGACCACCAGTGGCCGGGCGCCCCTAGGCAGCAGAGCCACTGGTGCCTAGTTTGCCTAGTGGTAGCACCTAGACATGTGCACAGCAAAATTTTTCGTTTATTTCTGTTTCGTTTCTGTTTGTTTATCGTGATTCGTAACGAGTCGTAATTTCGTAAGACGTTAGTTATCGTACTCGTACTCTTTAGTATTTTCGTAACACTATTTTTTCCGATTCCGTTTTTTTCTGTTAGTTTATTTTTCGTTGAATCGAGATTAGTATTTTCGTTATATTTTGTATTCTGCCGCGTTCGTATTTTTAAAATGATTTTATTCGTTCCTTCGTTTTTACGTTAGTTTAATTTTCGTTGTTTTGCTATTCGTATTTACATTATATTTTCCATCATGTTGCGTTCGTATTTTCGTAAGAAATATATTTTCGTTGCTTTATGGTCCTTCGTATTTTCGTGTCTAATTTACTTTGATTGTAAAAACGTACTTTTGTAGATTTTATTGCATTCGTAATTCTGTTAGAATACATTTTACGTTTATTCGACACACTACTCGTCATAATTTTGTAATTCGTACTTTACTGTGATTGACTCGACTGTCTTAGTTAGCACACACACCCTGTCTAGAATGAAGTCTGACGTAGAAGAAAACTAAAATATGTCAGATATTACAAATACAAATCTAGAAATTAGATGCACTGCAGTCTAAGGCCCCGTACACACGACCGGATCTATCCGCTGGGATTTATCCGCGGATCAGTTCAAGCGGATAGATCCGGTCGTGTGTAGGCCCGAGCGGACAATTTTCGGCGGACATTTGTCCAGCCGACGGATTCCCAGCGGATAAAAATTTTGGAGCATGCTACAAAATCTATACGCTGGAATCCTTTCCTTTGGACTTATCCGGTCGTCTGTACAGACTCACCGGATAAGTCCGTCCGCTCCCCATCCCTCGCATGCGTCGGAATGATTCGACGCATGTGTGGAAGTATTTACCTTCCAGCGTCGCGCACGGCGCCGCGACGGCGCGACACGTGACCGCGGATGTTTTCCGCGCGGATTTTGATCCGATGGTGTGTACAAGCCATCGGATCAAAATCCGGAGGGGAAATGTCCGATGGAAATGGTCCGGCGGACCGTTTCCATTGGATAACCCCTCGTCTGTACGAGGCCTAACACAGAAAAAGACACAAGGAGCCAGGAAGTAATGAGAAAGAAGCTCATTGGGGGAAGGAACAAACCTCTTCAGAGGAAAGGGACAGCGCTCAGTGGCTATTGGTCAATGTCCAGAAATATTTCAGTACTAACGAAAGCTAATTTACATTATTTTGTATTTTCGTTGTTTTCATTTCCGTTTTCCGAAGATTCGTAATTTATTTTTCGTTAGTTTTGATTTTCGTTTTTTATTCTTTGTTCGGCATTTCGGTTGTTTTCTTTTCGGTCTTCGAATATTGGTAAGTTTGCATTTTCGTTCATTTTGTTTTTCGTAATTTTTTTTTTTTTGGGTTCAGTATTTTCGTTGTTTCTATGTTTTCGTTTCTTTCATCTTTCGTATCTTCGTTGTTTTTCATATTCGTTATTTTGAAACTATCGTTATTCGTTTTTAATTGCGCTAAACCGTCCGTTCATTCATATGTTAACGAATCAACTAAAATAATGAAAATTGACAGAAAACGTATTCGTAACTTAAAAAATTGCACATGCCTAGTAGCACCAGCCCTGCCTGTCAGTGGTCATAAAATGATGGCTGTTTAATACACATGTATATAGTGTGTGTGCGTACATGCATGTGTTATCTGCAATTTTTTTTTTTTTACCCATGTATGGTCAGCATAATATATAATATATTGCACTGGATATAGTTAATAGCTCATTATTTATTAACTGAATGCATCCCATTATTTTGTTTTTACACATTAACATATCCTCGTAATTAGATCTACAAATAAAAATGTCCGGCTAATCTTATAATTAATTATTTTTGCTATTTACCTGAATGCAAATGGAAATATCCTTTTCATTTGTTGTGCAATAAAAAAAATGGTTGGCTACTCTTATAATAAATGTAGGCTGTCCCCATAGAGACATCACAACAATGAGCCCTCTAGCTGCCTCCCTTTTCCTTAATTCTCTTCACTTCTCCTCTGAATGACAAGTTCAACTTTTTTTTTTTTTTTTTGAAAAGCCCTCTCTGCTTTTCCAGCTCTGAGAATTGTCCAGCCCCCTCGTGTTACCTCATTGGCTGTGACACATCAAACAGACAGCCTATATAGTGTCACCGGACATAAAAACTGCATCATATAAAGCTTCTCTGACCAAAAATTCCCCTTAGAATTCTCTGATGAGGAGGACTTAACTGTGTGGATCTGTTCTAACCTTCTGGCTTCTATATGATGGCTTCAAATGTCTGCAAACAGAAGCTTAATGAGCTAAGAAACTGAAGATATCTATAAAGGTACTTTGCATTTTTTTCTGTATAATCCTACTTTAAATCATTTTTCATTTTTATTTATTACATGAGGAAGGATGTTATGCAGGAAATAATTTGTCTTTCTGTGTGCACATCTGCAGGGAACATTAGGATATAATGAACTAACTTTAAAAACTATTCTAAAATTCAAGAAAAGTTGGGTAACCTTTGTTTAAACAGTGAGGATTATAGTACTGTGTGTGTAACATAATCTGATTTGGCCATATCACTTTTTTTTTTTCAAATACGTTACTTATTAAAGCTTCTTTTTTTTTTTAATAGGTGTGTTTTTCCTTTTTTTGAGTTAGCAGTATTTTCCGTTATGACTGATAGATATCATCTTATATGAGTGAGTAGTAACATGATGTGCAATGGAAAGGATGAAAGAGTGATGTTATAATTCTACTAATGGTTCCATTTTCTAAACTTTACCATATGAGTTATTTGTCATAATAACACCTCCTATTTCCAACACTCACTGCTGAAAATATGGCAGATAGTAATCACTATAGCTTGGTGAATTAAGCCTTTTTCTTCTCTCCATCTATCTATCTATATACTGTATAGTCTATCTATGTCAGGAAGAGGAAATGACAACTTAACAGATAGCAATCTGTATGTGTATTTACCCATGTATGTATGTATCATATTGATAAATAGAAAGAAAGATAGATTTCTAGAAAGAAAATAGATCAATAGAGAGATCCATATTCTATCTATTTATCTATCTTAATATCTAATTATGTATTTCTCTGTTGGAATTGCATCTACCAGATTCCAATCTATCAATTGATCTATCTTTCTATCTATCTATCTAACTATCTATCTATCTATTTAGTTATGAATCTACTTAGCTATCTAAACTATTAATTATAGGAAAAGAAAATGAAAACTATCTATCTATCTACCTATCTAAAATCTATCTATCTGCTTATCTACGTATCTAGCTAAACTATCACTTATAGGAAAATAAATGAAAACCAACAGATACCAATCTGTCTATCAAGCTATTCAAGTGGATTTATGCACCTATTTATATATGTTTTTCATATAGATAGATAGATAGATAGATAGATAGATAATTTGATAGCAGATAGATCAATAGATGTAACCATTATTTACTTCTCTGTCTGTCTGTCTATATATATATATATATATATATATATATATATGCAGAACATGATATAAATAGATACATAAATCCACTTTAATAGCTTGATAGACAGATTGGTATCTGTTGGTTTTCATTTTCTTTTCCTATAAGTGATAGTTTACAAAGATAAGCAGATAGCTAGTTATTAGATAGATGAACTGAAAAATTCCCATTTAAGTTACACTGCCGGAAAATTTCTACCTAAGTGCCCGATCCACAAAGCACTTACCTAGAAATTTTCGGCCTTGTAACTTAAATCCGGCCGGCGCAAGGCGTTCCTATTCAAATGGGGCGAGTCCCATTTAAATTAGGCGCGCTCCCGCGCCGGACATACTGCGCATGCTCCCGACGCGATTTTCCCGACGTGCATTGCGCGAAATTACGTTACGCCTAGTTTTGTGAATCGCGCCGGGTAAAAAAAGTTGCGTCGGGAAAAAAAAGGTGTACTAACTTTACACTTTGTAAAAGCAGCCCTAATTTTGCGACGGCAAACTAATACTTACGGAGAAAAAACGAAGCGTAAAAGCTTCGTGGATCTCCGTAAGTGCTAATTTGCATACCCGACGCTGGATTTCGACGAGAAATGCCCCCAGCGGCGGCTGCGGTACTGCATCCTAAGATCCGACAGTGTAAGTCCCTTACACATGTCGGATCTTCTGCCTATCTATGAGAAACTGATTCTGTGGATCAGTTCCATAGATAGAGACAGGGATACGACGGCGTATCAGTAGATACGCCGGCGTATCCCTTTTGTGGATCAGGCCCTATCTATCTATCTATCTAATATCTATCTATCTGCTTATCTACGTAACTAGCTAAACTATCACTTATAGGAAAATAAATGAAAACCAACAGATACAAATCTGTCTATCAAGCTATTCAAGTGGATGTATGCATCTATTTATATCATGTTTTGCATATAGATAGATTATTGGATGGATAGATGGATAGATGGATAGATAGATAGATAGATAGATAGATAGATAGATAGATAGATACTTCTATGTCATATATATATATATATATATATATATATATATATATATATATATATATATATATATATATATATATATATATATATATATCTATGTGCAGAACATGATTTAAATAGATACATAAATCCACTTTAATAGCTTGATAGACAGATTGGTATCTGTTGGTTTTCATTTTCTTTTCCTATACGTAATAGTTTACAAAGATAAGCAGATAGATAGATAGATAGATGGATAGATAGATAGATAGATAGATAGATAGATAGATAGATAGATAGATAGATAGATAGATAGATAGATAGATAGATAGATACTTTGACAGCAGGTAGATCAATAGACATATCCTGTATCTTACTATCTATCTATCTATCTATCTTCCATTAAACAGGATAATACACCTGGCAGATACTGGGTGTCTGTTTGTCTATCTATCTATCTATCTATCTATCTATCTATCTATCTATCTATCTATCTATCAAATAGGAAACTAAACATATCTGTCTTATTTATTTCACCCAAAGTAGTCAGTTATTAAGATAAGCAGAAATATAGTTATTAGATAGATAGATAGATAGATAGATAGATAGATAGATAGATAGATAGATAGATAGATAGATAGATAGATACTTTGACAGCAGGTGGATCAATAGACATATCCATTATCTATCTATCTATCTATCTGTCTATCTATCTATCTATCTATCTATCTATCTATCTATCTATCTATCTATCTAACAGGATAATACACCTGGCAGATACTGGGTGTCTGTTTGTCTATCTATCTATCTATCTATCTATCTATCTATCTATCTATGAAATAGGAAACTAAACATATCTGTCTTATTTATTTCACCCAAAGTAGTCAGTTATTACTCACTTACAATGTTTCTGTTGAGCTACATAAATAACAAATTTGTCTATTTATATTGTATTTCAATATTGTTTTATCTACTGAGCAGGAAAAAGTATTTGTAAGCCCAATCAGTAAAATCTTATATAAGCTTGAGCAAACTAATATTATTTAAAAAGTTGTTTTCAATCGTTTATTAAAATAATAATCTACTTTAAGTAATCCAAAGAAAGAACTCAAACTTTAACCACTATAAGGCTTACGAATGTGGAAAAGGGAAATTGAATGATGTAACTAAAAGCCAAATAAAATGTTTGCTTTCCTTGAATGTAGAACATGAAGATCAATGGAAGCTGAATGCTAATTTGTGCTTATGAAATACTGTGTGATATACCTTTCTCTTTGCCTTAAGCTTTAGAATTACAAGGGCGATTGGATGTGTATACACAAGATAACCACCCTCAGGCACAGTCTTTGGCCGCGGGGCGTACATATATAAGCTTTGTTTGCCAAAGTGACATATCTGTTGGTATAGGAAAAATAGTGAACAGGAATTTTTCTATCCAAATGTGTTGTTTTCACAGTGGCTAGCCAGAACGGGCCAATTTCTATAGACATGAGATTGTCATCTTATGTGTATGGGTACCATTATTACACAAACCAATGTTATCAGTTACTGGTTTACTATTGAGCATTGTGCCTAATGCTACTTAAAGTGGCATTAAATCCCCAAATTATGCAGCATACTAATTTTTACATGTGGTGATTGCATTGTTTTGTTTAGTCTTTTTTTTTTTCAGTTTATTATTATTTATTTTTTATTTTCACCTAAAGAGTTGCCCAGTAAGGCTGGGTTCACACTGCAGCACACTCACAGCAGGGGTCCGCTGCATTTACATTCACCGTTTCAGGTCCGATTTCAGCCCGACTTTAGGGCTTAAAGTGATATTAAAGCTTTGTTGTTTTTTTTTAAATAACAAACATGTCATACTTACCTCCACTTTGCAGTTCGTTTTTGCACAGTGGAGGCCCTGATGAGGCCCCAGATGAGTGGCCTCGATCGTCCTCTTCTGGGGTCCCATATCGGCTCTCGTGGCTCCTCCCCGCAAGAGCTGACCCCCTCTGGGAAGCTCTCTCCCGAGGGGGTTAGCTTGCAGGCGCGCTCCCATGCCATACAATCTGTATCCATAGCCACCGATTGTATGACTCGGCCCCGCCCCCGGCGGCCACATCATTGGATTTGATTGACAGCATCGGGAGCAAATGGCTGCGCTACTATCAATCTATCCAATGAAGAGCCGACAAGACCTGGGGAAAGCAACGCAGGATCGCGCCCACAGAAATTCGGGGCTCAGGTAAGTAAAACGGGGACTCGTGGGTGTTAACTGCAAGGTGTTTTTTCACCTTACTGCATAGGATGCAGTAAGGTGAAAAAACACGAAAGTTTACAACCACTTTAGTATGTCCGTATTTCATCCATTTGTTTTCGGATGAAATACTGACATACATTAATCCCTGGGATGTTCATCCGCTGACACCCGATCAGCGGATTCTGCAGACGGAGGAAAATCATATTTTTCCATCCGTCTGCAGAGCGGATCGGGTGAACATGGACAGATGGTCCGTGTTCATCCGATCCCCCCATAGGGGAGAGCGGAGATCTGACAGCGGGGGTTAGCGGTACGGATCCTCACGGGATCCGTATGTGGGAAAGGGCACTAAGTCTGTTATTTTTCAACTTCCTTTAATAGTGCAAGCTGTCCAGCAAAAGTGACAGTTAGGCCTCGTACACACGGGCGAGGAACTCGACGGGCGAAACACATCGTTTTGCTCGTCGAGTTCCTTGTGAAGCCAACTTTTCCCATTGCCGTCGGGGAAAAAGAAGACATGCTTTCTTTTTGGCCCGACGAGATCCTCGGCGGTTTCCTCGTTGAAAAGTGTACACACGATCGGTTTCCTCTGCAAAAAAAAAAAAAAACAGCAAGCTTCTTGCTGGTTTTTGCCGAGAAACTCGGCCGTGTGTACGAGGCCTTTAGAGGGACGAGACAAACTATTAACACTGATAGGGATGCTTACAATGATCAGTTTTTATTCATGTATGTAAAACCTTTATCCCAAAAGGAAAAACACTGTAGCTGTAACTGCATATAAAGCTTCAACTGGAGTTCAGCTTTGATTTATTAGTCAAGTCCATCTAAATCTGCTAGTACGCGTAACATTACACTCTTTCCAGACTGACAATGTTGCTGTCCAAAGGTGTCTCTGTTGCTCCTTCTTCTAGAGAGAAACCCTGAGGCCCCGTACACACGTCCGAGAAACTCGACAAGCAAAACTCATCGTTTTGCTCGTCGAGTTCCTTGTGAAGCCGCCGAGGATCTCGGCGAGCCAAGTTTCCCCGTTGACTAACGAGGAAATAGAGAACATGTTCTCTATTTGGCTCGACGAGTTCCTCGTCGGTTTCCTCGGCCAAAAGTGTACACATGACCGGGTTTCTCGGCAGAATCCAGCTCCGATCGAGTTTCTGGCTGAATTCTGCCGAGAAACTTGGTCGTGTGTACGGGGCCTAAGACAGGAAGTGGGAGATTTAATAAAACTGGAGAGTGCAAAACAAACCTTTACAACCCCTTTAAGTGAACAAACTGAGGTTAGGAGCTGATTGGCCACCATGCACAGCTGCACCAGATTCTGAGAGCTCAAATTTTAGTAAATCTTCCCCAAAGTGTGTTACTGGCCAGACCAGTGCCGATCCTGACCTCCCTGGGGCCCTAAGCAAAATGACATGTCACATTAAAGTTAAGAAGCAGGGGGGGGGGGGGGGGGACTGCCGACAGTGACATGTCACATTAAAGATTACAATTGAGAAGCAGGGGGAGGGGGTGTTCTGCTGTCGGAAATTAAAAACTTACATTAAATTGAGAAGCGGGGGGTGCTGACTTCTTACCTCTTCTCCCATGCAGCCAGCGACCTGAGAAGCGGGTTGAGGGGCTGAAAATTTCTTCTCACCAGGCGGGGCCTCTAGTAATTTGGGGGGGCCCCCTGCAGCTTTGTGGGGCCCTAAGCGGCTTGCATAGTAAGCCTATAGGGTGGATCGGCCCTGGGCCAGACCACCTGGTGGAAATAAAGAAGAAAACACCTGAAAACATGAATGTAGCCACCACATTTAAGGATTGGTAAGCTACACTATATTAAATTTGTATTTTTTGGTTTTAATACCACTTTAAAAAGGTACATTGGCAGTGATGGATTGCTACAGGTAGCCCAATATATAAGGAATTCTGCTGAGACAAAAATGGCTGTTAGATTAGATAACATAACCTATACAAAGTGCATGGTGTTAGTGAACTGGAGAAGTAATGAAGCCTTTTGCCAGCATGCTGCATAGAAGGACCCTTGCTCCAGAACCTATATATTTCTGCTTATGTCACAGCACACTGAGTTAGCCCGGGTTCACACTATAGCGAAAACAGACATTGCATGTGATTTGCACCTGCACTGCTGTGCCGATCACATGTGATGTCTGTTCAATGCGAAATTCAGCCATTCTGTTGTATGGCTGAACTTGCATTGGATTTGCATTAAAAAGGTGCAGGGACTTTTTTTTTTGCCTGAACTGGAATTGGATCACATGGTTGTTCACGCCAATGCGATCTAATTCCTGTCCGTCTGTCTCAGCTATATATATATATCTATGTAGCATTACCCCCGGAGGAGCTGCTGGTTGTTTGGGTAGCACATTTATCTCATGGCTCCCCTGAAATCCTAGGGGTGAATAATGCGTATTGCATTTGGTAGAAGTAAAAGGAATGTCCGCAACAGGTGCTCTTTGCTGTGCTCTTTATTACTCAGCCGGGTAAAAACAATAAACTTGTGGTGAGGAAAGTAAAGTTGAAGAAGAAAGGAGAACAGCAGATTCAGGCGTGATGGTAGGGAAATAGTCCTGCTCCCAAGCGTAACACTTTCTGCGCCACTCCGGCCTGAGTGGGTTTAGCGGACAGGCCTCTCTCACTGACCTGGCAGCCGGAGTATCACTCGAACATTTGTAGGATAAAGTCCCTGCCACAGACCCTCCTTGGTGAACTTGAACTTGAGGAAAGAGTCTCTGCCACAGACCCTCCTTGGTGAACTTCAGGGAGACACCTCAGCCACAGGCCCTCTCTGATTTGTAGTTACGGAGACAATCCTCCTTGGATGAATTAAGCCTGGATCTCCTTCAACTTGTCGCTCAGGTACCGACTGACAGGTGATCAATCCTTCAGTGTCCGTCTACCGTGATCCCCGGTGGTTTGTCAAGGCCCTTTTGGATCGCCAGCCTCTCAATGGCGCTCCTCAGACGGACTCCCCACCGAACAGCAATACAGCTTGGGATCCTCAAAGGTGGGAACCCAGTCGCTCACTGGGTTCCCGTCGCTGTTCAGATACTCCGGGCCAATATGGTCCCGGAACCAGGAACATTGGGGGGCACGCACGCCCCGGCCAGGTAGGCCATAACGCTGGGGGGCCGTAAAGTGGTCACCCTAAAGGTGGGTGCCACACTCGAAGAAGAAGACCCAGAACCCATGGCGTCTGCCTCATAAATACCCCTCCCCAGCATGCACAGCGAGGCCAAACCCTCCTTATTGGCCACTGGGAAAGAGCACCCAAACCTTGACTCCACTGCTGCCACCTGCAGCACCGGGGTTGGAAGAACACCCCAATGCAACAGAATAGCCTACAGCACAGCCAAACTGAGACAGAGACCCTGTTTTGCACCTAACAATTTGGATCAGAGTTTAACTACACTCTGATCTCCCTCTAAATTAATTAGCACCGGTACTATAAAATACCCAGGAGCTACATCTATATATATATATATATATATATAGATATATATTGTAAATGTACCATATATACTCAAGTATAAGCCGACCCAAATATAAGCCGGGGAACCTAATTTTACCAAAACTTATTGACTAGAGTATAAGCTTAGGGTGAGAAATGCAGCAGCTACTGTAAGTGGAAAAGCGGGTCGACAAATGCCCATCTGCAGCCTCACTGTGCCCATTTTCAGCCTCACTGTGCCTGTTTGCAGCCTCACTGTGTCCATTTGCAGCTTCCCTGTGCCCATTTGCAGCTTCACTGTGCCCATTTGTAGCCTCACTGTGCCCATTTGTAGCCTCACTGTGCCCATCTGCATGCTTCACTGTGCCCATCTGCGTGCCTCATGTAAATACCTGATCTCCCGCTGTGTTGTGCAGTCTTAACTGCAAGTCAGCGGCCATCCAGTGTAACAAAGCCCCACCTCCTCCTCGTCTGTGATAGATGGAACACTGATTCACTTTCCCAGCAGTGAGTCAGTGTTCCGCCTATCGGGGACGAGGATGAGGAGGAGGCAGGGCTTTGTTACACTGGATGGCCGCCGACTGCCGTTAAGACTGCATGTCACAGAGCCGGGAGATCAGGTACATGACTTATGGCTAAAGATGGGCACAGTGAGGCAGGGAGACTCGAGTATAAGCTCAGGGGGTATTTTTCAGCACAAAAAAGTGCTGAAAAACTCGGCTTATACTCAAGTATATACGGTATATATAAATATTATAAATAATAATATAAATAATATAAAACAAATAATATATACACAATTAAATTAAAAACACCTTAGTTTGCGTCTGAGAAATTGTATATAAAACAAAACATACACACTATTGTAATCTAGTCCTATGACGGGTCTCTTTGAAGTGGTAATTGCTTCTTAATTTATTGGGAACTAAACTATCCATTCTAAAAAGTCCAGGACGCCTTTTAGCATGGGATGGATTGAAGGGGACAGTGAAGGAAAGTCAGACAATTGTTGCTTTGTGTTGGGGAAGAGGGAATATTGTGTAATTATCCCTTATAGCATGTAGACAGCAAGTTTTCAAAGCTCCGGGCTGTGAAGGGTTATACACTGTCAGATGAAATATAGATTTATGAGGCTATAAATGAATTTAACAAACCATTCTGCATTTAGCCTAGAAAAGCCAAAACAAACCCATGCTGCCTTTCTAATATTTCCATTCATGATTATTCGTTGCACAGTGGCAGATGTGCTACAAACATAACAGAGGCAAAAAATAGAATTTCTGTTGCATTAAGGCATTTTCATGACAGGCAAAGGAAAGTGTGACATGATTGTTAATTAAAATTATATATTTAAATTATAATTTAAATAGTGACCTTATCTCTGGGAATACTGTGCAATGCAATTGGGAATGCATTGGGAACTAGCAGATTAAACCAGATTAACCAAGTGAAAGAAAAAAATTACCGTTCTATAGCATGAAATGAAACGATATAACATTATTAGGTGGATTCAAGGACGTAATTTACGTCCACGTCGAAACCAATACGTCCTTGAGGCGTACTTTGCCACAATGCACACTGGCATATGTACACGGACGGCGCATGCGCCGTTCCTTAAAAAACGTCAATCACATCAGGTCACCCCCCATTAACATAAAACACGCCCCCGCCGTAAGTTAGGAGGCAAGTACTTTGTGAATACAGTACTTGCCTATCTAACTTAAGGCGGCGTAGCGTAAATATGAATCCACCTATATATGTGCAAAAATAAATAATTGATTTAAAGTGGAACTTTTCTATTGGCTAGATCAGGGGTGGGCAAACTTTTTGACTCGAGGGCCGCAATGGGTTCATATATTGGACCTGGGGGCCGGACCAAGAGTAGATGGACGGTGTGTATGTGTGAATTAATATAAATTAAATTTAAATTTGTAACATTAAATGTTTAGATTAATTTAAGGTAGAAAAGCATAAAAATAGTTATTTTACAAAACTACAATTCATGGCACAGTGGCTGCATTTGATGGCATGGCACAGTGGTGACAATTGATGGCACAGTGGCTGCGTTTGATGGCATGGCACAGTGGCTGCATTTGGCATGGCACAGTCGTGACAATTGATGGCACAGTGATTGCTTTTGATGGCATGGCACAGTGGTGACAATTGATGGGCAGGGTGGCTGCGTTTGATGGCATGGCACAGTGGCTGCATTTGGCATGGCACAGTGGTGACAATTGATGGCACAGTGATTGCTTTTGATGGCATGGCACAGTGGTGACAATTCATGGCACAGTGGCTGCGTTTGATGTCATGGCACAGTGGCTGCATTTGGCATGGCACAGTGGTGACAATTGATGGCACAGTGATTGCTTTTGATGGCATGGCACAGTGGTGACAATTGATGGGCACGGTGGCTGCGTTTGATGGCATGGCACAGTGGCTGCATTTGGCATGGCACAGTGGTGACAATTGATGGCACAGTGATTGCTTTTGATGGCATGGCACAGTGGTGACAATTGATGGGCACGGTGGCTGCGTTTGATGGCATGGCACAGTGGCTGCATTTGGCATGGTACAGTGGTGACAATGGTGGCACAGTGATTTTAAATTATTCTTTTGGCCTCTCTTACCATATCCCGCTGTTTGCGCGCTGTGTGATCACGTGACCGCGGTGTTATCTGCAGCCTCCGGCCAGCTCCTTTCCTGTGTCTCCCCGTGGCAGTGACGTAGGTGGCACCGCCCTCTCAGAGGAATTCCCCAATCCCCCAGGGGGGGGGTGGCCAGAGGCAGAGCGCCCGCAGCCTATCTGCGCTCACCCTGCTCCAGCCCCCTCGAAGCATAGGCCGCAAAGCCGCGGCCTCAATTAGCGGCGATCGCGGCACGAGGAGATCGCGGGTGGGGGCCGGATTAAAAGGTCTGCCGGGCCGTATACGGCCCGCGGGCCGTAGTTTGCCCATTCCTGGGCTAGATACTGCTGACAGTGGTCACCACGGCAGAATGGAAATCTCCCCAAAGGGGAACCAGACAGCAAAAAAAAAAAAAAGCCAGATGAAGTTGCATCTTAATTTTGGATATCAAACACTGACATATGAACCATTACTTCTTACTCACAGACCAATCAGGAATTTCTAACTTTATGGAGTAGTTTACTAAAGGAATAGAGTGCTCACCACTATACAAAATTAATGACTAAGCTTTGTAAATAAGGTAAAGCTGCGTTCACGCGGAATTATATGCAAAGGGAATTCAAGTCATCTTGTGGTCAAGCAATTGGCATTCATTTATTTAAATATTCTTAACAAGCAGTAAATAAGCCTTAACCACTTCCATACCGCGCCTATTCTGGCACTTCTCTCCTTCATGTAAAAATCATATATTTTTTTGCTAGCAAAATTACTCAGGACCCCCAAACATTATATATATGTTTTAGCAGACACCCTAGGGAATAAAGTGGTGGTCGTTGCAACTTTTTATGTTGCACGGTATTTGCGCAATCATTTTTCAAACGCCTTTTTTTTGGGGGGAAAAAACGGTTTCATGAATTAAAAAATAACAAAACAGTAAAGTTAGCCCGATTTCTTTGTATAATGTGAAAGATGATGTTACGCCAAGTAAATAGATACCTAGCTTGTCACGCTTTAAAATTGCGCACACTCATGGAATTGCGCCTAACTTCGGTACTTAAAAATCTCCATTTTTTTATTTTTTTACAGGTTACCAGTTTAGAGTTACAGAGGAGGTCTATTGCTAGAATTATTGCTCTCACTCTAACGCACGTGGCGATACCTCACATGTGTGGTTTGAACAGCGTTTACATATGTAGGTGGGACTTGCATGCACGTTCACTTATGAGCGCAAGCTACTTGGTACAGAGGCGTTTTAGTATTTTTTTTTTACTTATTTTTTTTTTATTTTTACACTTTTTAAAAAAAAAATGTATCACTTTTATTCCTATTACAAGGAATGTAACCATCCCTTGTAAATGGAATAGTGTGTGACAGGTACTCTTTATGGAGAGATGCGGGGTCAATAAGACCCCGCATCTCTCCTCCTCCTGGAAAGCCTGAGATCGTGAAAAAAAAATCACGATCTCATGCTTTCAGCCGCGATTGCGACTTTGTTTACTTCCGGGTACCCGGGTGTGGTGTCATAATGTCGCGCCTGGGCCTCCAACGGTCATAGAGATGACCAGTGACCATCTGGTCACCGGTCATCTCTATCCTCCCCATCCGACGGCGGTGATTTGTTCTCCGGGCCTCCGATGGCACAGGAGAGCCCAGAGAAGCACCGGATGGCGATGGGAGAGGGGAGACGTCCCATCCCGCCGCCTATAAGAACGATCAAGTGGCAGAACCGCCGCTATGATCATTTTTATGGTGCGCAGAATCGCCGCCTGAAAAGAAGGATATCTGAATGATGCCTGTAGCTGCAGGCATCATTCAGATATCCACACACAAAGTACAGGACGTCATATGACGTCCTACGGTAGGGAAGTGGTTAAAAGAGATATTTTTTTTTTAAATCATACGTACCTAGGTGGATGCAGCATCAGTCCCATTCTGCATCTGTCCCCCACAGGTTCTAAGACTGAGAACTGAGCAGTCAAAGACCGTTGGAAGTAATGGCTGCCTTCTAGGCTGGCCTACAATGTCTGCCTTTGTTCATCTCCATTACATTGCTGACATTGCTAATATAACAATTTGGGGCCAGATTCACAAATGAGATACAACCTCGTTTCTCCTGATACGCCGTCGTATCTCTGTTTCTATCTATGCGACTGATTCATAGAATCAGTTACGCATAGACACGGAGCGGACACAAAAACGGTCCGCTCCGTGTGAAAGGACCCTTAGCCCTATCCTCTGCAGACAGAAAGCAACGCAGTGCCGAATCGCAAAAAAGTGGCCTGGTCTTTGGTTAGCCAAATGGTCCAGGGCTGAAGTGGTTAAGTAAATTATCTTTCACGGGTCTGAAAGGCACTATATGATGTCAATGGCTAGCCTACTGTCAAGGCACAAAAAGGATAGTGTGCTACATTGTTCACAAGCACTTTGTAGTCAACTGAGAGAAAAAAACATTAAAAAAATCGGTTAAAGTCTTTTGAATCTCTCAATTCATGAAGACACCAATACTCACTCTTACAAAAAGAAAACTCTTATGAACATATTCTTGTTAGAAAACTGCAGACTTGTCTTACATTTCTACACATAATACGCATGATGATAATTATCTTCTCTTCGAACCAATCCACCCATGCATTGTGCTTAATACTGTAGGAACAGTGTTTGTATGAATAATCTTCTAAATGCTGCTCATTATACTGTTTAGTTCAGATTTATGGTTAGTAATAAAGCATGGGTACCTGAGGGCATGTATTGCTGATATGCACGCTGCACTCAATGCTTCTCTTGTGCTCCTTTGCCCAATGTCTTGCTCTTCCCCGATTCACTGGCTCCTCACCACAGGTCATCAAAGCTTGGATTTTCTAGGCACTACATGTGAGGAGCCCCAGGAAAAACAGGACACTTATGACCTTGGACAATCAGACAATGGACGTCTTTACAGATACTTTATTTGTATGCTGGATACTATGGCAAGGAGATAAGAAAGCCATGCGGTGCATGTGATAGCGGCCGGTGAATATGTAACAGAACAGAATCCTACGCAAGCTTTGATTGAGTCATCTGAGAGACCAAAATGTAATACATAAGCAAAGTTTACTTGCAGCTGTACATGAGATGTAAAGACCAAATAGTGAGATCAGCCAAGAAGAGTGGCTTATAGGGGGGATAGGCAATATGTTAAAGCGGTGGTTCACCCTCCTTCACCTCATTATTCCATTACTTTCGGCATCGTAGCGCGAGCTACGGTATGCCGGTCTTAAATTTTTAATCCCCGTACTCACTGTGCTATCGATGATTGAAGAATCCGACTCCCGCGGGGAATGGGCGTGCCTATGGAGAGGGAGGATGATTGACGGCCGGCTCTGGCACGTCACGCTCCCCGAAGACAGCCGGAGTAGGTCTCGGCTATTCACAGCGCCTGCGCACAGGCTATGCGCAGGCGCCGTGAATAGCCAAGCCTATTTCGGCTATTTCCGGAGAAGCGTGACGTGCCAGGGCCGGCCGTCAATCACCTTCTCTCACCATAGGAACGCCCATTCCCCCGGATTCTTCAATCATCGATAGCACAGTGAGTACGGGGATTAAAAATTTAAGACCGGCATACCGTAGCTCGCGCTACGATGCCGAAAGTAATGGTCTAATAAAAAAAAACATTTTTTTTTTTTTTTAACAGGGTGAACCCCCGCTTTAAGTATCCTTTTATCAGAGATTGGTTGCGGTTTACCAGGAATGGCAGTGGCTTCATGCTACACAGAGTATACCGCACTCCTGTGCAGTTACATAAGTGGGGTAGGCGTGATTCCCCCATATGTCCCAAACAGGGGCAGACTGACAACTCATGGGGCCCTTGGGCAATAGATTATGGGGCCCTGGGCAATAGGAGATTATGGGGCCCCCGGGCAATAGGAGATTATGGGGCCACACAGTACTGTATACACCCACGCACACACACACATACATACAGTATACATACACAGACACACAATATACACACACAGTATACATACACACACTGAGGCGTCGTACACACGACCGAGGAACTCGTCGTAAATAAAACATTGTTTTCCTCTACGAGTTCCTTGTTAGGCTTGTCGAGAAACTTGACAAGCTTTCTTTGCGTACACACTATCAAGACAAAAATCTCGTCGTTCTCAAACGCGGTGACGTAAAACACGTACGACGGCACTATAAAGGGGAAGTTTGATTCCACTGGCGCCACCCTTCTGAGCATGTGCGGGTTTCTAAGCATACACACAAACGTGTTTTTTGTCGAAAACCAGCCCGTCGAGATAAAAGAGAACTTATTCTCTTTTTTTCTCATCGAGTTCCTCAACAGTTTTCTCGATGAAAAACATACACACGACTGTTTTCCTCGGCAAAAAACTTCTGCCACCAAGTTTCTTGATTTATTCTGTTGAGGAAAACGGTCGTGTGTACGAGGCCTGAGAAGGTACTGGAGAGGCGGGACAGCTATAATCTTGGGATTTTTAGACCAAAAGAATGTCGGTAAGGGACATTTCAGGGACAGATTTTTACATGCTGTCCCTGGTTTTACTGAGGCTGGCAATCCTGATGGGGCCCCCTTGTGGCATGGGGCCCTCGGGCAGTGCCCGATTGCCCAAATGGTCAGTCCGCCCCTGGTCCCAAATGCCAGGCCCACCCGGGTAATCTAATTCATATGCTCTGGCGATGCCCAAGCTAGTGAGGTACTGAAATTGCGTTGTTGCTAGAATAAACAGTGTATATCAAGTTCAACTTGCGGTGGAACCACTAATGTGTTTGCTAGGTAGCCTAGATGAAGACCTGTACCTCCCTTCGGTACACATTGCCCTCACAAGGCTTCTATATTTAGCCAGGAAGCTGATTGCCCGTTTGTGGCTATCAGCCCGCACCCCGAGGGAGGCGCAGTGGATTCAAATGGTCAATGATACCCTTATTCGGGGAAAAAACACATACCATCATAGGAAATTGTCAAATAAATTTACCAACAGGTGGCACCACCATAATTGGCTCTGGATAGGCTGCTGGTGGGATAAATGGTCCTGTGGCACTGTTCTTGAGGCTTTTAACTGTCAGGAAAGATGAGTGATGTGCTAGGAGAGCTTTGCATGATTGACAGATTGAAACCCCTAGTGGTATATCAATGGTTAGTATGACACTTTCTTGTCTAATTGACTTTAATTTCATTTTGTTTGTTTTTTTTTCTTGTTTTTTTTATTTTATTTTTTATATATTAGTTGAGCACCAGGCTGTTCATCTGTTTGTAGCCAGGAACTCAGGGCTGCACACTGGCATAAAAAAAGTTGCTTCTACAGGAATTTTGTGTTCTGCCTGTAGAAGAAACTCAATGTTATCCTATATGTCCATGTATGCTAGGACATTAGAAGGCATATTTTGAGAACAACGTTTAGAGGCAGGAAAAAAATCTTCTCATTCACGTTTCTGATTGGAGAAAAAAATTAAAACTCTCCTAAACGCCTCTAAACTTTGTACAAAAAATGCTCTATATGGACGTTTTTTACTCCAAAGAGAACAGACGTTTTTTTTAAGCCCAGTGTGCATGGAGCCTTAAGCCCTGTACACACGATTGGATATCTGATGGAATCTAATCCGGTGGATTTTTTCGTCGGATATCCAATGAAGCTGACTTTCATCAGTCTTGCCTACACACCATCAGTCAAAAATCTGACCGTATCCAACGCGGTGACGTAAAACACTACAACGTGCTGAGAAAAATGAAGTTCAATGCTTCCGAGCATGCGTCGACTTGATTCTGAGCATGCATGGATTTTTGACCGATGGACGTTTTTTTCTATCGTTTTTTTACCCATAGGAAAATTTTAAAACATGTTCTATTTTTTTTCACCAATGGAAAACAAACCGATGGGGCCCACACACAATCGGTTTGTCCGATGAAAACGGTCCATCGGTCTGTTTTCATCAGACAAACCGATCGTGTGCACAGGGCTTTAAAGTGTCTCTGATGTCTGTCATATATTTGTATTTTTATTTCTAATTCTGCTGGGGAGATTCACACTTACAACTATTTCATTCTGTATTAACAGGCTTGTTTGCTGGACAACTGAGCCCCTTTCAGCCGTAATTTCAAGATCATTCTAAAACTCAAGCTCCAGACCAGCACATGATGTCTCCTGCCACCTTGGCCCTAGTGTGGATAGCATGCCTAATTTGTGGTGCTTACAGCCAGTATTCCCCAACCCCACAGAATCTGGATGAAATCTCAGAGCTGTCACAGACATTAAATCAGGAAAAAGCTGGGCACATTATACAACTGGGCAGTGTGGGCACAAACCAAAGCACCAATGGAAGTCAACAGTCTGAAGTTCATATTGGAAATATGCCACCACAAAGACCACCGCCTTGTCTCTCCCAGTTTAAAATCCAGCATGCATTTAAGTATGTCACCACCATATTGTCCTGTGTCATTTTCCTGGTGGGGATTGTCGGAAATTCAACACTTCTAAGAATTATTTACAAGAATAAATGCATGAGGAATGGTCCCAATGTACTTATCGCCAGCCTGGCACTGGGAGATCTTTTATACATACTAATAGCTATTCCTATCAATATTTATAAGGTTTGTATGAATTTACATTTATTGTTTTAAAGCTATTCTCTCTATACATATGCCATATTTCAGTGTATTAATACTAGGGTTGTCCCGATACCACTTTTTTAGGACCGAATACAAGTACCGATACTTTTTTTCATGTACTCGCCAATACCGATTACCGATACTTTTTTTTAAAATGCAGCCATGTGTCCCCAAATGCAGTCTTGTCCCTAAATGCAGTCTTGTCCCTAAATTCAGCCTTGTCCCTAAATTCAGCCTTGTCCCTAAATTCAGCTATGTCCCTAAATTCAGCCTTGTCCCTAAATTCAGCCATGTCCCTAAATGCAGCCTTGTCCATAATGCAGCCTTGTCCCTAAATTCAGCCGTGTCCCTAAATTCAGCCATGTCCCTAAATTCAGCCATGTCCATAATGCAGCGATGTCCATAATGCAGCCATGTCCCTAAATACAGCCGTGTGTCCCCTAAGAGAAAGCCAAGCCCCCCCGCCGCTGCCGACATCTAGTTAATTTGCGCTTGGGGAACATACCAGCTTTCATTTGAATAGCTGTGTGTTCCCCGCCGCGCCTCGTCATGTATAGACACTCCCCCTTGCCCGGGCACTTTGATAGACAGATCACCCGTCCAATCCTGGGACGGGTGATCTGCCTATCAAAGTTTCCAGACAAGGGGGAGGGGCTATACATGACGAGGCGGGGAACATACAGCTATTCAAATGAAAGCTGTTATGTTCCCCAACCGCAAATTAACTAGATGTCGGCAGCGGCGGGGGGGCTTGGCTTTCTCTTAGGGGACTAGGCGGCAGCGGCAGCAGCTCTCCTTTATACTCGAGGACTGCTCTGCTCCGCTCTCCGCCCCCTCTCCACCCGCTCTCCACCCCCTCTCCACCCGCAGGAGTGTCAGGACGCCCACTAACACACAGCCCCTTTCTCTATCTGCAAAGTAGAGAGTGTCCTGACCCTCCTGCTCGCCCCCTCCCCCCCTCAAGAGGCTTTCTCCACACCAGGGAGAAAGCCTTGCATTACTGTGTGTAGTTACAGACAGAAGAACAGGAAGTGAGGATTTCTCAGAAGAAATAAGGACATTTAAAAGCAAAATGGAAGGATGAGGTAAGTGAAGGAGGACTGCACTAAGGTAAAGGAAGCTATTTAGGGAAAAATATTTTACCTTTACAACCCCTTTAAGCCTCTCTTGCCTCATGGGATTGCGGCAGCAGAGGTTTCTAGACTCCCCTCAGAGCAGAATTTGCGGTAAGAGTTCCCATTGGCGATTGCCTCATGGGATTGCGGCAGCAGAGGTTTCTAGACTCCCCTCAGAGCAGAATTTGTGGGAAGAGTTCCCCTTGGCTGTAGCTAGACAGTATAAGGGGTTGCTAGTTTGCTATTGGGTAACCCCCTCAAGCAGGGCTTTTTTTCAGGGGGAACTTGGGGGAACTCAGTTCCACCACCTCCGGCTCAGACCCTTTGGTGCCTGCTCACCACAATCACTTGTAAACACAGAAGTCTGGTTTCTGTGTTCACAAGTGACAGCTTTGTAACCCCCTGAACTCTGCACTCTGTATGTAATGCAATTCTGGTATTTAATGCCCCTTTAACCACTTAAGCCCCGGACCAATATGCTGGCTAAAGACCTAAGGGGTTTTTACAGTTCGGGACTGCGTCGCTTTAACAGACAATTGCGCGGTCGTGCGACGTGGCTCCCAAACAAAATTGGCGTCATTTTTTCCCCACAAATAGAGCTTTCTTTTGGTGGTATTTGATCACCTCTGCGGTTTTTATTTTTTGCGCTATAAACAAAAATAGAGCGACAATTTAAAAAAAAATGCAATATTTTTTACTTTTTGCTGTAATAAATATCCCCCAAAAACATATATAAAATTTTTTTTTTCCTCAGTTTAGGCCGATACGTATTCTTCTACCTATTTTTGGTAAAAAAAATCGCAATAATCATTTATCGGTTGGTTTGCGCAAAATTTATAGCGTTTACAAAATAGGGGATAGTTTTTTTGCATTTTTATTTTTTTTATTTTTTTTACTAGTAATGGCGGCGATCAGAGATTTTTTTCGTGACTGCGACATTATGGAGGACACTTCGGACAATTTTGACACATTTTTGGGACCATTGTCATTTTCACAGCAAAAAATGCATTTAAATTGCATTCTTTATTGTGAAAATGACAGTTGCAGTTTGGGAGTTAAACACAGGGGGCGCTGTAACATTTAGGGATCACCTAGTGTGTGTTTACTAGTGTAGGGGGGTGTGGCTGTAGGACTGACACCATCGATCGAGTCTTCCCTATATAAGGGATCACTCGATCGATGCGCCGCCACAGTGAAGCACGGGGAATCCGTGTTTACACACGGCTCTCCCCGTTCTTCAGCTCCGGGGAGCGATCGCGACGGAGCGGCTAAAAACAAATAGCCGCGCCGTCGTCCCGGATCGCTCCCCGAGCGGACCCGACCTCCGCATGTACCGGGGGGGGTCCCGATCGGACCCCCCACCCACGTCTAGCAGAGGACGTACAGGTACGTGGATGTGCCTGTCCGTGCCATTCTGCTGACGTAAATGTACATGAGGAGGTCGGGAACTGGTTAAGACCCTTCTACTGTTTGTGAAATCTGAACGGGTCGTGGTTGAGTTCCTGCACCTATTTTCTGAGAAAAAAAGCTCTGCCCTCAAGTCTGGAAAAGTGCGGGGAGCATTCCCATTGGCCCTTGGCTGCCCTATGCTGGTCAGGTGACCACTGTATCTGTGCAGCTAAGGGGTTTTCTGTGGAGAATTCCTAAATAAAAAGGGGGATTCAGAGCCCTAGAGGCTGAATCGCCTCAGTATCATCAGCTGTGGTGTTTACTCCCGCCCTCCCTTTGTCGCGGTTTTCACTTTATTATGTGGCTGGTGTCACCTTTTAAGGGGGAGTTTCCCCTTTATTTTTATTATACAGCTAGAGCTGTAGTGGCTGAGCTGTTTTACGTATTATTAAAGTTGAACTTTTAAAGATTTATTTATTAAAGCCAATAATAAAGGCCGTAGCTAAATATTTTCCAACAAAGGTAGTAGTGTTTTTTATTGTGTACAAATCTACTGACTGCCATATACTTTAAGACATAGACCTTAGACATAGATAGCTGGTAGTGGCCTTTGGGAGTTAAAGTGTATTTGTACTTTTCCGGTCAAATTTGAAAAACCCCAATCATGATTGTCCTGCGTTTCTATTCACATAGCATGACTAGAAATAATTTAAAGAGCTATACTGCCTACCTTTTTAGTTGTTTTTTTTATAGCATATTTATACATAGGCAGCTTCTATTGCTTTAAAAGTATGTCAATATAAGGGACAGAAGTAAGGACATTTTTTTTTTTTTGTGCATTAACATACAGTGCAGAAACCAAGTCTTGAGATCTTTAACATTTTCCTAGAACAAACATTGTTCGAATCTAGTTATGGCTGATAATAAGATCTGCCTGCACAGTACAGAAATGTAACAAAAATAAAACAAATATTATCCATATTTGGCTGCAAATTGCAAAAATACTTTAATATACAATTAACTTTAAATATAAATTTGCAGCCAGTTTTTTTTTTTTTTTTAACTAACACATTCTCTCCCTTGAACCCGTGACAACAATATTCTCATTGTAACTAGGATTTCCCATAATCTTATCCCTTGCTGTTTTGAATGACTCATTTTCTCAGAAGGTTGAGAACTTGAGGTCAAATTAGAGGCATCCGTGGCAAAGCCCTTAGGTTTATTGCAATTCAAATTTTATCTTTGACATTAAAGCCCAACTCTGGGAAACATAAAAATACTCCCTGCACCCGTACTGTTATGCCGCGTACACACGATTGGATTTTCCGTTGGAAAAACCTTGGATGGTTTTTCTGATGGAATTCCGCTCAAGCTTGGTTTGCATACACACGGTCACACAAAAGTTCTCTGAATTTCCGACCGGCAAGAACGCGGTCACGTACAACACTACGACGAGCCGAGAAAATTAAGTTTAATGCTTCCAAGCATGTGTCGAATTGTTTCCGAGCATGCGTCCGAAATGTACATGTCGGAATTGCTACAGATGATCGGATTTTCCGATGGGAATTTTTTCCGTCTGAAAATTTGAGAACCAACTCTCAATCTTTTGTTGGCAGAAATTCCGACAGCAAAAGTCCGATGGAGCATACACACGGTCGGAATTTTCGTTCAAAAGCTCACATCGGACTTTTGCTGTCGGAATTTCCGATCATGTGTATGGGGCATTAGGCTATAGTATATATAAATTGCATTAAATACAATTGTCTCTATTAGACATTTTTGGCATATATATCGTAAATATTTTTTTATAAAAAAAAAGGGGGTTGGCCTCCGGGGCCCTGGGGACCTCCGGACCCTTTAATAAAAAAAATATATATACATACATATATATATACATATATATATATATATATATATATATATATATATATATATATATATATATATATATATGTATATGTGTATATATATATATATATATATATATATATATATATATATATATAAAATAAATAAAAAAATATATTAAAAAAGGGGGGTTGCCATCCGGGCCCCTTACAAAAAAAAAAGGGGAATGCCATGCGGGCCCCTGGGAACCTCCGGACCACTTACAGGTGTACTGCCTCTACCCCCCTGATGGCGGCCCTTTGGAGGAATAAGAGAGAGACAGAGAATTTCCCAACATGTTTATGTGTAATGGTCAAAGAAAGCAGTTCACTGGAAACTTCCAATGTTGTCACTTACCCAAGAGTTATGATGCCATTGAATGAATCAACTCAACAGCACCTGCCCAAAACCAAAATGACCTTAGAAAGAAACTTGAACTTGCTTCCTGTAAAAAATTGCATTCAACATTATGTATTTGTAAATTGTCAAACATGCTTGGCATTCAGAATTGGAATTACAGAACCACTTACCTGTCTGAAATAATGTCTATATGATTGCAGCTTCTAGCTGGAAACTGGCCATTTGGGGTTCACGTGTGCAAGCTGGTTCCATTTATCCAGAAGGCTTCGGTGGGTGTCACAGTCCTGAGTTTATGTGCCCTGAGCATAGACAGGTAACATTTCAAGCTTTTGTATTCCAATATTCACACAGTAAGATGGAGATAATGCACTTGGCAATGAGAATGGTCCTGCAAAGATACTAGCTTTTTAGCAATATTTTGGCTCCTAAAACAGCCTCTTATGCCACAAATTGTATATAAACCCTAATAATGAACCTCTTTTATTTGCTGCGCTTTGGTCTGCTAAATAAACCATTGAAAGCATTATATTATATCTGTTTGATAAGTGCAAAAAAACAACAGTTCTTTGGGAAATTTAGTGAGCTGATAACTTCTTGTGCCTCTTATCAGTTACTTTTATCAGTTATGTTTGTGAGCTACAGAACACCTCCCTCTATGTAGATGAGGAGCAGGTAAGTATTTTGTAGCCCACACACTTCTTTTCCTGGGGTGACAGTACTACTCCTCCATATATACTGTACAGTGTGTGAACGTTGCCACCCTAGAAAATTAAAGTCTGAGGCCTCGTACACACGACCGTTTTCCTTGGCAAAATCCATCAAGAAAAATGCTGGCAGAGCATTTTTGCCTAGAAAAACGGTCGTGTGTATGTTTTTCGTCGAAAAAACTGTTGTGGATCTCGACAAGAAAAAAGAGAACATGCTCTCTTTTTTCTCGTTGGGAGTCTCAATTTCCTCGTCGTGTTTCTCGTCGGGCTGGTTTACGACGAGAAACATGTTCGTGTGTATGCTTGGAAACCCGCGCATGCTCAGAATAAAGTATGAGACGGGAACGCACCTTCGGTAAAAGTAGCGTTCGTAATGGAGATAGCACATTTGTCACGCTGTAACAGACTGAAAAGCGTGAATCGTCTCTCACCAAACTTTTACTTAACACGCGGTAACATGAGATTAGCAAAAGCAGCCAGTGGAATCAAACTTCCCCTTTATAGTGCCGTCGTACGTGTTGTACGTCACCGCGTTTGAGAACAACAAGATTTTGTCTTGATAGTGTGTATGCAAGGAAAGCTTGACAAGATTCTTGTCAAGCCTGACAAGAACCTTGTCGAGGAAAACAACGTTTCTTTTACAACGAGATTCTCGGTCGTGTGTACAAGGCCTAAGTCCATGCTAAAACTAAAATCCCTGTGTCTATAGACACCTACAATCTAACACTAACCTATCTAGCCGTGTAAAGAAAAAATCTGTATACATACCTTTTCTGAAGCTGATCGGACCTGATCCCACACTGAGCTGTCAGCTCCCGGATTGGCTTCAGAAAAGGTATGTATACAATTTTTTCTTTGCAGAGCTAAACAGGTTAGTGTTAGGTCACGGGTGTCTACACTTTAAGTATTTTACTAAACTCAAGACAAAAAAAGTTATATATTGCACTTTACCAGTCTTTAGATGTGGTGGTTGCATTTGTTTTCTTTGTCTAAGCTAAGTACGATATATTTTCTATAGCAATAGGGAGGCGTGTCTGCCTTGGTTGGGGAGCGAAACGTGAGCTGAGGAGTACGGAGGTAACAAAGGGGAGTGACTGGGTCTGCTTTTTTCTTTCTACAAATCCTGTAGTTCAGAGAAAGCACACAGTGTACTTCTAATCAGCCATGCAGCATTAAGAATGATTTGGGATTCACTTCTAATGGCTGGAGATTGTTACTGATGTCCGTAACCCTGAAGCCTCGTACACACGACCGAGGAACTCGACGGGCGAAACACATCGTCTTTTTATGGTTTTGAGATTATATTATATTTGTTTATGATGTTTTATTTATGTTTTAGGTCAGTCTGAGATCAGTTTTTCACTGTACAGCGCCGCTCTTTACCGTATATGTTTTAGGTGATTTTAGTTTGATACACGTTTTATTTAAAGTGGCGGCAGCTCATTGAAATTTTATTTGGATTCTAAACCATTTACTGTGGCGTAATGGTAGGATGAGTGGTATAAGAGGTTTTAGATCACAGATCCTGAGATTTCCCTAAGTATATATTCTAGAAATACAGAAACATACCAGTTGATACTGTCAGAAGCCTTGTGTTTGACTGACTAAAGGCAAATAGAGTGTGCATTCTTCAAGAGCAACCTAGGGTGTCAAATCTGCTCCTCCACAGATACAGTACAGCGAGGGAGCGTTTTCACCCCCGAACAGGAAGTGTGTTCCTTTCAAAGTCACCAGGTAAAAAAAAAAAGGATAAAAAGCAAGAAAAATAAATATCCTCATAAATTGTTCGTAAGCTCCATTCGTACTACCAATATACCAGAATGTGTTGGAAATGTACAAAGACATTGTAATTGGTTTTCCATTTTGTACTTGATATTCTTATCGTTATTGTTTAAAAAATCAATAAAATTATTGAAAGTAAAAAGCAAGAAAAAATAAATCTAATACAGTCATCACATTTAAAGCGGAGGTTCACCCTAATATATTTACATCTGACCAACTCCCTTATAGTTGTAAGAAGTACAGTCCGGAATTTATTTATTTTTTTATCCTTTACGTACCTTGTAATCCATGTTTTCAATGTACTTCTCCCCGCGGGAGTAGGCGTTTCTATGCCTAGGGGGATTGTCATCTGAGAGGTCGGCCAGGTGATTGACGGCTGTTCCCCCTGGCGGTCAGGGGGAACAGCTGATCAGATATACATGTAAATTAGGGTGAACCTCTACTTTAAGGTCTGATAAGCTGCAATATACCACATTTTTGTTCATTAGTTTAAACATTCTATAAGCTTATTAGGAATATTAATCCCTTTTTTAGCATGAATAATTAATTTGTTCAGGAAAGCATAAAACGGGCTTTAATATAAAAAAAAAAAACCTTTTCATGATCACTGTGAAATAATAGCAGATAAACTATAATCAATAGTATCTAACCCTTCTACAGGTATCGAGCTGTGGCTTCTTGGAACCGAATACAGGGCATTGGAATTCCAGTTTGGAAGGCCATAGAACTCACTTTAATCTGGGCTGTGGCAATCCTCTTGGCTGTCCCAGAAGCCATTGGCTTTGACTTGGTCGAACTGGATTTTAAGGGACAAATTATGCGGGTCTGCATGTTGCCAAAAGAGCAAGATTCTCCTTTTTTAAAGGTAAGTATTGTGGATAATATTTCAGGCACCACAGCTTTGATAGATCTTTGCCCTTATAGTATTTCTAATCTTGATTTTCTGCTCCTTATTGTGTGAGATCTTATTGTGTCCTCTTTCCAGTTCTCATAATTTTGGAAACCCTGGGTAAGACATGTCCACTCACAACTGGAAACAAGCCTTTTACCCAACTTGAAACCTGCTTACCTCCTTTTTTCTACTTCCTTTCTACTTTTTTTCCCATATTTCCCACTGTTCCTATTCAACTAACATGGCATGTACACAATGGGGGAGATTTACTAAAACTGGTGCACACAGAATCTGGTGCAGCTGGCATAGCAACCAAGCAGTTATTAACTTCAGCTTTTCAGTTCAACTAACCACTTCAGTCCCGCAAGGATTTACCCCCTTAATGACCAGGCCATTTTTTGCCATATGGCACTGCGTTGCTTTAACTGAAAATTGCGCAGTCATGTGGCGTTGTAAACAAACACAATTTATGTCCTTTTTTCCCACAAATAGAGCTTTCTTTTGGTGGTATTTGATCACCAAGAGACCGACAATTTTGAAAAAATATATATATTTTTTACTTTTTGCTATAATGAATATCCCCCAAGAAAACAAAAAAAAATGAATTTTATCATCAGTTTAGGCCAATATGTATGTATGTATGTATTCTACATATTTTTGGTAAAAAATCACAATAAGCGTATATTGATTGGTTTGCGCAAAAGTTACAGCATCTACAAAATAGGGGATATATTTATGGCATTTTTATTATTATTATTTTTTGTACTACTAATGGCATTTGTTAATGGGACTGCAACATTGCGGCAGACAGATCGGACACTTTTGACATTTTTTTGGGACCAGTGACATTTATAAAGCAATTAGAGCTAAAAAGCTACTGATTATTGTTCAAATGACACTGTCAGGGAAGGGGTTAATACTAGGGGGTAATCAAGGGGTTAAGTGTTCCCTAGGGAGGTGTTTCTAACTGTGGGTGGAGTGGACTGACTGGGAGTAGAGATAGATTGCTATTCCTGATCACTAGGAACAGCAGATCTCTCTTTCCTCCCCTGTCAGAACGGGAATCTGTCTGCTATTTCTCTTAAAGCGGCCGATGTACACCTATGGCGATTCGTGCAGCCGTGCCAACCTGCCGCCGTATAATGACGGTGGCTGGTTGGCAAGCGGTTAAGTTTTAGCAATAAAACCTGGAAGCTGATTGGTTCCTATGCACAGCTGCACCAGATTCTGTAAACACCAGTTTTAGTAAATCTCCTCACGATAACAAATCTATATCATTTTCCCTTTACATACCAACCGTTATAAGAAACTAAAGGTAGGAAACAACCCTGGCACTAAATACCACAAATAATACATTACAACCAATGTACCACCTACTCCGGCACACTGGGGTTTGTTTACAAGGGAATTTCCCCAGAGCTTAGTGTATTAGGTGAAGTTCCAGTGACTTCCATCACAAAAATATGTGCAAGCTAAAAAAAAAATTTTTTTTTTTTGCTCTTTTCCTTTCACGTGTTTAGATATTCTTTGCAGTGTGAAGTTTCACCTCATTTACCAAGCTGTGTACCAAGTAAATCAACTCCATTGCCTCCACCTAATGATCAATTTAACTCATCCCCACTCCTAAAGAGCAAAAAGAAAGCTTTCATCATCTCATCAGGCAACCTCCTAGTCGAGATGGCAAGTGTCTCAAGCCTCGTACACACGACCGAGGAACTCGACGGGCGAAACACATTGTTTTCCTCGTCGAGTTCCTTGTTAGGCTGTCGAGTAACTCGACAAGCCAATTTTCTCCATTCCCCTCTAGGAAATAGAGAACATGCTCTCTTTTTGGCTCGTCGAGTTTCTCGACAGTTTCCTCGACGAAAATGTACACACGACCGGTTTCCTCGGCAAAAAAATATCTCCAAGCAAGTTTCTTGCTGGTTTTTGTGTGTACAAGGCCTCAGTCAGTAGCTGTTAACAGTTTGTAAGCATGCTCTTCCCACTCTTTTTACTCATGTCTGAGAAAAATTATCTTTTGTTAATAAACTTTTTTCTCTATAAACAAATAAAAATATTGAAACTAAAATAGGCATTTCCTGTCAAATTCGTTTATTGAATTTTTAAATAATAGACACAGTTACAATTAGTAATAAATAGTTACAACAATTGGTAATATTAATTAAGTGTATGTTAACCAAATTGGGTGAAATTATACATATCTAAAGATTAGATAATTTACATAAACAAGTTAACTAGAAATTGAAGTGTTAAGATGATATAACAATTGAATAATGTAAAGTATAGGTATGTGCTAATAAAATTGGTTCTAGGTATTTTCAATATGTGTGTAGTCACTATGAAAAGGGAGCTAAATTGAGATCAATTAATTCAATAAAAACTTTAAAATGTATAATTATACGTTGTAATAAATACATATAGTATTTGGATTTTATATGTTACCAATTTAAATATGAAAATCCAAAAGATAAAAAAAAAGGACAGGATAGTAGAGAAAAGAAAAGAATGAAAGTAGAAAAGAGAGAAAAAAAGAGAAAAGAATCCAGGGTAAAGAAATTCCAAGGAGTATCTACATTGAAAATAGGCATTTCTTATCACATCTTTCCTTATTTGCATTACATTACATTTAAGGGGCAACACCAATTAATTCCCACTACTTCTAGATTTACCATACCTATTGACATAATTTTTCAACTTGAGTATACAATAACATTTTGGGCATAACTACTTATTTACTTCATGATATTACAGCGTCCCCACCATGTATCAAAATGTTTCAGTTGAAAAAAAATAATAATATATATATACTGCATATAGTATATATCAGGGTAGCTTGATTGTATATTTGTTGATCATATATTTGTACATTATATGATACGTTTGCATTACTCAGGCTTGTGAAAGGTTTACATTAGGTGTTAAATGTGAGGCCTGGTAAACAAACATAACTTTTTTATTGCCATTATTGCTTATATTCCAGTTTTATCAAGAAGTGAAGGTATGGTGGCTTTTTGGTTTTTACTTCTGCCTTCCTTTGGCCTGCACTGGAATCTTTTATACATTAATGTCCTGTGAGATGCTAAGCATTAAGAATGGCATGAGAATAGCACTCAATGATCACATGAAACAGGTAGGTGTTACCTTTATAGAATTCTCCTTATTAATAAATTGTTTCTCTTTCCTAATGTTTAATCCCTTTAAAAATGTTGCAGGTATAGAAGAACACCCAGAGTTCTACTAATTTGATGTTTGAGCAGATAGCTATATTCATTTACAGCACTTTAAGTGGAACCTAACAACCTATAACAACCTGCTTAAAAAAATATTGTTCTTTAGCAAGATTGAAGAAGCATACATTCCACATCAATAATTATTAGACATGTGCATTCGTTTTCGTCCAAATTTTTGGTATTTTCGCTATCGTTTTAACAAACGAAAACAAACACGCAGAATCCGAAAACCGAAAGATCGGACATAAAAAATGCTTTCGTTTTCTTTGCTACAACAGTTTGATATAGATAGGAGATTCGACACGACGCTGGCAATAGCAATCTGTGTCTATCAAACCTGTGGTCGAATGTGCCTAACATTAACTCTATTAGTCCAAGATTATTCTACATAGAGAGGAAAGATTTGACATTATAGAGACAGTGTTGGGTAGACCATTCGACATGAACGACGAAGATTCGATGAAGCAGCGAAAAACAAACGTCAAATCTGTCATTGAAGGCTTATGGTGTCTGTCGAAAGTTCTAAGAAGATTCGACAAGCAGCTAAACTGTATGACGCCACAATCATACATTTCCGGTCAAATGCTTGGCCCATAGGCTATAGAAGAATTTGACAGTTGGTTGACTAGTAATAAAAATGTATAAATATAATTATTACTAGTCATACAACATTAGAATTCTACTATAGCTTGTAGGCAGGACATTCGATCGGAAATGTACGATTCGACGTACAGTTTAGCTGCTCCGTCGACTCTTCTTCGAACATTTGACAGACACCATGAGCCTTCAATGACAGATTCTACCTTAATTAATTCAGATTTTCGGACGAATGCATTTTTTAACAAAACAAGATAAATAAAAACGAATTTCGGGAGTAACTAAATAAATGTATTTTTCGGACTAAAACGAAATTCCGAAACTAAATATTTCAGTGTGCACATGTCTAATGATTATGCTGACAAAAAACGAATGTGCGTGTAAATTGCCTCCAGCATTGCTACTGTTTCTTCTTGCTGGAGGCCACCATTTTCCTGAAGCCCAGAGCCCCTGAACAGCAGTTAATCTTTGGGATGTCAGCAGTTTGACCTCTACAAATCTGGCACAGTGCCTAAAAATAAACAGCAACTAAGCATGTGCAAAGCATGGTGAGACAGTTTATATTTTAAACAGTATAGGTACTTATTTTTAATGTTTCACATAGCTATACCTGTCAAAGGGGCCAGTCTAAAGTGACTAAAGTTTCACTTTAAATCCCAAGCAGTTGTCAGCCCTGTCCTGTTTTCCCCTTCTGAATTACAGAACACTTTTCCCTATTCTTATCCCCATTACATAATGGGATTCTGTGGTCCAGGAGGGAAGGACTAAGTAGAGCTGACAACACTTCTTGGGATTGTAGTGTGTTAGGAGTGTGTTGTCAGTTCATACAGGAAATTAGAAAGGAACACAGTGTTTTTTTTGGAAGATCAGCCAGTATTTTTTTGTACTTGCAGTCTTTTAAAAGCGACAAAACATTGAGAAACCCAGACAAGTATATATAAGGAAATATAAGTAGATTAATTAATAACAGATTAACTGTAAAAATTTTGCATATGCTTCCTTTTCTATCCAGTACTTGAAAAATCACAGCTTATACATAATTCATTGCTGCCATACAACATATCTACATTGCATAAGTTGGCCTCTTGTCACTAGATATTCACCATTTTTAAAACACTTGATGTAGCCTTTTTTTCATATGTTTCCTTGAAATAAGTATATCCTAGAGCCATATGCATGTCCTTTGGGAAACTCCATGTTCAAGGATTCTGATGTTTTATTTCAGAGAAGGGAAGTGGCGAAGACAGTGTTTTGCTTGGTGGTGATCTTCGCACTCTGCTGGCTTCCTCTCCATGTGAGCAGTATACTGAAAAAAACTGTATATGATGGAACAGATCCACACAGATGTGAACTTCTCAGGTGAGATTCCAGATTTTCAGATGGTTTGATGCATCTTCTGTATGTAGAATAAGGATAGGATGCAGAGATAGCTGCCCAGTGACCAGAAAACAAAGTGAATCCACTACTACATTATGAAAGTAAAGGCTTTAAATCCAAACTCCTTGGCTTTAAAAATCGTTGTTTTTTTTAAATGATACTAAAGTCTTGCTACAGTTGCTGCCAATAGCGACTAACCACTTTTCACCTTTTACTTTATAGATTAAAAAATTCAGTGTTGCTGTTTGAGAGTTTGTACTCTAACCCTTCATTATTCTATCCAAAGCTAAGAAAAAGTTTTGTCTGAAAATACACCTTAAACACGAAGGCTGGTTGGTCTCTATATCTATTTACATGTTTGTTTTTTCTTTAGTTTTTTCTTAGTCATGAATTACATTGGAATCAATATGGCCTCACTGAATTCCTGTATAAATCCAGTGGCGCTCTACTTTGTCAGCAGGAAATTCAAAAACTGTTTCCAGGTAAGCATCATGCTTGTTTTGTGTATTGCAGTAAGCAACACATCATGGTCCCTTCCAGGGTTGCCAACTTTCAGTAAATTTACAAACAGTTTGTAAAATCCATAATTGTTGCATCTGTCCATGAACGTCAGTTACTGACATTCAGCCTACATGTCCGTAATGGACATTCAAGGACAGAATGTACGGATTTTACAAATTGTTCGTAAATTTACTGAAAGTTGGCAACCCTGGTCCCTTCGCTTTCCCCATACCGGCCCTCTATTTAGAAAATCAAGGAGCAGCACAACACAAATAAAGCCCTAAAAAGGTTGTAACCCGTAATAAAAAAAAAAAATTGTGCTGACCACAGTATGGCTGCAGATCCATGATAACGTTGTCAGCTTACTTGCCTCCGTCAGCCAGGTGCTCTCTTCTATTCCCCTCCCTCGCTGTCTGTCAGCTTCTGTGTGTGAGGCTGTGAGCGATCTCTTCCCTGCCCCTTCAATCCTTCCACTACTAGTAGCTGGCAGTAAAGTCAATAAAAGATTACTGCCAGCCCCCCCTGTTCTACTAAGCTATACTACACTGTGTAGATGTTTGTATAAAATGATGCCTCTAAATACCTTCTTTCCAATCTTTTTTGGTCGGTCACATGATCTCTGGCTGCTCTCCTCCCCGATCTAAGGGCTACAGTGGGAGGGGCTGAGCAGACAGCACAGTGGTCGTGTGACTTGCTGACGTCAGAGGCGGATCTCAGCCCCTCCCGCTGTAGCCCTTAGATTGGGGGAGGAGAGCATGACCGACCAGAAAAGATGGGAGAGAAGGTATTTAGAGGCATCATTTTATTCTAACATGAACATAGTGTAGTATAGCTTAGTAGAACAGAGGGGCTTGCAGTAATCTTTCTTTGACTTTACAACCACTTTAACCCTGTGATTTGTTTTTTGTTTTTTCCTATTTGCAAGCTACCAGTGTTAGACTGACAGTTTTTTAAAGTGTATTCTACATTGCATAAAGCTCACATTGCCATTCCCATTCCCATTCCCAGTCTACATCCCACTGTGCAGGAGATTAGAAGACAAATTCAGGTTTTTGTATTACATACTGTATATATAAAAAACACATTTAAAGATTTTTTTAAGGTACACCTAACTGTAATAAAACAGCTGTGGGGTGGAGGTAAGTAAGCCTCTGGGATAGGTGGGGTTATTATAAGTCGGCGAAGGGCCAAGAAGAGAAAGTGAACTTGTCTGAAAGTGCATTTATCCTTTACGCAAGTCTGCTTTGAAGCAGGTTGGGACAGGGCAGAAGAAGCACCATAGCCGGCACGTTCTAGGGGGAGACAGCTGGGGTGGGAGCCTCTCGTGCCTCTGCACCCCATGGCTGTCACCTGTACTGTGCAGCACTAAGCTGTCAAACTGACAGCTCAGACCTGAAATGCGTACAGCAAAAGTTTTTTAAAACAATTTTTAACTCTTAATTAACCCTAATAAATGTATATTCTACCCCATCTTCCTTTTCCTGTAATATATAAATGTTATAAATGTACATTTGTTCATATTAGCAGTTCTCAATTAAAAATGCTTTGCTCCAGCAACCAGCAACATTATTCTAGAATATTTATATAAATAAATAATTCCAGATTAAAATCTTCACTTTTATGATTTGAGTTATAAACTACTTTAGTTCCCAGATGGAAGAACAAATTTAGTTTTTCCAATTACGTTAATGGAAACCCAAGAAGTCATATGTTTTGCAGAGAAACACATACAGCAATCCCTCCATTGTGCTGGTTTGAAGAACCCTAAACAAATATTGTAGCACTATAATATTCTCAGTCACACATGTTAGGTTCATTAATCAGTATTTAAAAGGTGGTGTTTGGATAGCTGGACATGGTTAGTGAGATTTTTTTTTTCCCTCCAAATTATGTTTTAACTTACGATCATTTACATTTTGCTGGCAAGCCACTGCCCCACGGTGATTGAGATTTTTTAAAGTGTCTGTAAACCTCAATCATGGCATCAGAGCAAAGCACATATATCTGTAGGCCGGGATTCAGAAAGATTGGCGCTTCTTTAGAGCGGCATAGCGCATCTGATATGCGCTACGCCGACGTAACCTAGAGTGGCTCGTACTGTATTCACAAAGCACTTGCTCCCTTTCTTACGCCGGCGTAACATAAAATGGCCGGCGTAAGCCGCCTAATTCAAAGTAGGCTGGTAGTGGGAGTGTTGTATTATAATGAAGCGTGACCCCATGTAAATGCATGGCCGAACGAACGGCGCATGTGCGCGCATGCTCAAATCACGTCGAATTTACTCCCTAAGATACGCTGGGTGCATTCATGCGACTTGAACGTAACCTACGCACAGCCCCATTCACGTACGACTTACGTAAACAACGTAAAATACGACCGCTGTTCCGACGTTTCCGACGTCCATACCTTAACAGGACTTACCCCTGCTTTATGAGGGGTAAACTTACGCCGGACATACGCCTTACGTAAACGGCGTAGCTTACTGCGACGGGCGCAAGTACGTTCGTGAATCGGCGTATCTAGCTCATTTACATATTCGACACGTAAATCTATGGAAGCGCCCCTAGCGACCAGCGTAAATATGCACCCAAGATACGACGGCGTAAGGAGACTTACGTCGGTCGGATCAAGCCCAAATTCAGGCGTATCTGGTTTTGAAAATACGGCACAGAGATACAACGGCGCATCCTACAACTTACGCGGCGTATCAACAGATATGTCGGCGTAAGATGTATGTGAATCCGGGCCGTAGTGTTTACTTATCTCTCTCCAAATCCCTAAGGGCTCTTTCACACGGAGCGGACCGTTTCTGGGTCCGCTCCGTGTGTCTCCGTCGGCTCAGCAGGGATCCCCGCTGAGCTGTCGGCGGATAGGGCGGTCCCCGCGCACAGTGCAGGGACCGCCCTGTCTCAGCTCCGCTCTGCCCTATGGGGAACCGGATGCAGACGGACCGTCTGTCCGTCTGCATCAGTTCCGTTCCGCCGGACGGAAGAAAAATAGGGTTTTCTTCCGTCCGAAAACCGGATCCCGACGGACGCGGACGCTAGCGGATGCTCCATCCGCTAACGGACGCGATCCCATAGGGATGTATTACAAGTCCGTTAACAGACTTGTAATAACCGACAGGCGGAGCGGACGTCTGAAAGGGGCCAAAGTGTCGTTTCTCTCTGGTGCTTCGTTCCTCTGTTATCAGCATGAGTCACTTCTGACAAGTTTTCCCAACACATGAGATACAAAAGATACAAGTGTCGGGAGGGGAGAGCTCAGAACAGAGATTGTCTATTCAGAACACAGTTCTTCTGCTCTCAGACAGTGTAACTGCAGCCTCTGTGCCCCCTCCACTGTGCTCCTGACAGATGAAGAAAGATTTTTAACAAGATATAATCTTTTGAAGGGGTGTAGGTGAGAGGAGACTGCAGATAAACAGTAATATTTATGAAGGAGGGTTTATTTAATCTCTGGATATATGTAAGGGTTTAGAACAATTTTAAAGATCTTCAAGATAGATTTCAAATTTTTGTTGATTTCTTCTGTCTCGGTTCAATATAATTATGCATTTTTTCTTTTCTTCTAGTCTTGCCTCTGCTGCTGGTGCCATAGGCCCAACCTCACTATCACTCCTATGGATGAAAAGGGTTCTGGAGGGAAGTGGAAAGCTAACGGCCATGACTTAGTCCTGGATCGCAGCAGTTCTCGTCTGACAAACAAATACAGCTCTTCCTGAAATGAAGATAATGCAAACAGCACCACCACAATGGACCAGAAACCACATTTCCCTACCTGATCAGTGTATATATGATGTATATATGATGTCAGAGATGACATGAATGCCTTGTGGGCTGCATATATAGTGTCCACTTTTATGCTGTACTGTAGGCATTTAATCTATTTTCAAGATGGAAACCTGGAATACCACCTGACCAAGAACTTTTTTAAAGGTCACATAAGACAGGAAATCCACCACCAAGCTTCCTGGGAGTTTTATTTTTACTAAAATGTAATTTTTTTCAGGGCCTAGGACTAAGGTTATATGTGTGTAATATTTATATTCTTGTGTATTTTTAAAGGGGTTGTGACAGGTTGAATGCACATTTTATTTACCTGTACGTTTATCTGTCAACAAGTGCCAGTATTAAAAGGGTTGTAAAGGTTAATTTTTTGTTTTCTAAATAGGTTCCTTTAAGCTAGTGCATTGTTGGTTCACTTATCTTTTCCTTCGATTTCCCTTCTAAATGTTTTTTTTCTTTGTCTGAATTTCTCACTTCCTGTTCCTCCTCAGTAAGCTTGCCCCCCTCATCCGAGCCATTCTGGCTGGGGGTTAGTCAGCCAGAACAGCTTACTGAGGAGAAACAGGAAGTGAGAAATTCAGACAAAGAAAACAAAGAAAAAAAAACATTTAGAAGGGAAATCAAAGGAAAAGGTTAGTTAACCAACAATGCACTAGCTTGGAGAAAAAAGGGGGGGTAGAGCTGCGCTATAGCACCCGGACTCAGTTTCATCTACAGTCCATACATCACAAATATACCAGTAAACAGATCCTATAGAGAACTGAATGGTGAATGAAAAAGAGTCTATATTCCTTCCAATTTTGAAACAAATTCTGCCGTACACGAGACAATCCAGTCACCACGTGAATCCACAGCACACTCTTGTAGTGAGAGCCAGCCACCACTTATGTTAAGCAGCTTACCAGAGGGATAATGATAAACAGCAATCGGCTGTAACCCAGCCGTGGCCTTTGGGGAGAGATCCTGCTCCCTGGATCGAACAGCCCTTAGCTCCCGCAAGTGTGACAGGACACCACCGCACAATTACATGTAGAGAATGGCAGACATAGTGTAATACCGCAAGGATTTTATTGATTTAAAAAGTAATTCGTAAACTACTCACATGGTAAAGAAGAAAAACATGCTTCTTCCTCCTAAGAAGAAAAACATGCTTCTTCCTCCTAACGTGATGACGTCACCGCACGTCCTCCCAGACGCGTTTCGTCATTGGACATTGTCAATAGGATGGAATGCACTAGGTTAAAGGAACCTATTTAGAAAATAAAAAACAAACCTTTAAAACCCCTTTAGGAAAGGTGAGACTCCAAGATCTCTGAAATAGAAAATAATTTTTACTGGTTGTATTCCACAGCATTTTGCTGCAGTGCACTTCAAGGGAGACAAAATCAGAATAAGCAGGTTACATGTATTCTGGGTTCAGGCTGGATTCACATATATGCGAATGGGATGTGTTTTTAACCGCATCCAATTCACATAACATGTGAATGTGACTGGCTCTCAATAGAGCTGGTTCACACATGTCTGGGGCGGTCGTGGTGTGGTTTTGAAAAGGGTCATGTGCTTTTTTGGGTCTGGTTCAGGTGAGAAATCAGACAAAGATTCACACCAATGAACCAATGAGCAGAAACGCACCGGACTCCGGACTGCAAACCCTTATATTACTGTAAGTAGCACATGAGCCTGGAGATTATAAATTGAAAACACAAGAACACCTCTCGTCATAATATTAGGTCATAGCACTTTTCTTTAAGTCTTTTATATTTTGCCTACACAACCCTTTTAAATAAATTTTCAGACATTCCCGGTACAAGAAGTTTGTTTGTAAGCTAACACTGCCATTCTTATTCTTCATGTAACATAGTTCATTTTATACTGAAAGGCAATGGACTTTCTGAATGCCCAGTGTGTCTGCGTTACCTAAATGACATTCTGTATGCATGTAATACTACAGATATTTAACGTGTTTAGAGGGGAGCGCTAGGACATTAGAAAGGACTTATGCCGCGTACACACGATCATTTTTCGGCATGAAAAAAACGTAGTTTAAAAAAAATGTCATTTAAAATGACTCGTGTGTGGGCTTCACATCATTTTTCGGCTTCTGAAAAACAACAAAACATTTTTTCAAGCATGCTGCATTTTTAACAACGTTTTAAACGATGCCGTTTTTCGGGTTGTAAAAAATGATCGTGTGTGGGCTAAAACAACGTTAAAAACCTGCGCATGCTCAGAAGCAAGTTATGAGACGGGAGTGCTCGTTCTAGTAAAACTACCGTTCATAATGGAGTAAGCACATTCATCACGCTGTAACAGACAGAAAAGCGCGAATCGTCTTTTACTAACACGGAATCAGCTAAATCAGCCCCAAGGGTGGCGTCATCCGCATGGAACTTCCCCTTTATAGTGCTGTCGTACGTGTTGTACGTCACCACGCTTTGCTAGAGGATGAAGCCTGCCTTTTAGTTATATAAAGCCACAAATTTTCATTGTGCACCATTACAACTTTTTAGCCCATGGTGTCCTAACAACTAATGATGCCATCAGTTGATAAGGAGGATGATGCACACCTGCAGAGCTTGCTTGTTTTTGCCCTCCCCTGCCCCTCTCTGTCAGCATCGAGGTCACATAAGCTGAGTGAGTGAGGCCGCGTACACACGACCGAGAAACTCGACGGGTGAAACACATCGTTTTCCCCGTCGAGTTCCTTGTTCGGCTGTCAAAAAACTCGTCGAGCCAAATTTTCCCATTGCCCGACGAGGAAATAGAGAACATGCTCTCTTTTTGGCTCGACGAGTTTCCCGACGGGTTTCTCGGCGAAAAGTGTACACACGACCGGTTTTCTCGGCAGAATACGTCTCCCATCGAGTTTCTTGCTGGATTCTGCCGAGAAAAACGGTCGTATATACGTGGCCTGAGAGAAACTGAGGGAGAAGAGAAAAATTGGAACACTATTCAGTCTTTGGAGGACTAAATACCCTCTAATGTTGGGTGTCCTAAGTGTTGGTGCACTATTAGGTTAGGTTTTTACATTTTAGAATGGGGTGCCTTGGGATTGTGCAGAATTTGAAAGGGTGCCTTGACTGCCTTGAGAAACACTGCTTTACACTAATTGCTGAGATAGCATGGTCAATAGCACACCCATCATACCAACCAATGATTCTGTGCAGACCCTTTGTATGGCCAAAATGTTCAGATATGTTATCTATCCTTGTCAGCTCAGCAGGATCACTGGATGGTGGATCTAGCATAGTATTTAATTGGAGAAGCTAATATTTGTATTGAAATATGAATGTATGCATCTGTGTTTAAAGGGGGTGTATGGATTCGGTTTTTATTTTTTTTAAATAACAAACATGTTATACATGTTATACAGAGTGGCCCAGATCCTGGTCTTCTGGGGTCCCTCGGCGGCTGTCTCAGCTCCTCCCCGCAAGCGCTAACCCCCTTCATGGGAAGCTCTCTCCCAAAGGGCTTAGCTTGCAGGCGCGCTCCCATGATAGCTGCCGACTGTATCACTTGCCCCGCCCCCCTGGGACGCCACGTCATTGGATGTGATTGACAGCAGCACGAGCCAATGGCTGCGCTGCTATCAATCTCCAATGACGAGCCACCTCAAGCAGGGGGAAACCATTGCGGGAACGAGCCCACAGAGTTTCGTGACTTAGGTAAGTAAAACGGGGAGCTGAGGGGTCCGAGAGTGCAAGGTGTTTTTTCACCTTAATGCATAGGATGCATTAAGGTGAAACAACACAAAGGTTTACAACCCCTTTGATTATTTATTGCTCAAGAGAGTTCTTTAAGTGTTTAAGGAGGCCTGGACTAGTATAGAGATAAAAAAAATCAGACGTTAAGGTCCTTGTGCTAAAGCCAAAAACAACCAGGCAACCAACATTTTAAAGCATTAAAAGGCAAGATCTGCTTATCACATCAGGGCCTATCCAAACCAAAACACGGTAATAAAATAAAAAAAAACCCATGGGAAAAATTTGAGGAAGGGTGACATCAAAATCTATCCAACAAGATCCTGAGAACATGAATATCCCTAATCTCGCAGAGAAGACACTCTGGCAAACAGCAGGAGCGTCCGTCACAAACTCTGGGATCCTCAGCATTCTTGCCGGTAGAATTTGGATATCACCCTTTCTTTCTCCAGTGCGATAGCCAGGTGTAAAGTAAGTACAGTATATACTCGAGTAAAAGCCACGTTTTTCAGCCCTTTTTTTAGGGCTCATAATACACCCCCTCGGCTTATACTCCAGTCAGTGTACCTGAAAATCTGCGGGCGGTATCCATTGTTTAAATATCGCGGCTTCCTCCTGGTCCCGTTCGGTGATAGGCGTTTCCAGCAAACACTGTGTTGAGTGTTCCGCATATCACGGAGGTCCTCTCATTCTCGGACTCTGTTTCCCAACAGACACTGTGTTCAGTGTTCCGCCTATCATGGACGTTCTCGAGTCCGAGAATGAGAGGACCCTCGTGATAGGCGGAACACTCAACACGGTGTTTGCTGGAAACGCCTATCACGGAACAGGACCAGGAGGAAGCCGCGATATTTAAACAATGGATGCTCGCAGTCTGAGGCCTCGTACACACGACCGAGGAACTCGTCAGAAAAGACACATCCTTTTCCTCGACGAGTTCCTTGTTAGACTTGTCGAGGAACTCGACAAGCTTGCTTTGCGTACACACTGTCAAGACAAAATCTCCTCGTTCTCAAACGCGGTGACGTACAACACATACAACGATTTGCACTTTTCAGTCTGTTACAGCGTGAAAAATGTGTTATCTCCATTCCAAATGCTACTTTTACTTTTACTCCCGTCTCATACTTTATTCTGAGCAAGCGCGGGTTTCTTAGCACACACACCCTTGAGTTTCTCGTCGAAAACCAGCCCGACGAGGAACTTGAGACTCCCATCGAGGAAAAAGAGAACTTGTTCTCTTTTTTCCTTGTGGAGTTCCTCCACAGTTTCCTCGATGAAAAACGTACACACGACCGTTTTCCTCGGCAAAAAAGCTCTCCCACCAAGTTTCTTGATGGATTCTGTCGAGTTTCTCGGTCGTGTGTACGAGGCCTCAGAAGAATTTCAGGTACACTGGCACAGGCATGCGGAGGAGCTGGTGGCCTTTGATGTTATTTGTGGGGACCTCAACTTTGACAATTGCTCATCAGGTATGAAAACTCAAAGAAAGACCCTTAGTATATTCTGTTTGCCAGTAAATTATCATGTCATTGGTTGCTGTATTCTGCTTCTGTTTATGCAATGGGTACTAAAGGATTTCTCAGCCATTCTCAGCATAATAAACATGAGGGAAATATTGCACGGAGCAGTCTAAGAGGAATTTCAGACACACTGACTCGGGCACAGGGATGCTGCAATGGACACAGTGAGGTTGGGCACAGTGAGGTGGCAATGGGCACAGTAAGCTGGCAATGGGCACAGAAAGGTTGGGCACAGTGAGGTGGCAATGGGCACAATAAGCTGGCAATGGGCACAGTGAGCTTGCAATGGGCACAGTGAGGTTGGGAACAGCGAGGCATGCAAATGGGCACAGTGAGGCGTGCAAATGAGCATTGTTGACCCTCTTTTCCGCTTACAGTAGCTGCTGCCTTTTCCCTCCCCCAGGCTTATACTAGAGTCAATACATTTCCCCAGTTTATTGGGGTAATATTAGGTACCTCGGCTTATACTCGGGTTGGCTTATACTCATGTATATCTGGTATATGCAATACCCTTTTTCACTTTTTTACACACTGAATATGGCTATGCAGTGACCTGATCTAATAAATGGGCTTAGTCTTTTAAATCAAGGGCCCAGATTCAGAAAGGGCTTACGACGGCGCAACGCCATGTGCGCCGTTATAAGTCCTAATCTGGGCCGTCGTATCTATGCGACTGATTCCTAGAATCAGTTACGCATAGATAACCATTAGATCCGACAGGCGTAAGGCTCTTACGCTGTCGGATCTTAAATGCAATTTTTTTTTCCGCCGCTAGGTGTCGCCTCCGTCGTTTTCCCGATCGAGTATGCAAATTAGCAAAATACGCAAATTCTCGAACGTACGCGCGGTCGACGCAGTGAAGATACAACGTTTACGTTATATTTGCGACGCGTAAAGTTGCCCCTGCTATATGAGGGGCAACCAATTTTAAGTATGGCCGTCGTTCCCGCGTCGAAATTTAAAAATTTACGTTGTTTGCGTAAGTCGTCCGTGAATGACGCTGGACGCCATTTATGTTCACGTCTAAGCCAATGACGTCCTTGCGATGTCATTTAGCGCTAATTTAAATGATCCACGCCCCCTACCCGGATTATTTGAATTAGGCGGGCTTGCGCCGGGGGATTTACACTACGCCGCCGCAACTTCACAGGCAAGTGCTTTGTAAATCAAGCACTTGCCCGTAAAACTTGCGGCGGCGTAACGTAAATGAGATACGTTACGCCGCCGTTGTATTACGCCCATCTACGAGAATCTGGGCCAAGGTCTACATTAAGCCAAAGCCAGCAATGACAGCCCACATATTTCTCTTGTGACAGGAGTACTTTACCAGTAATTTTTTAACAAGCATGTATTTTACCATATAATCATCATTTAAACTTCATACGTTCACACTAGCATATTTAGTGATTTTACAATAAACCAATCAAAAAAGAAAACCAAGGGAATGCTACTGCTGACCTCCTTCTCAAAAGGATAGTTGCCTAGCTATTGTGCTTTACCTCTGGCTTTAATTATTTGACTCACTGATCCAGATGAGAAAAGACAAAGGTACTTATCTACATACTGGTACTGGGTACATTTTTCTAACTATTGAAGCATGTGGGTCACCATGACAGCCCAGCAACCAGCATTTTTAGGAGGGGTCAGCAATGGCAGCCTCCTTGTTTCTTTCATGACAAGCCTTTAAGAGCCAAGTCCACCTTTCAGACCATTTTGCATGTTACGCACATGTTTAGGGTAATATGAACCATGGTCAGAGTTCACCCTACTCATCCCCCATCTTACTGAATCTTGGTGTTCTTCTCCCCACAGGCTCTTGTAATTTTTGCTAAACTCGATCTGGCTGTGCATAGCATGCCTCTGTGGTAAAGGCTTGTGGTTTTCAATGGAGCACAAGTGCGGTAATGTCACTGCGCTCATAGGGGTTGATTTACTAAAGGCAAATCAACTTCTGCACTTTGGAAGTGCAGTCGCTTTAGATATGAAATGAGGGGAAGCTCTGCTGATTTTATCATCCAATCATGTACAAGCAAAAATGCTGTTTTTTATTTTCCTTGCATGTCCCCCTCAGATCTACAGCGACTGCACTTTCAAGTGCGCCTCCAAGTGCACTTGTCGTGCAAAGTGGATTTGCCTTTAGTAAATAACCCCCACAGTCTATTAATTTCTGCTCCAGCCCCTTCGGACCTGCGGCTGCAGGAATATAGGTAGATTCAGGTAGATTTGCCTAAACTTGCGGCGGCGTAGCTTAGCGTGTTTAGGCTACACCGCCGTAAGTTAGCTAGGCAAGTACATGATTCACAATGTACTTGCCTGCTAAATTACGGCGGCGTAGCCCAAAACGGGCGGGCGTAAGGGCGCCTAATTCAAATGTGTGTAAGGGGGCGTGTTTTATGACAATGTGGCTTGACCTTACGTTTTTGAAGCTTTTTTTTAACTGCGCATGCGCCGGGCGCCTACATTTCCCAGTGTGCACTGCGGCTAAGTACGCCGCACGGGCCTATTGATTTCGACGTGGACGTAAACCACGTAAATCGATATTCGCGGACAACTTACGCAAACGACGTAAAAATTTCGAATCTCGAAGCGGGAACGGCGGCCATACTTTAACATTAATATTCCATCTAATAGATGGAATAACTTTAGGCCTGATAATGCCTTACGGAAACGGCGTAAATGTACTGCGGCGGTCGGGCGTACGTTTGTGAATCGGCGTATCTACTAATTTACATATTCTACGCCGACCGCAATGGAAGCGCCAGCCTCAATATTGCAACCTAAGATAGGACGGCGCAAGCCATCGTATCTTAGATATGTTTAAGCGTATCTCTGTTTGAGAATACACTTAAACATAAGTCGGCGTAGATTCTGAGTTAGGTCGGCTTATCTACTGATAAGCCGGCCTAACTCTTTGTGAATCTACCTATTAGTCTTTAGGAGCCTGTGCATTGCACCTATCATCCACTATTTGTGGTTGCGAAGCTTTGCACAATCAAATGCAAGAAAGTTAATAAATGCGCATTCTCCTCAAGCAACGTGGGTGCATTTGTTCTTTGTTCTTTTTTTGCAAAAGCTGAAATATGCCTTTATAGAAAATAAATATAGGAGCTACCATCTAACAAGTTGAATCTGTGCATGAGCAGCATGAGCAGCATTAAGCACATGCCCACTTGATAGACGCAAACTTGACCATTCCAGCAAGGCTGGAGCTTTTTTCTTTTTTTTTGCGTAAACTCCAACTCCAGGTTTTGTAAAGTAATCAAAGCAATATATAATAACATTTTCACAAAAATAAATGTTTTATTTTATTTATTTTTTGTTCATCATGTCTTGCCGTTTGTTAAATTTTGTGAATAATCCCTTTATTAGTTTAGTGTGTCACTTTGTTTTTTAATAAATCTCACATTTTCTACCAACAGTTTTTCACATTTTCTGTAAACCACCTGACTTCTCCCCTCTTTCTCTTGTATAATATAGCACAGCCTGTCTTATAATCAACAAAGAGTGTGGACACTTTACTGTTTTGAATATAGTGCATTATGCTCTTAAAGTGTACTGTATATAAAGACAAACCGTGTTCTTTTTTTTTTTGTTCTGGATAGAGTGGTGAGGGGGGGGACCCATGTCTGATTTTTATCGCCATCTGTGTTTGGGGGATTTACACTTGTCATATACAGCTCAAATTTAGGCCGATCCAGCATTGGGAATAAGATTGGGTTTGGTTCGTTGGAACATATGCTCGGTTGAACCTGGACGTTGGGGAGCAGGTGTTGAAAACACAGAAAAAATGGACTTTGTAGGCACCAATTATAAAAATACAAATATATTTATTAACATATAACCTGTCAAGGTTTGTTAAAGCGGTAGTTCCCCCTCAAAAAAAATGTTAAGATTAGATTGATGCTCATTTTGTCTAGGGGAATCGGCTAGTTTTTTAAAAAACGAAGCAGTACTTACCGTTTTAGAGAGCGATCTTCTCCGCCGCTTCCGGGTATGGTCTTCGGCACTGGGCGTTCCTTCTTGATTGACAGGCTTCCGACGGTCGCATCTATCGCGTCACGATTTTCCGAAAGTAGCTGAACATCGGTGCGCAGGCGCCGAATAGAGCCGCACCGACGTTCGGCTTCTTTCGGCTACTCGTGACGCGATGGATGCGACCGTCGGAAGCCTGTCGGAAGACTGTCAATCAAGAAGGAACGACCAGTGCCGAAGACCATACCTGGAAACGGCAGAGAAGATCGCTCTCTAAAAGGGTAAGTACTGCTTAGTTTTTAAAAAAACTAGCCGATTCCCCTAGACAAAATGAGCATGAATCTAATCTTAACAATTTTTTTGAGGGGGAACTACCGCTTTAAAAAAGAAAACATACAATACATAAACTAAAAGTTTAAAAAGAACACTGCAGCAATAACTGCAGAAGCCATATATTGATCCAATAAAGGTCCAGAAAGTTAGCACGTCTCAAAAAAGGACATGAATAACTGTAGTATATGATACAACAACTGTTAGCTCGACATGTTTCGCGGCGATCACTTCTTCGGGAGCTTGGTAGTATTTCTAATGGGAGACAGGCTTTTATTGGTTTCAGATTTACATGGCATTATAGCATTATTAAAATGTAACATAACATTTAAAAAACAAATATATATACATCATATCAACAAAGAGTTGATAAAAAATATTAATTTACTGTACCATGTGCTTTAAAGCACCATTAGAATTCTTCAGAACATGCAAACAGAATAGGGGGAAGTATCAAGGGGTCAACAACACCAAGGGGCCACATGCAAAGGCCCTGCAGACAGATGTGAGGACACACCCGATAGAATAAGGTAAAGGGAGTGTATATTATGTTATCATAAGAAGGGTCTGTGGATATTGGAAGATTGAAAAAGCAATACAATGCAATATACAGGGAGTGCAGAATTATTAGGCAAGTTGTATTTTTGAGGATTAATTTAATTATTGAACAACAACCATGTTCTCAATGAACCCAAAAAACTCATTAATATCAAAGCTGAATATTTTTGGAAGTAGTTTTTAGTTTGTTTTTAGTTTTAGCTATTTTAGGGGGATATCTGTGTGTGCAGGTGACTATTACTGTGCAGAATTATTAGGCAACTTAACAAAAAAAATATATATACCCATTTCAATTATTTATTTTTAACAGTGAAACCAATATAACATCTCAACATTCACAAATATACATTTCTGACATTCAAAAACAAAACAAAAACAAATCAGTGACCAATATAGCCACCTTTCTTTGCAAGGACACTCAAAAGCCTGCCATCCATGGATTCTGTCAGTGTTTTGATCTGTTCACCATCAACATTGCGTGCAGCAGCAACCACAGCCTCCCAGACACTGTTCAGAGAGGTGTACTGTTTTCCCTCCTTGTAAATCTCACATTTGATGATGGACCACAGGTTCTCAATGGGGTTCAGATCAGGTGAACAAGGAGGCCATGTCATTAGTTTTTCTTCTTTTATACCCTTTCTTGCCAGCCACGCTGTGGAGTACTTGGACGCGTGTGATGGAGCATTGTCCTGCATGAAAATCATGTTTTTCTTGAAGGATGCAGACTTCTTCCTGTACCACTGCTTGAAGAAGGTGTCTTCCATAATCTGGCAGTAGGACTGGGAGTTGAACTTGACTCCATCCTCAACCCGAAAACGCCCCACAAGCTCATCTTTGATGATACCAGCCCAAACCAGTACTCCACCTCCACCTTGCTGGCGTCTGAGTCGGACTGGAGCTCTCTGCCCTTTACCAATCCAGCCACGGGCTCTTCCATCTGGCCCATCAAGACTCACTCTCATTTCAGCAGTCCATAAAACCTTAGAAAAATCATTCTTGAGATATTTCTTGGCCCAGTCTTGACGTTTCAGCTTGTGTGTCTTGTTCAGTGGTCGTCGTCTTTCAGCCTTTCTTACCTTGGCCATGTCTCTGAGTATTGCACACCTTGTGCTTTTGGGCACTCCAGTGATATTGCAGCTCTGAAATATGGCCAAACTGGTGGCAAGTGGCATCTTGGCAGCTGCACGCTTGACTTTTCTCAGTTCATGGGCAGTTATTTTGCGCCTTGGTTTTTCCACACGCTTCTTGCGACCCTGTTGACTATTTTGAATGAAACGCTTGATTGTTCGATGATCACGCTTCAGAAGCTTTGCAATTTTAAGAGTGCTACATCCCTCTGCAAGATATCTCACTATTTTTGACTTTTCTGAGCCTGTCAAGTCCTTCTTTTGACCCATTTTGCCAAAGGAAAGGAAGTTGACTAATAATTATGCACACCTGATATAGGGTGTTGATGTCATTAGACCACACACCTTCTCATTACAGAGATGTACATCACCTAATATGCTTAATTGGCAGTAGGCTTTCGAGCCTATACAGCTTGGAGTAAGACAACATGCATAAAGAGGATGATGTGGTCAAAATACTCATTTGCCTAATAATTCTGCACTCCCTGTACTATCCACCGAGTAGCAAAAAGTACAAAAGGAAGGAGAAGGTGATGTGTAAATTACACCAGATATATATAGGTAGATTCACACACATTGGCCTAACTTTAGGGCGGCCTAGCCTAGCCTGTTTAGGCTACACCGCCGTAAATTAGTTAGGCTAGTAGTGATTCACAATCTACTTACCTGCTAATCTACGGCGGCTTAGCCTAAAACGAGCGGGCGTAAGGGCGCCTAATTCAAATTGCTTGGAGGGGGGCGTGTTGTATGGAAATGAGGCTTGACCTCACGTTTTTTGACACTGCGCATGCGCCGGGCGACTACATTTCCCAGTGCGCATTGCGGCTAAGTACGCCGTACGGGCCTATTGATTTAGACGTGGACGTAAACGACGTAACTCCCGATTCGCGGACGACTTACGCAAACGACGCAAAAATTTCGAACCTCGCGGCGGGAATGGCGGCCATACTTTAACATTGTTATTCCACCTCATAGGTGGAATAACTTTAGGCCGCCTAAGGCCTTACGGAAACAACGTAATTCGACGGCGTAGGCCTGGCGTACGTTCGTGAATCGGCGTATCCCCTCATTTACATAATCTACGCCGGCCGCAATGGAAGCGCCATCTAGCGGCCATCAGAAACATTGCAAGCCAAGATAGAACGGCGCAAGCCAGCCTATCTTAGCTTTGTTTAAGTGTATCTCTGTTTGAGCATATGCTTAAACAAATGCCGGCGTAGATTCAGAGTTAGGTTGGCTTATCTACTGATAAGCCGGCCTAACTCTTTGTGAATCTACCTAATAATGTCAGCCACCAAGAACACACACAAGTGAAAAAAGGTAAGAATCACGCGTATATTACGCATAGACATACCATATAGAATGACACAATGTATTTTTAAAAAATCATCAGTTATTTGAGAAAAATCTGAACCTGGACGTTAGCCATCAATGCCACACCAATGAGCTGCGGCTGGGACATTCACCACCCCTAGCTTCAAATACATCAAGAGACTAGGGTGACCACGTGTCCCAGATTGCCCGGGACAGTCCCACATTTTGCAGGTCTGTCCCGGGCACATTCATTCCAGGACAATACAGTGTCCCGGAATGAAACTGACACAGCCATCCTACGGGCCAATCTGATGCCCCAAAAAAAGGCAGCCACATTACAGCTTTGCTCACTGACAGTACTTGTCCATGCCGGGAATGCCTGGAGGAGCACAATCCCTCCCCCTTGCTTGTGATTGGAGAAATCCTAAATCCCGCCTCTTGTGTCCAATCACTGTGCTGTGATTTGTTACAGCACAAGCTGATTTTTGGGAAGGGAGGGTGTCCCTGAATGGTAGTTTGGAAATGTGGTCACCCTACAAGAGACATCCTAGACTAGGAGTAGGCAACCTCGGCCCTCCAGCTGTTTTGAAACTACAAGTCTCATGAGACATTGCAAGACCCTGACAATCACAGGCATGACTCCTAGAGGCAGAGGCATGATGGGATTTGTAGTTTCACCACAGCTTGAGGACCGAGGTTGCCTACCCCTGTCCTAGACCATCCTGGACAGCAAATTAGAACAAAGAGAAAATATTAAATTTTTAGTGAAACGTGGCAAACCTACCAAAAAAAGACATTTGACATGATTCGGCAAGTTTACGACGATGCTGCAATGAGTTGAAGATCCAGCTCAAAGGTTACTATTGTGACACCATTGCAGAGATTCAGTGTGAATAGCAGAAGTTGATTGACACACTTTGAAAAGAAGACTTCCAGGACACATTCCAGAAGTGGCAGGAATGCTGGGAGCGCTGTATTACTGTGATAGTGTGTTAACGTACGTAGAATAATAAAGTACGTTCCTGTAAACAGAGCTAATCTCGAAAACATTTTGATACCACCTCGTAATCTTGGCTGAACTCAAGCTCATCACAATTCTGCTGATGGCCTGTCGGTACCACCAAGCTTGATAAAAGACAACTTTTGTTGAATGACCCAGGTAGAAATGTATTGGCCAAATAGTGATGGCACCCAACCAGATTCAGGCTTTGTTTATGTATTCAGACAGCTATTTGTATCGGTTGACAGAATATAATAGCTGGGCAAGGAACATTCCTTGCTCTATGCTCTTTAGTGTGCAAGGGGGAATCTATTCTATCTCGATTTCTCTCCCTCAGTCGGCGGGCTGAACAAGACAAACCGGTACGTGTATGGCTAGTTTTAATCTCTCTACTTGTCTGGGTCACCAGTACTGAAAATGAGGGAAAATCCAACATTTTGAGGCGTGACCAGGAGTACAGGGGAAATCTTCCAGCAACAATTGTCAACGATGGTGATTCTTTTCTTTTGCAAAGACTTCAGCTCACTTCTTGTTGTGTCTGTGGGAGCGGAAGTGCGGCGGCGTAGCGTAAATAGTCCGGCGTAAGCCCGCCTAATTCAAATTGTGAGGAGGTGGGCATGTGTTATGTAAATTAACCATGACCCGACGTGATTGACGTTTTTAACGAACGGCGCGTGCGCCGTCCATGGACATATCCCAGTGTGCATTGCTCCAAATACGCTGCAAAGGACGTATTGGTTTCGACGTGAATGTAAATTACGTCCCGCCCCATTCGCGGACGACTTACGCAAACAACGTAAAATGTTCAAATTTCGTCGCGGGAACGACGGCCATACTTAACATTGGTACGCCGCATGTACGCCTCATATAGCAGGGGTAACTTTATGCCGGGAAAAGCCTAACGTAAACGGCGTATCTGTACTGCGTCGGCTGGGCGTACATTCGTGAATTTGCGTATCTAGCTGATTTACATATTTCTAGGTGTAAATCAGCGTACACGCCCCTAGCGGCCAGCGTAAATATGCAGTTAAGATCCGACGGCGTAAGAGACTTACGCCGGTCGGATTTAATACAAATCTATGCGTAACTGATTCTAAGAATCAGGCGCATAAATACGACGGCTCAGACTCAGAGATACGACGCTGTATCTGAAGATACGCCGTGGTATCTCCTTTGAGAATCTGGGCCTATAACTTTTACGCAAACCAATTAATAAACACGTATTGCGGTTTTTTTTACGTAAAATTTTTTGAAGAATACGTATCGGCCTAAACTGAGGAAAACAATCGTTTTTTTTTTGTTTTGTTTTTTGGGAGATATTTATTATAGCAAAAATTGTCGCTCTATTTTTGTTTATAGCGCAAAAAATAAAAACCGCAGAGGTGATCAAATACCACCAAAAGAAAGCTCTATTTGTGTCAAAAGAAGGACGCCAATTTTGTTTGGGAGCCATGTCGCACGACCGCGCAATTGTCAGTTAAAGCGAAGCAGTGCCGAATCAAAAAAAGTGGCCCAGTCATTGACCAGCAAAATGGTCCAGGGCTGAAGTGGTTAAACCATTCCCTACTCTACCCAAAATGGCTTTAGATATAATTCATTGTTAGGTTTGAACATTTCTACAATTTCAGAGCTGACATGGGAATGTGACACACCATGCCAAGACTACGAGGTGGTATCAAAAGGTTTTGATACCACACAATTTATTTATTTACAAGAAAGAACTTTATTTACCTACATTTACACAGTAATACAACGCTCCCAGCGTGCTTGCCATTTATGAAATGTGTCCTGAAATTCTTTTTTTCAAAGCATGTCAAGCACCTTCTGCTTTTCGCACTGGATCTCCGCAATGGCGTCAAAACAGTGATCTTTTGAGCTGGATCTTCAACTCGTTGCAGCATCACCGTAAACTTGACGAATTTTGTCAAACGTCCCTATGGCAGCTTTGCCCAGTTTCATGCAGAGTTCCATCTTTGCTATTTGTTCTGTCCATAATGAAAAAGCAGAAGTGGCAACACACGTGGTCAGCTGCACAGCGCCTGATGTACACAGGATGATGACTTATGAAGGTCAGTGCTCCCTGTGACTGGGCGTGCGGCGCCTGCCATCTGTTGGCGTGTTATAAAACTAGTCTCAAAACTTTTTGATACCACCTTGTATATTCGTACATGACTACAATTATAATAAATACACATTATAGAAGGAGATGACTGAAAATTTGTCTAAAAGCAAAGCTAAAATCATATCTACCAACAATCCAATTATCAACCAAACTTTTTCATTAATGTTTAAATGTAATGCATGCAGTACAGTTTGTAGTAAGAGTTAGTTGTTCATTCACCCCATATGAGCTTTAGTTCGATGGGGATTATTTTTACTACTCAAAAGAAGCTGCTGACTCACCACAACCAACATTCCTCCATCTATTACCTGAGAGGAAATGCTCCACGAATTGAAGACGTAAGCATTTTCAGAGCTCTCTGCAGGCCTTTTGAAAAGCATCTTTGTGGCATGGTTACAACTTCAAATTGAAGAATATTGGACGGCAAAGCCTTGATTTGCACTCTAATTAAAACCTGCCTCTTTGCAGTGGAGAACCAGGTAACGATCTGATTACATTTTTGTCAAAGTCATTCTTTGAAGGCAAGGAAGGTAAAATAAAGAAAATCTATCCATAATTTATGAAACATGCCCAGCTTTGAGTTTGTGTGTATGCAAATTGATGTACAAAACTTGAGCTTATCAATAAACTGGTTTATTAAGACAGCAGGAAAAAGGTCAGCAAGTCATAGCTGCCTTTTAAGATATACCGTATATACTTGAGTATAAGCCGAGTTTTTCAGCACATTTTTTTTGTGCTGAAAATGCCCCCCTCAGCTGTTACTCGAGTCGCCTTTATGCACCTGATCTCCCGGACTTTGGACCCCAAACCTGGCACACATGTAGCCCCACTCTTTCTCTGCAAGTGTGAAAAGTTTGTTGTCCGGGGAACCTAAGGCCAGGGAGCGCCGATTTTTCAATCTGTCATTATCAGTGTTGTAAGTAACGGCGTTTAAATAAACGCCGTTACGTAACGATTGCCCTTCAAGGGGTAACTAGTAATCTACCTGATTACTATTACCCCATCGGCAATGCCGTTGCCATTACATTGGCGGCGTTACCGAGTTACTATGAGCGCGCGCGGGGGGGGCGTCCGGGCAGACTCTCACTCTGTCAGGGGCAGGGCGGGATGGAGCTGGCCTGTGATTGGGTCACAGGCCAGGTCTTGGTCATGTTGTGACGCACTGACGTGATGCTGGCGCATGCACGCGCCTAAAGCCTTCCCAGCAGCAGTGTATAGTGTGATGGGTCGGGACGGGAGGGGAGGGAGTGAGTCTGGCTCACCTCTCCACCGTCACCTCAGCCGTCGACATCTCCCAGTCCCCCGGCCGTCACGGAGGCTCCACTACACTCCACCACCAACGGTCCGGACTCCGGGGACACTCACCGTGCCAGCAGCAGTGCACCGACCGACCGACCGTGGCCCTGCGCAGGTGAGCGGCATCGGATTGGGAGTGGGGGGGCTGCGGGGGGACAGATGACGGGACACTCCACCGGACCGCTCCACATGCCAGGCAGGCCCAGTATCATCACACTCCAGTGCCCAGCAATACTGTACAATATAGATTCAGTGTGCAGTGTGAGTGACACTTCTGCAGTGCACACTGAATCTATATTGTATAGTATTGCTGCCTGGGCAGGTGGAGTGTGATGATATTAATAATTGTACACAGTATTGCATTTGCTGGGCCTGCCATATACTGTATAACTGCACTACAAAATTCCTTTACAAATAATGCATATTTTAAAATGTTATTAGTAATAACATTTTAAAATATGCATTATTTGTAAAGGAATTTTGTAGTGCAGTTATACAGTATAGTGTACAGTATATGGCAGGCCCAGCAAATGCAATACTGTGTACAATTATTAATATCATCATCACACTCCACCTGCCCAGGCAGCAATACTGTACAATATAGATTCAGTGTGCACTGCAGAAGTGTCACTCACACTGCATCTATATTGTACAGTATTTGCTGCCGCCTGGGCAGGTGGAGTGTGATGATGATATTAATAATTGTACACAGTACAAAATGTTCTAAAATACTGTATATAATGTTTTTATTCTTCAATAAGTTAATATAAACATCTTTGATATTAAAGATGTTATAGAACGTACTTGCATTGTAGAAAATCAAAAATAAAATTTTTAGTTACTTTTTAGGCAAAGTAACTAGTTACTCGGAAAAGTAACTGAGTCGCTAATTCACTTACTTTTTCGGTCAAGTAACTTGTAATTGTAACTAGTTACTTTTTAAAAAGAAGATGAACACTGGTCATTATGGGGTATTGTTTGTAGAGTTGAGGAAAATAATGAATTTAAGCCATTTTTGAATAAAGATGTAACAAAATGTGGAAAAAGTGAAGATCTGTGAATACTTTCCGGATGCACTGTATACCTTTCTATTTACTAATGCTGGCAACATGAGGATTAAAAATAATCAAATGTTGATTGGGAGAGTGAAGTTCCACTTTAACTCATTTCCGCAATTATTATATATTTTTTTTTAAATATGCAAACAGAAGCCCACACATAATGTGTGTTATATTAAGTGCTTTTATATACATCACTGAAATCTTGTTTACTATAATTTGATATAGTAATAATGTAATGAACATTTTGTAGTTTACAGTCCATAACAACCTGTCCGGACAGTCATATCTATGGTGCCCCCAATAAATCTAGGGCCATGCATTGGACACAATCTCAACACCCATAGTCAAAATTATATTTTGCTTATTTGTGGATGTTAATACAACAGCTGAAGGGAAGAAATGCAATTACCATTTTTCTTAACCGCTTGTCAACCAGTGCATGACTATGTACGTCGGCACAATGGCACGGTTGCGCATATGTATGTCCCTTTTAAATCACGGGTTAGTGGGCGCGCTGGGGACTCTGTTTGCCGGTAGCCCGCGATCATGACACAGAGAGGCAGAAGCCTATGTAAACAAGGCATTTCCCTGTTCTGCCTAGCAACATGACAGGGATCTACCGCTCCCAGTGATCAGTAATGTTCTAGTCCACCCCCCCCCCCCCTAAAGTTAGAACACAGTGAGGGAACACAGTTAACCCCTTGATCGCCCCCTAGTGTTTAACCCCTTCCCTGACAGTGTCAATTACACAGTAATCAGTGAATTTTTATAGCACTGATCGCTGTATAAATGTCAACGGTCCCAAAATAGTTTCAAATATGTCCGCTGCAATGTCGTAGTCACAATAACAAATAAATCTATCCCCTATTTTGTAGACACGATAACATTTTTGCAAACCAATCAATATACGCTTATTGCGATTTTTTTCCCAAAAATATGTAGAAGAATACATATGGGCCTAAACTGAAGAAGAAATGTGTTTTTTTTTATATATTTTTGGGGGATATTTATTATTGCAACAAGAAATATTGCTTAGCTTCAAAATTTAAGTTTTTTTTGTTTATAACAAAACAAAGAAAGCTTTATTTGTGGGGAAAAAAGGACGTCAATTTTGTTTGGGTGCAACATTGCACAGCCGTGCAACTGTCAGTTAAAGTGACGCAGTGCCGTATCACAAAATGGTCAGGAAGGGGGTAAATCCTTCCAGGGCTGAAGTGGTTGAAGATTAAATAAAACCATTTGTTCCCCAAACTACAACAAGCGCTAATACTAAAGTGCAGTAACCCAGAGCAACCAGTCAGAATCCAGCCTGTCGGGAGGGTAAATTTTGATTGGTTGCTAGGGGTTATGGCTCTTAAGAATGGCAACTTTATTGAATAATGCTGAAAAAAAAAAAGTGTGTAAATATCTGGGTACAAGGACAGCCCATATTCTGTAACATCCCATCTGTAGAGATCAGTCTCCAAACTTGTCCCCTTACACTCAATGTATATAAAATCAGTTTCTTTATTTTTTTGTTTATTATCATAGTTTATTGTGGAGCAGGGATGGATCAGAAGTACTGCCAGACTTTTGTTGCTATATTTATATGCTCCCTGGGGAGATTCGCCCTACATGCCAAGGTGTTACTTGAACTGTAAGTGAGCGAAAATTCAAAATGTAAAATATCACAAACAATAGAGAAGTAATCTTGAAATGGGAAAGCTTGTCCTGGTGACAACGGAGGTAATTTCTGTTATTTTGGAGAGTTTTTCTATCACTTCCCTCTTCAGTCGATAGGTTAAAGGGGACCTCCACCCATTTTTTTTTTAAACTTTCTCTGGAGATATTTACAGATTTATCTTAAAAGCCTGAGATCAAGAAGGCAACCATGTCCCATGCTGCCTCCTTCCTTTGTGATCCGATTTGTAAACCAGCTCTCCCCTCCAGGTTCTTGCAACAGTGAAGTCACAAAGGAAGATGGCAGCATGGAACACGTCATGCAGCAGCATATTAGACGTGTTTTTTTTTTTTTAAGACAACTAAACGGAAGAGGTTAGAGGGGGACTATCATTATCAAAGGGGGGTTGTGTCACTATGTCTGTCAGTTAAAGTAGTGGTATATAAAAAAACATGACTTTCTGATGAATGTAACATTAATGACTTTTATTAAAAAGCGTACTCACTGAAAATATACAGTTTTGCTTAACTTGGCATGTTATAATATGCTTTCAGATTCATAGGCATGTAATAATGTGCTTTCAGATTTGTAGCAATAAGATCTGAGCACAAGATACACAGTATCCACTATATTTACAGTTATCCACTTTGCTGCAACATGTTTTCATTTTGTATACTATTAGGGTGCCAAATGCCTGATGAAAAGAAATAAGTTGGTATGTTTTTCCATTTACTATAAAAAAAAAACACTTCTATTAGTGAATAATACAACCAAATTGCAAACATAAATACAGATATAGAGAAGAACATTTGTCATTCCATTGTAGATTCTTTCTTGTCATTGTAATTCTTCATAGTGGTCTGTTAATGGGGAAAACAAAAACAAGAAAAGCCATAAGAACATGCCAATTTAGACTTTATGAAATAAATTATTTCTAACAAACTCAATCTAGGCAAAGTAACAAGTTAATTTGTGAAGAGATCATAAACAGGCTGCAGTAGCCCTTGTTACCCAATCCATCCAATGGAAAAGAAGCTGAACTGTGAAGTATTGGCTATTTTTCAGTCTGATGGGAGATCAGGGTGGCAGTGCAAGAAACAAATACAGATTATATATGGTCCTTGCAGTAAAGTGAACCTGTTACTTTGCCTAGAGGTGATGGGGTCTCTTCATCTAGGAAAGGATAAAAGTAAAAATAAACATAACACATGCAATCATTGCAGGAACACAGAAGCCACAGTATCATGGTGGGCTGAATCTCCTGCCTTTGCCCTATACATTTTACATGGGAAGTGCAGCATCGCCATAACTTTGTAAATAGTTGAGCCAATCAGTTAAAGTATTTCTCCACAGCATGTGAATCAACCTGCCACCATATGAGTGTCAGTGGCACTCTGTATTCTGCCTTGAAGTGAACTGCTATAAATCTTGACTACTAGCAAGTTAAAATAATTTCACCTTTTGAGGAAAAAAGAAAAGCAAATTATTTGCAGGTAAAAAAACAAAAATGTGCATGTATTTTTTTTTCTAAGGAGTCTGCAGAGCATTGCATCCATGATTAGTAGAAAGTGGGGGCAATGTCAGAATCCTGCAGACTCTCAGGATAGTCATCTGCGTAAACCTCCAATACAGGCAGGCAGCTACTTGAGAGCAGGAAGGTCAATAAACTGCGAGAGCACGCACAGTTCATTGAGAATTCCAAACCATCAGCCGCAATGGATGATGGCACATGTAGTCTATTCATTCACAAGAAACTGTGACTGAATGAATGAATGACGTGGCCAGAGCCCTGCATGGCAGTGCCGTTTTCAAATTGTGACAGTGGCTGCGGGAACATCACGGGGGAGGGGGGCGAACCCTGGCATTCTCAGCAGCGGAGTCGCCACAAGATCACTTTTATCAGGGGCCGCCTCTCGCCGCGGCTTACCAGAGTAATCGGTAGCGGTGGAGACGATCGCGTCTGCTCCCCTCACAGCCTAGATGCCAAGTGAGGGAAATATGGCCCCCACTTGGCTCCATAGCATTGGAGGGCGGAAGCTCTTAAAGGGGGAAAAAAAGGTTTTATTGCATTTTAGTGTAAACATGAGGTCCGTGGTCTTTTTGACCCCAGATTTCACATTTAAGAGGTCCTGTCATGCTTTTTTTTCTATTACAATGGATGTTTACAATCCTTGAAATTGGAATAAAAGTGACCCAATTTTTTTTTTAAATAAGGACAGTGTAAAAATAAAAAAGTAAAATAAATAATTAGAAGAAAAAAAAAATTAAAAGCATTTCCTCGTTCTGACAGGTGACATGACAGGGATCTATTGTTCCCAGTGGTTGGGAACAGTGATCTGTCATGTCCCAGTAAGCCCCCCCAGTTAGAAACATTCATAGGGAACACAGTCAACCCCTTGATCGCCCCCTAGTGTTTACACCTTCCCTGCCAGTGACATTTTTAGCACTGATCGCTGTATAAATGTCAATGGTCCCAAAAATGTGTCAAAAGTGTCCGATCTGTCCGTCAGAATCCTGAAAAATAAAAATCACAGATCTCCGCCATTACTAGTAAAAAAAATGCCATAAATCTATTCCCTTTTTTGCAGAAACTATAATGTTTGCGCAAACCAATCAATACACACTTAATGCAATTTTTTTTTACCAAGAATATGTATAAGAATACATATAAGCCTAATCTGATGAAGAAATTTGGAATATTTATTATAGCAAAAAGTACAAAAACATATATATATATATATATATATATATATATATATATATATATATATATATATATATATATATATATATATATATATATATTTTTTTTTTTAAATCAGCGTTTTTTTTGTTTATAGCGCAAACAATAAAAACCGCAGAGGTGATAAAATACCACCAAAAGAAATCTCTATTTGTGGGAGAAAAAGGATGTAAATTTTGTTTGGGTGCAATGTCGCACGACCGCGCAAATGTCAGTTAAATCAACGCAGTGACGTATCGCAAAAAAATTGCCTGCTCGGGAAGGGGGTAAAACCTTCCGGGGCTGAAGTGGTTAAGAAATTTAACCATAAGTAAACCATAATGAAGTCACAGCTTCACCAGTTGAGAATTCTATACAGCATCTGCTGACTTTTCAAAGCACTGTGAAATCTCCACTATATTAGCAGCATGAAGAAGAAACTTTTCTACAGCAACTGATGTACTCGTGTAATAAACACTCCTGGTTGCTGGGAGATTTCCAGTCTGAAGCCTCTGCCAATGTGCTTACACAGAAAAACAAATTGATTTGTTCAGATAAAAAGGCTTGAAATTGTGTTGCTGTGCTCTCAAGGTTTAAAAGCCATTGGAGTGTCACGTCACATTTTCTCAGGTTGTTGCAGGTACTTTACATAATGCAATAGAGCATGGGTCTTCAAACCACGGCCCTCCAGTTGTTCAGGAACTACAATTCCCATCATGCCCAGTCATGTCTGTGAATGTCAGAATTTTACAATGCCTCATGGGATGTGTAGTTCCGCAACTGCTGGAGTGCCGTAGTTTGAGGATCCCTGCAATAGAGCATTCAGTTAGTATTTTTAGATTGTGAGCTCAAAGGAGCAGGGCTCACAAAATGAATCACTTTCTGGCAAATAGGGCACACATTTGTTGCCACTTTTAAGGAATTAAAAAATTACAAAGGTTTGTTTTTTATTTTCTAAATAGGTTTATTTAAGCAAGTGCATTGTTGGTTCACTTCTAACTGAATGTCTCACCTCCTGTTCCTCCTCAGTAAGCTTGCCCCCATCATCAGAGCTGTTCTGGCTGGGGGTTAGTCAGCGTGCTTGCCCCCTCCCTTGGGATCAGTGGTGTATTTAGGTTTTGTGCTGCCCTAGGCCTGACTAAACTCATGCACCCCCTAATTTAAAAATGACACACCACTTCCTGTCAAGACCACACCCCTTTCTGTTTAAGACCCACCCTGACATTTTGGAGTCGGGGAGGCAGGGGCAATGGATTCCCTTAATTTGCATAGATTTCCTCTCACTTCCTGTTTGGCTATGGGGCAGGAAGTGAAGAGAAATCTCTGCAATGGGACAGGGATGGTAAAAAATAAACTGACCGGGGCTATAACCCTCCTTTACTCTATCCAAAATGGAAAGAAAAAAAAAGTGTTGCCTATAGTTCTACTTTAAGCACACATTTCTGCTAATTTTATGGAGTGGACTAAGAAGATATATCCATGGCAATGGTACAGCAGAAAACATAGCACAGTGAGGAAGGTTTGTGGTCCAGGATGATAGGACAGTCAAAATTAGAAGCAGCACCCCCCTCCCACAGTTGCAGAATGACGGCCGCCCGCATACCGGAAGCTGTGCGGCCACTTTATGGGGGCGCTAGACTAATTTGCGTCTCAGCCCAGTCCACCCCATAAGACTGGTGCTACACTAACAGTGTAGCGCAAGCCGGTGGGGACTCTTTCCGTGCTGCCTCCCTGCAAAGTGTTGCCCTAGGCCTGGGCCTTGTTGGCCTAGGCCAGGATACAGTGCTGCTTGGAACTACATCCCTGCGCTGTGTTTACAGCGTCTCCCTGCAGGGATGTAGTCCCAAGAGAGGGGGCGAGCATGCTGACTAACCCCCAGCTAGAACAGCTCGGATGATGGGGGTAAGCTTACTGAGGAAGAACAGGACGTGAGAAATTCAGACAAAGAAAAAAATATTTAGAAGGGAAATCGAAGGAAAAGGTAAGTGAACCAACAATGCACTAGCTTAAAGGAACCTTTTTATAAAATAAAAAACAAACCTTTACAACCCCTTTTAGACCGATATCCCCCTCCCCGCCCCCCCAAGTATTCGCCGATACCGATACTTTTTTAAATGTCACGAGACTGTGACGCACTGATAGATGGCACTGACTGATGGCTAGGAGTGGCACCGACAGGTGGCACGCACTGAAAGAGGACTGGAACTTATGGGCAGGCAATGAAATAAATGACATGAGAGGAAAAGGAAACTAAACAATTTTGCTATGCTGCCTGTGACGCCCATCTGGGTACACCCTGCACTGGGCCACATAAAAGCAGCAGCGGACATCTTGTTACACCCAGCCCGAACTATATGGGCTGGGTGTAATACAGGGAGTGCAGAATTATTAGGCAAGTTGTATTTTTGAGGATTAATTTTATTATTGAACAACAACCATGTTCTCAATGAACCCAAAAAACTCATTAATATCAAAGATGAATATTTTTGGAAGTAGTTTTTAGTTTGTTTTTAGTTTTAGCTATTTTAGGGGGATATCTGTGTGTGCAGGTGACTATTACTGTGCATAATTATTAGGCAACTTAACAAAAAACAAATATATACCCATTTCAATTATTTATTTTTACCAGTGAAACCAATAACACATCTCAACATTCACAAATATACATTTCTGACATTCAAAAACAAAACAAAAACAAATCAGTGACCAATATAGCCACCTTTCTTTGCAAGGACACTCAAAAGCCTGCCATCCATGGATTCTGTCAGTGTTTTGATCTGTTCACCATCAACATTGCGTGCAGCAGCAACCACAGCCTCCCAGACACTGTTCAGAGAGGTGTACTGTTTTCCCTCCTTGTAAATCTCACATTTGATGATGGACCACAGGTTCTCAATGGGGTTCAGATCAGGTGAACAAGGAGGCCATGTCATTAGTTTTTCTTCTTTTATACCCTTTCTTGCCAGCCACGCTGTGGAGTACTTGGACGCGTGTGATGGAGCATTGTCCTGCATGAAAATCATGTTTTTCTTGAAGGATGCAGACTTCTTCCTGTACCACTGCTTGAAGAAGGTGTCTTCCAGAAACTGGCAGTAGGACTGGGAGTTGAGCTTGACTCCATCCTCAACCCGAAAAGGCCCCACAAGCTCATCTTTGATGATACCAGCCCAAACCAGTACTCCACCACCACCTTGCTGGCGTCTGAGTCGGACTGGAGCTCTCTGCCCTTTACCAATCCAGCCACGGGCCCATCCATCTGGCCCATCAAGACTCACTCTCATTTCAGCAGTCCATAAAACCTTAGAAATATCAGTCTTGAGATATTTCTTGGCCCAGTCTTGACGTTTCAGCTTGTGTGTCTTGTTCAGTGGTGGTCGTCTTTCAGCCTTTCTTACCTTGGCCATGTCTCTGAGTATTGCACACCTTGTGCTTTTGGGCACTCCAGTGATGTTGCAGCTCTGAAATATGGCCAAACTGGTGGCAAGTGGCATCTTGGCAGCTGCACGCTTGACTTTTCTCAGTTCATGGGCAGTTATTTTGCGCCTTGGTTTTTCCACACGCTTCTTGCGACCCTGTTGACTATTTTGAATGAAACGCTTGATTGTTCGATGATCACGCTTCAGAAGCTTTGCAATTTTAAGAGTGCTGCATCCCTCTGCAAGATATCTCACTATTTTTGACTTTTCTGAGCCTGTCAAGTCCTTCTTTTGACCCATTTTGCCAAAGGAAAGGAAGTTGCCTAATAATTATGCACACCTGATATAGGGTGTTGATGTCATTAGACCACACACCTTCTCATTACAAAGATGCACATCACCTAATATGCTTAATTGGTAGTAGGCTTTCGAGCCTATACAGCTTGGAGTAAGACAACATGCATAAAGAGGATGATGTGGTCAAAATACTCATTTGCCTAATAATTCTGCACTCCCTGTAAGATGTCTCGCTGTGGCCGAGTGCAGGGTGTACCAAGATGGCCATCAGAACACGGTGCCTTACTTCAGTTACCGAATGTGGCGGCTCCGGTCACCGATGGATGATACAGCTGCGCCCTGCACCCCTGCCAGCTTGCGGACTCGCTCTCCACTCCGCCCGCTGACTTCCTGTTGCATGCTGCCTCTCTCTCTCCTATCCCAGGTATCGGATCAGAAATTCAAATGCTTGGTATCAGGACAACCCTACAAAGTGACTATCGATAGTTTGCACAAATTATACTATAATAACTTTGCAATAAAAAAATATATATATATTTACCATTTCAGGCAGGTGGTATGTTAAATAATCACTTGTTCTGTGCTGTTGCTATCAAGCCCTTCTAACTGGATTGCATGTCCCCTGCTGCACACAGTGGTTCAATCCACCAATCTAGTAATGAAATTAGGGTCGGTGGAGGAACCACAGCACCAAGCAGGGACATGCTGTCTGAAACAGCAAAGATTTAAAATGCCATCCACCTAAAAGGCAAGCACGCCTCTTCTCTAGCAGGGTTATTCTGGCATGATATCTGCAGGTTACCTGCAGGATCCCTACGTACATAAGGTGAAAAGGTTGAGAGTAGCAGTGTGTCTGTGCTGTGCGAGTCAGAATGATGCCCCCCTGATATGACTTATTACAGAATTGGGATGAAAAAAATCAGCAGATGCCTGTAATGACATCAAGTGGTTTTACAATAGTGTCTCCCCTAGTCCTGCCTCTCCACCCATTCAGCCTTTGTACATTACTATACCTCAAATGTATCCAAGACATGCTGGCAGACCTCCAGGAGTTCAGTTAGTCCTTTTCTGAATGGCTCAACTGCAGGAAGTTCATCTGAAAGCAGAACCCATTATAAAATAAATATAGCACAGTGCACAGACAACACAGTCTAGTGGTTCCTGATCTCATATTTCAGTTTGTAGTAAATGGGAATCTCTTGTGAGCGACTACTGACTGATTTTGAAGTAAATGCATGTTTTTAGAATTAGGCCCCATGTAAATCTCGTAGGACCCGTATTGCATTCCTGTACAATGCACATGCGATTCAGTGCTGTGCGATTTTGAACCCATTCATTCTAAATGGGCTCAAATCGCAAAGCATCACACTAAAGGAGTGCAGTCACTTTTTTGGAGCCACCCTGCAACAAGATCGCATGGCCGCTTTGTACCATGTGATCGGATGCAGGGAAAGCGCTAACTTTGTATTGACGCCCATAGCGGATTGCAAATACAGTGTGATTGCAATGTGGTGCAGGAATCTCTGCATTCCCCGCACATGTGTAAACCTAGGCTACAAAGGTTTTTATAGTTAAAAAAAAAGACAGACAATCTGATCCCAGCACCAATCAATTCAATGAATGGTACCTCCTCCTACCACACTCCTTGAAGAGAACCAGTTATAACTGAGCGACTCGGAATCACTGGTCCAGAACAGGTATGAATTAGCAATACAGGCAACAGTTCCAGAGCTGGTACTTGTAAACACAAATGAGCATATACAGCCCACACATTTCAAAGTGATCTAGACATCATTGTCCTTATGAAGAATCCAATTAATTTGTTTTAAAACTGAACTACAACATCCCCTTCAGTTTTGCACAGCTGTAGAATCTCACCTACTGTACTGAAATGCATACTGTGATTTCATTGCACACTGTGAGCATCTCACAATGTGCATCATAAGCTGCATAGTCTAATAGAACCCATTTAATTTCCTCCCCAGCCTGACTGTCTCTAGCTATCCCCTTTGATTCACAAGATTTTTGTTATTTTAGTCTTGGAGGCTCAGCAACACATGTAGGTGTTACTTAAAGTGATTTACATGCAAATGCAGTCTGCCCAGAACATTCGCTCCTCCAGACTGACACACACCCATCAAGACATTTTGATATCCGCATAACTCTCCCAAGAACCACATTGCACCAGGACTGTGGCCTGACTGTGACTGGGGCAGGGTGCTGGGAGATCAGAAAGCCAAGTACAGCATATGGTCAACCCCTCCCACCAGCCATGATCTGCTAGCATTGCACAGAGAAGCACAAAGCTAATGCCATCACATTTTGCTTTTTTATTTCATTAGAACGTTGATGAGGGCAAAAAGAAGCAGATACAAATTTAACATTTAAAATATTATAAATTCTGCAGGCATTTCTGCTTTATTTGCTTATCTGAAGTTCCCTAGAGCTGAATCTGTTGCAGCTCCGCCTCCTTTCTATTGCTCCTTTAACCACTTGAGATCCGCGCTATGGTCGAAAGACGTCCACAGCGCGGCTCTCAAGTGCCGGGTGGACGTCCTGTTGTTGTTGTTCCCTGTGCGCGCCACTGGGGGCGCGCAGCGGGGAAACAACGTGCCCGGCCCATCGTTCGGGAGCCGATGTGAGTGCCTGGCGGCCGCGATGTCCACCAGACACACGCGATCGTTGGTTACACAGCAGAGACGTGTAAACACAGAGCTCCACGTGCTGTCAGGGAGAGAGGAGACCGATCTGTGTCCCTTTACATAGGGACACAGCATCGGTCACCTCCCCCAGTCACCCCCCTCCCCCCACACAGTAAAAACACAATGAGGGAATACATTTAACCCCTTCCTCACCCCCTAGTGTTAACCCCTTCACTGCCAGTCACATTTATACAGTAATTAGTGCATTTTTATAGCACTGATCACTGTATAAATGTGAATGGTCCCAAAATTGTGTCAAAAGTGTCCGATACGTCCGCCGCAATATCGCAGCCCTGACAAAAAAAAAAAAATCGCCACCATTACAAGTAAAAAAATATCATAAATCTATCCCCCATTTTGTAGGCGCTATAACTTTTGCGCAAACCAGTCGCTTATTGCGATTTGTTTTACAAAAATACGTCGAAAAATACGTATCGGCCTTAACTGAGAAAAAAAATCGTTTTTTTTAAAAAAAAAATGGGATATTTATTATAGCAACAAGTAAAAAAAATATATATTTTTTTTAAATTGTCGCTCTTTTTTTGTTTATAGCGCGAAAAAAAAAAAACCCGCAGAGGTGATCAAATACCACCAAAATAAAGCTCTATTTGTGGGGGGGAAAAAACGTCAATTTTGTTTGGGAGCTACGTCGCACGACCACGCAAATGTCAGTTAAAGCGACGCAGTGCCGGAAGCTGAAATTTCGCCTGGGCACGAAGGGGGTTTATGTGCCCAGTAAGCAAGTGGTTAATGCAATGAATGTCCACACTGGTATCCACACTGGTAAACAGGTAGATTCAGGAGCTGCAGCCAAAGTCTGAGAGAAATTGGAATGTGTTTATTGCTCATTTAGCTTCCTGCATCATACTGATGTGCAATCTTTATCACTTGCGGGGTAGCGACTGTCCTTTGTAACAGGCTTGTTTTAAAGATCACAATATAGTATACATTATATAGTAGGCAAGACCGCGTTGTTCATAAGTTTGTTACGTACTTCGTGTCTGGATGCGGAAATTTATTTTGCTTTCTGAAGGATGAGTGATGCTGTACCCACAGAACTCCACTTCTGGGCTATAGACAACAAGACAGACATAAATATCAGATCCTGCTGACAGGTAAACATTTCCAAAAATGATGCTTCACCGAAATAAAATATGCAACTCACTTCTTCATGATCAGGTATCGCAGACCGTTTCCCAGAGTGTGATCCTCTTCATGTAAGACGAACGTTACACACGACTCGTCCATTCCATTGGCCTGGATCTTTAAAGAAAAACCCCAGATGTTATATATAGTCTATGCAAGGCTTAATAAGTACCTTAAAAAAATAAAATATACACCCATCATCTTTCCACTCCATGAGATATTCAAAACAAGCAGAAGTAAAAAAGAAAATCACCTAGGCACCTGTAATGATTTACCATGTTTGTAAAATAAACAAAAGCCTGCTATAATAGCATTACCCGTCAGTCCTTGTGCAGAAAAAATATCCGAGGGGCTCCGTTACCGTCACTCACAACATAAAAAATGCCTATTCTACAGCACCTAAAAACAGAAGCCTAGACATTTGTTGGTGTTTTTCATAGAGTATATAAAAAACTGTCATTTTTATTGCTGTCTATTTTCCCAATTGGAAGATTTTCTCTCACGTCCTGTTGTCACGATTCTACCCAACACCATGTAAAGCAAAGATCTCAGCGCACAGCAGTGATCTGTAATCTTGTTACAGTCTATGGGAGCCACCTAGTGGTCAATACAAAGATCTGTTTACAGCAGACAGGACTTTTCCATACGGGTGTTAAGAGTTTTGTGGGGCCATTTATTTTTAAAAGTACTCCAACATAAATGCCCCTTGGATGCACAGGCCTTACAGCATGCCCCCAACTACGGTGCCCTGTGTCAGGGGGAAAAAAGGCGCTTGTCTAGTTTTGGTGCATTGGCTCACCACTCAAATAAATCTGTGTTTAAATTGAATGTACTGCCTAAATGAGCCCTAAAGTGTACCCAAGCCCAGCGCAGAGAGACAGCAGCGGATGTTTCAGGGTGCTTTACAGGTGCTATTTTTAGCGCTATAGTGCCTGCAAAGTGCCCCAGTGTGAAAGGGGTCTTACGGTTGTATCCTGGAATGATCAGAGTGAGGGGACACAGAGGTGACCCCACAGATCCAACCTTCTGGAAGTGTCAGGTTCCCTGCAGACTTTAGAGGAAGATTGTTACTGAATTGAGTGCTGCTTGGCGATGGTGGCGGTATTTACATCTTTCTTCTGCGGATATGAAGTTGGGAAGATTTAAGATCCTCCACATGCCATGTATAAACAGCAGGGATCTCAGGTGGTTAAAGCGGAGGTTCACCCTAAAAAACAATTATATACCATTACATCCAGCATACTTCCGACATCTACAGTATGCTGTTTTTTTTTGCTGTACATACCGTTTTATTGTTATTTCCCCCCCGGCTTCCGGCTCCCGTGGGACTGGGTGTTCCTATTCAGAGGTTAGATAATTGACGTCTGGTGAAAAACTTCCCCTGGCGCATAAGGCGCGTCACCAGTTTTCCGTAAGTAGCCGACCAGCGAGTCGGCTCTATATGGCGCCTGCGCAGTCAGCTGTACACGGCGCCGTATAGCACCGACTCGCAGGTCGGCTACTTACGGAAAACTGGTGATGCGCCTTATGCACCAGGGGAAGTTTTTCACCAGACGTCAATCATCTAACCTCTGAATAGGAACGCCCACTCCCGCGGGAGCCAGAACCCAGGGGGGAAAACAATCAAATGGTATGTACGGCAAAAAAAAAACAGCATACTGTAGATGTCGGAAGTATGCTGGATGCAATGGTATGTAATTGTTTTAGGGTGAACCTCCACTTTAAAGTGTTTATTACCCCATTTCATATTCCTGATATGCGTCTGCTGTACCATGTACTTGTATGAGAAATTCTCCTGTTCTCTTTGTATTGCTTCCTTTGTGTGAAATCCCTGGTGTTCCTATTAAACACTAACCACACTAAGCAGGAGAACACAGCATGGTCAGTTCTCTAGGCAGAGAACTCAGCCTTCCCAGTGTGGTCAGTTTTCTGGCTGTGCTGAGAGAACAGCCTCTATGTAGAATGTTTTTATATGTATACACAAACATTTTGCCTTTCACAAAGTGAGGGTTTACACATACGCTAAAGCAAGCTTACGGCTGCAACTGCAAACTTATCCTTTATTTTTTATTTTATCCTCTGCGATTAATGAACCCAGAACAGACAAGAATTCCACCACTTTAGGTCTCCTGACGTATGGGTGGGAGCCTCATATGTATTGTATGTATGGGGAGTCTCATGTATTGTGTGTACTGGGGGGGGTCTCATGTGTGCAACGTGTGTATGGGGGAGGTCATCTCACGTGTGCTGTGCGTATGGGGGAGGTTGTCGCATGTGTGCAACGTGTGTATGGGGGGAGATCATCACATGTGTGCAACATGTGTATGGGGGAGGTCGTCTTGTGTGCTATGCGTATGGGGGGGTCTCACATGTGCAACATGTGTATGGGGGAGGTCATCACATGTGTGTATGGGGGAGGTCATCACATGTGTGTATGGGGGAGGTCATCACATGTGTGTATGGGGGAGGTCGTCTTGTGTGCAACGTGTGTATGGGGGAGGTCGTCGCATGTGCAACGTGTGTATGGGGGAGGTCGTCGCATGTGTGCAACGTGTGTATGGGGGAGGTCGTCGCATGTGTGCAACGTGTGTACTGGGGGAGGTCGTCGCATGTGTGCAACGTGTGTATGGGGGAGGTCGTCGCATGTGTGCAACGTGCGTATGGGGGAGGTCGTCTTGTGTGCTGTGCGTATGGGGGGGGTCTCACATGTGCAACGTGTGTATGGAAGAGGTCGTCTCATACGTGCTGTATGTATGGGGGGTCTTATGTGTATTAGGGTTTAATGTGTATCGTGTGAATGGGGGTCTCCCCATGTGCTTTGTGTATTGGGGGGTCTCGTGTGTTGTATCGGGGGGGGGGGGGTCTCATATGCATTGTGTGTATGATCGGGGGTCGTGTTGTCATGCATATTGTGTGTATGGGGGGGGGTCTCATGGGATGTGTGTATGATGGTGGGGTTTCCATGTGTATTGTGCGTATGAAGGGGGGGGGGGTTGTCATCTCATGCGTGCTGCATGACTGGGTCTCGTGTGTATTGGGGTTTAATTTGTATTGAGGGGGTCGTCTCGTGTGATGTGTGTATGGGGGGTCTCACGTGTGCCATGTGTTTGGAGGTGTCGCAGGTATATGACGTGCTCTGTGTGTATGGGAGTCTCATGGTGTAAGCAGGGGATCTATGATATGAGTGAGGACATTACAGATCACACCATGACACATCCGGAGTATAACGCCTCCGGTCCACAGATCCTCCACCCCGCTCACCCTACCATCTCCAGCACTGGTTTCTTCTCCGGTGCGCCCGCCATGCTTCCTCCCTGACACACGAGGAGGACCCGGAAGTAACGTCGGCGGAGAGGGCGGGGCGTACGGCGTGTAAACAGAGAGAGGAAGGGACTAGGGAGGAGTTCTGTGCTCTGTCAGAGTGTAGGGTGACAGACATTCTAGGAGTGTAGAGTGATATGGGGTGTGACATTAGAGTGTAGGGTGACAGACATAGGAGTGTAGGGTGACATGGGGTGTGACAGACATAGGAGTGTAGGGTGACATGGGGTGTGACAGACATAGGAGTGTAGGGTGACATGGGGTGTGACATTAGAGTGTAGGGTGACAGACATAGGAGTGTAGGGTGACATGGGGTGTGACAGACATAGGAGTGTAGGGTGACATGGGGTGTGACATTAGAGTGTAGGGTGACAGACATAGGAGTGTAGGGTGACATGGGGTGTGACAGACATAGGAGTGTAGGGTGACATGGGGTGTGACAGACATAGGAGTGTAGGGTGACATGGGGTGTGACATTAGAGTGTAGGGTGACAGACATAGGAGTGTAGGGTGACATGGGGTGTGACATAGGAGTGTAGGGTGACATGGGGTGTGACATTAGAGTGTAGGGTGACAGACATAGGAGTGTAGGGTGACATGGGGTGTGACAGACATAGGAGTGTAGGGTGACATGGGGTGTGACATTAGAGTGTAGGGTGACAGACATAGGAGTGTAGGGTGACATGGGGTGTGACAGACATAGGAGTGTAGGGTGACATGGGGTGTGACAGACATAGGAGTGTAGGGTGACATGGGGTGTGACATTAGAGTGTAGGGTGACAGACATAGGAGTGTAGGGTGACATGGGGTGTGACAGACATAGGAGTGTAGGGTGACATGGGGTGTGACATTAGAGTGTAGGGTGACAGACATAGGAGTGTAGGGTGACATGGGTGTGACATTAGCGTGTAGGGTGACATGGGTGTGACATTAGAGTGTAGGGTGACAGACATAGGAGTGTAGGGTGACATGGGGTGTGACATTAGAGTGTAGGGTGACAAGCATAGCTCCCAGCTGTCCCTGATTTTGAGGGACTGTACTTGATTTGGAGCAATGTTCCTCTGTCCCCCCATTCCTCCTCATTTATCCTCATTTTGGTGTGATCCATATAGTTGTATGTAAAATGCACTACTTTTCTTTCAAAAATTGTTTCCCAGTTCTAAACCTTTCATCCAAATTATAAATTGCTGCATTTTAACATTTAAAAAGCCAATATAAAGGAATAGTAGTGGTAAAAAAAAAAGTGGATTTAATTAACCTTTTTTTTGTTTATCCTTCTTTAAGGGGGTGTGGCAGGGGGTGTGTCCTATGCAACATACATTTGTTAGTAGGTGTCCCTCATTCCCATCTCAAAATGTTGGGAGGTATGTGACATAGGAGTGTAGGGTGACTTGGGGTGTGACATAGGAGTGTAGGGTGACTTGCGGTGTGACATAGGAGTGTAGTGTGACATAGGAGTGTAGGGTGACATGGGGTGTGATATAGGAGTGTAGGGTGACATGGGGTGTGACATAGGAGTGTACGGTGACATGGGGTGTGACATAGGAGTGTAGGGTGACTTGGGGTGTGACATAGGAGTGTAGGGTGACATGGGGTGTGACATAGGAGTGTACGGTGACATGGGGTGTGACATAGGAGTGTACGGTGACATGGGGTGTGATATAGGAGTGTAGGGTGACATGGGGTGTGACATAGGAGTGTAGGGTGACATGGGGTGTGACATAGGAGTGTAGGGTGACATGGGGTGTGACATAGGAGTGTAGGGTGACATGGGGTGTGACATAGGAGTGTACGGTGACATGGGGTGTGACATAGGAGTGTACGGTGACATGGGGTGTGATATAGGAGTGTAGGGTGACATGGGGTGTGACATAGGAGTGTAGGGTGACTTGGGGTGTGACATAGGAGTGTAGGGTGACATGGGGTGTGACATAGGAGTGTAGGGTGACTTGGGGTGTGACATAGACGTGTAGGGTGACATGGGGTGTGACATAGGAGTGTAGGGTGACATGGGGTGTGACATAGGAGTGTACGGTGACATGCGGTGTGACATAGAAGTGTAGGGTGACTTGGGTGTGACATAGGAGTGTAGGGTGACATGGGGTGTGATGATAGGAGTGTACGGTGACATGGGGTGTGACATAGGAGTGTAGGGTGACATGGGGTGTGACATTAGAGTGTAGGGTGACAAGCATAGCTCCCAGCTGTCCCTGATTTTGAGGGACTGTACTTGATTTGGAGCAATGTTCCTCTGTCCCCCATTCCTCCTCATTTATCCTCATTTTGGTCTGATCTATATAGTTGTATGTAAAATGCACTACTTTTCTTTCAAAAATTGTTTCCCAGTTCTAAACCTTTCATCCAAATTATAAATTGCTGCATTTTAACATTTAAAAAGCCAATATAAAGGAATAGTAGTGGTAAAAAAAAAAGTGGATTTAATTAACCTTTTTTTTGTTTATCCTTCTTTAAGGGGGTGTGGCAGGGGGTGTGTCCTATGCAAAATACATTTGTTAGTAGGTGTCCCTCATTCCCATCTCAAAATGTTGGGAGGTATGTGACATAGGAGTGTAGGGTGACTTGGGGTGTGACATAGGAGTGTAGGGTGACTTGCGGTGTGACATAGGAGTGTAGTGTGACATAGGAGTGTAGGGTGACATGGGGTGTGATATAGGAGTGTAGGGTGACATGGGGTGTGACATAGGAGTGTACGGTGACATGGGGTGTGACATAGGAGTGTAGGGTGACTTGGGGTGTGACATAGGAGTGTAGGGTGACATGGGGTGTGACATAGGAGTGTACGGTGACATGGGGTGTGACATAGGAGTGTACGGTGACATGGGGTGTGATATAGGAGTGTAGGGTGACATGGGGTGTGACATAGGAGTGTAGGGTGACATGGGGTGTGACATAGGAGTGTAGGGTGACTTGGGGTGTGACATAGGAGTGTAGGGTGACATGGGGTGTGACATAGGAGTGTAGGGTGACTTGGGGTGTGACATAGAAGTGTAGGGTGACATGGGGTGTGACATAGGAGTGTAGGGTGACATGGGGTGTGACATAGGAGTGTACGGTGACATGCGGTGTGACATAGAAGTGTAGGGTGACTTGGGTGTGACATAGGAGTGTAGGGTGACATGGGGTGTGATGATAGGAGTGTACGGTGACATGGGGTGTGACATAGGAGTGTAGGGTGACATGGGGTGTGACATAGGAGTGTAGGGTGACATGGGGTGTGACATAGGAGTGTAGGGTGACATGGGGTGTGACATAGGAGTGTAGGGTGACTTGGGGTGTGACATAAGAGTGTAGGGTGACTTGGGGTGTGACATAGGAGTGTAAGGTGACATGGGGTGTGACATAGGAGTGTAGGGTGACTTGGGTGTGATATAGGAGTGTAGGGTGACATGGGGTGTGACATAGGAGTGTGGGGTGATATGGGGTGTGACATAGGAGTGTAGGGTGACATGCGGTGTGACATAAGAGTGTACGGTGACATGCGGTGTGACATAAGAGTGTAGGGTGACATGGGGTGTGACATAGGAGTGTAGGGTGACATGGGGTGTGACATAGGAGTGTAGGGTGACTTGGGTTTGATATAGGAGTGTAGGGTGACATGGGGTGTGACATAGGAGTGTAGGGTGACATGGGGTGTGACATAGGAGTGTAGGGTGACTTGGGTGTGATATAGGAGTGTAGGGTGACATGGGGTGTGACATAGGAGTGTAGGGTGACATGGGGTGTGACATAGGAGTGTAGGGTGACTTGGGTGTGATATAGGAGTGTAGGATGACATGGGGTGTGACATAGGAGTGTAGGGTGACATGGGGTGTGACATAGGAGTGTAGGGTGACATGGGGTGTGACATAGGAGTGTAGGGTGACTTGGGTGTGATATAGGAGTGTAGGGTGACATGGGGTGTGACATAGGAGTGTAGAGTGACATGGGGTGTGACATAGGAGTGTAGGGTGACATGGGGTGTGACATAGGAGTGTAGGGTGACATGGGGTGTGACATAGGAGTGTAGGGTGACATGGGGTGTGACATAGGAGTGTAGGGTGACTTGGGTGTGATATAGGAGTGTAGGGTGACATGGGGTGTGACATAGGAGTGTAGAGTGACATGGGGTGTGACATAGGAGTGTAGGGTGACATGGGGTGTGACATAGGAGTGTAGGGTGACATGGGGTGTGACATAGGAGTGTAGGGTGACATGGGGTGTGACATAGGAGTGTAGGGTGACATGGGGTGTGACATAGGAGTGTACGGTGACATGGGGTGTGACATAGGAGTGTACGGTGACATGGGGTGTGATATAGGAGTGTAGGGTGACATGGGGTGTGACATAGGAGTGTAGGGTGACTTGGGGTGTGACATAGGAGTGTAGGGTGACATGGGGTGTGACATAGGAGTGTAGGGTGACTTGGGGTGTGACATAGAAGTGTAGGGTGACATGGGGTGTGACATAGGAGTGTAGGGTGACATGGGGTGTGACATAGGAGTGTACGGTGACATGCGGTGTGACATAGAAGTGTAGGGTGACTTGCGGTGTGACATAGGAGTGTAGTGTGACATAGGAGTGTAGGGTGACATGGGGTGTGATGATAGGAGTGTACGGTGACATGGGGTGTGACATAGGAGTGTAGGGTGACATGGGGTGTGACATAGGAGTGTAGGGTGACATGGGGTGTGACATAGGAGTGTAGGGTGACATGGGGTGTGACATAGGAGTGTAGGGTGACTTGGGGTGTGACATAGGAGTGTAGGGTGACTTGGGGTGTGACATAGGAGTGTAAGGTGACATGGGGTGTGACATAGGAGTGTAGAGTGACATGGGGTGTGACATAGGAGTGTAGGGTGACATGGGGTGTGACATAGGAGTGTAGGGTGACATGGGGTGTGACATAGAAGTGTAGGGTGACATGGGGTGTGACATAGGAGTGTAGGGTGACATGGGGTGTGACATAGGAGTGTACGGTGACATGGGGTGTGACATAGGAGTGTACGGTGACATGGGGTGTGATATAGGAGTGTAGGGTGACATGGGGTGTGACATAGGAGTGTAGGGTGACTTGGGGTGTGACATAGGAGTGTAGGGTGACATGGGGTGTGAGATAGGAGTGTAGGGTGACTTGGGGTGTGACATAGAAGTGTAGGGTGACATGGGGTGTGACATAGGAGTGTAGGGTGACATGGGGTGTGACATAGGAGTGTACGGTGACATGCGGTGTGACATAGAAGTGTAGGGTGACTTGGGTGTGACATAGGAGTGTAGGGTGACATGGGGTGTGATGATAGGAGTGTACGGTGACATGGGGTGTGACATAGGAGTGTAGGGTGACATGGGGTGTGACATAGGAGTGTAGGGTGACATGGGGTGTGACATAGGAGTGTAGGGTGACATGGGGTGTGACATAGGAGTGTAGGGTGACTTGGGGTGTGACATAGGAGTGTAGGGTGACTTGGGGTGTGACATAGGAGTGTAAGGTGACATGGGGTGTGACATAGGAGTGTAGGGTGACTTGGGTGTGATATAGGAGTGTAGGGTGACATGGGGTGTGACATAGGAGTGTGGGGTGACATGGGGTGTGACATAGGAGTGTAGGGTGACATGCGGTGTGACATAAGAGTGTACGGTGACATGCGGTGTGACATAAGAGTGTAGGGTGACATGGGGTGTGACATAGGAGTGTAGGGTGACATGGGGTGTGACATAGGAGTGTAGGGTGACTTGGGTGTGATATAGGAGTGTAGGGTGACATGGGGTGTGACATAGGAGTGTAGGGTGACATGGGGTGTGACATAGGTGTGTAGGGTGACTTGGGTGTGATATAGGAGTGTAGGGTGACATGGGGTGTGACATAGGAGTGTAGGGTGACATGGGGTGTGACATAGGAGTGTAGGGTGACATGGGGTGTGACATAGGAGTGTAGGGTGACTTGGGTGTGATATAGGAGTGTAGGGTGACATGGGGTGTGACATAGGAGTGTAGAGTGACATGGGGTGTGACATAGGAGTGTAGGGTGACATGGGGTGTGACATAGGAGTGTAGGGTGACATGAGGTGTGACATAGGAGTGTAGGGTGACATGGGGTGTGACATAGGAGTGTAGGGTGACTTGGGTGTGATATAGGAGTGTAGGGTGACATGGGGTGTGACATAGGAGTGTAGAGTGACATGGGGTGTGACATAGGAGTGTAGGGTGACATGGGGTGTGACATAGGAGTGTAGGGTGACTTGGGTGTGATATAGGAGTGTAGGGTGACATGGGGTGTGACATAGGAGTGTGGGGTGACATGGGGTGTGACATAGGAGTGTAGGGTGACATGCGGTGTGACATAAGAGTGTACGGTGACATGCGGTGTGACATAAGAGTGTAGGGTGACATGGGGTGTGACATAGGAGTGTAGGGTGACATGGGTGTGACATAGGAGTGTAGGGTGACTTGGGTGTGATATAGGAGTGTAGGGTGACATGGGGTGTGACATAGGAGTGTAGGGTGACATGGGGTGTGACATAGGAGTGTAGGGTGACTTGGGTGTGATATAGGAGTGTAGGGTGACATGGGGTGTGACATAGGAGTGTAGGGTGACATGGGGTGTGACATAGGAGTGTAGGGTGACATGGGGTGTGACATAGGAGTGTAGGGTGACTTGGGTGTGATATAGGAGTGTAGGGTGACATGGGGTGTGACATAGGAGTGTAGAGTGACATGGGGTGTGACATAGGAGTGTAGGGTGACATGGGGTGTGACATAGGAGTGTAGGGTGACATGGGGTGTGACATAGGAGTGTAGGGTGACATGGGGTGTGACATAGGAGTGTAGGGTGACATGGGTGTGACATAGGAGTTAATGAATAAAAGGGGGTACTAATGTGCAAAAGTACTAAAGTGTAAAATCAGACTAATAGGTAGCTACCAACATCCTTCAGGGGGGCAGAGGCGTGTCCTATGCCTACATACATTTGTTAGTATTTGTTAGTAGGTGTCCCTCATTCCCATCTCAAAATGTTGGGAGGTATGTGACAAGGGGCGTGACATAGGAGTGTCACCACCAGGCCTTTCTGGTCTGGTATAGATATTAAGGGGAACTCCACACCAACATTTAAAAAAAACAGCATGGGGTCCCCCAAAATCCATACCAGACGCTTATCCAAGCAAGCAGCCTGGCAGTCCAAGAAAGGGGGGCGAGCGAGCGCCCCCCACCCCCTCCTTAACCATACTCAACATGCCCTCAACATGGGGAGGGTGCAAAGGCCTTGTCCCCACAACCCTGGCCCGGTGATTGTAGGGGTCTGCGGGTGGGGGGCTTATTGGAATCTGGAAGCCACTTTAACAAGGGGGCCCCCAGATGCCACCCTCCCCTCCCATCATGTGAATGGGTATGGGGTATAATGTACCCACCATACCCATTTACCAAAAAAGTGACAAAAAGTAAAAGCCACAATACACAGTTTTTGACAATTCCTTTATTAAAAAAGAAAAAAAATGTGTTCCGCAATGTACATATATATATATATATATATATATATAATATATATATAATATATAATGTACAATAGAAAAGAAAAAAAAATGTGTTCCGCAATGTACATATATATATATATAATATATATATAATATATAATGTACAATAGAAAAGAAAAAAAAGCTCCGCCTCGGCGCATGCTTTGGCCAATCATTAGACATCATCATCAACATGACTGCTCACCAGTGCGCAAAGCAAGGTCCATAAAGACATGGATGAGCGAGTTTGGTGTGGAGGAACTTGACTGACCTCAACCCGATAGAACACCTTTGGGATGAATTAAATCAAAGACTGCGAGCCAGGCATTCTCATCCAATATCAGTGCCTGATCTCACAAATGCGCTTTTGGAAGAATGTTCAAACATTCCCATAGACACACTTTTAAACCTTGTGGACAGTCTTCCCAGAAGAGATGAAGCTGTTATAGCTGCAAAAGGTGAGCCAATTCAATATTGAACCCTACGGACCAAGACTGGGATGCCATTAAAGTTCATGTGCGTGTAAAGGCAGGCGTGCCAATACTTTTGGTAATATAGTGTATCTGTGGCGGCAGAAGGATGGGCTATAATTCCCATGTGCCACATATTTATGTCACTGGGTGGCCGATATTTCCATGATGAGAGCGCACTCTCTCTAATGGAACCTATTTTTCTCTTATGCCGCGTGCACACGATCAGAATTTCCGACAAGAAAAGTTCGATGTGAGCTTTTGGTCGGAAATTCCTACCATGTGTAGGCTCCATCTGACTGTTTCTGTCGGAAATTTGAGCAAAAATTTGAGAGCTGGTTCTTAAATTTTCATACGGGAAAAGTTCTTGTCGGAAATTCCGATCGCCTGTATGCAATTCCGACGCGCAAAAAAAACACGCATGCTCGGAATCATTGAACTTCATTTTTCTCGGCTCGTTGTAGTGTTGTGCGTCACCGTGTTCTTGACTGTTGGAATTGTGTGTGAACGTGTGTATGCAACACAAGTTTGAGCCAAAATTCAGTCGGAAAAAAATCTTTCTTGCCGGAATTTCCGATCGTGTGTAGGAAAACTTTTCAGAAGTGGCTCATCCAGATATCAGATGAACGAAGCAGCAGACAGAAATGACACTGTGTGCTCTTAATTGAGACAAGTACACACTCTAGGAGGGATATGCTTTGTTCAGATTTCATGTCTGAGGTTTACAACCACTTTAAACACTTGGGGCCAGATCCACAAAGAAGTTACGTCGACGTATCTATTGATACGCCGCCTAACTTCTAGTTTGCTCCGGCTTATCTTTGTTTTGTATCCACAAAACAAGATACGCCTGAAGCTGGGCTAGATCCGACTGGCGTAGGTCTTAGTACGCCATCAGATCTAAGGTGCATATTTACGCTGGGCGCTAGGTGGCGTTTCTGTCGATTTCCACGTTGAGTATGCAAATTAGCTAGATACGGCGATCCACGAACGTACGTCCGGCCGGCGCATTTTTTTACGTCGTTTCCGTACGGCTTTTTTCGGCGTATAGTTACCCCTGCTATATGAGGCGTATCCTATGTTAAGTATGGACGTCGTTCCCGTGTCGAATTTTGAAAATTTTACATCGTTTGCGTAAGTCGTTCGCGAATAGGGCTTTGCGTAGAATGACGTTCACGTCGTAAGCATTGGCTTGTTGCGGGTTAATTTCGAGCATGCGCACTGGGATACCCCCACGGACGGCGCATGCGCCGATCAGAAAAAACGTCATTTACGTTGGGTCAAGTAAAATTAACATAAAACACGCCCACATCTTTAACATTTGAATTCGCCGGCAGATTTACGCTACGCCGCCGTAACTTTACAGGCAAGTGCTTTCTGAATACAGCACTTGCCTCTCAAATTTGCGGTGGCATAGCGTTAATACAATACGCTACGCCGGACTAAAATTTCGATCCGCTACGTGGATCTGGCCCTTGATTTTTAAGTGCCAGACTTCCTCATTTCAGATTTTGGACTCCGCAATGACAGCCATGTAGACTTGTGTTCTGTAATTTTTTTAATTGAAGATAACATCCAGGTATGCTCATGCTGAGCTTATAAAATGATTTTTTTTTAGATGCTTACAATACTGTCTTCCCCTCCTCGTCCTGTAGATGGCAGGATGTACCCAGCCTTGGATGGGACCCAGAAACTCACAAACAAGTAACTCACAAACAAACAAACTCACGGATTTGTTCCCTACCCATGCATACACAGTCCACTCTCTATCACCCTCACAGAATGCTGAGCTGATTGTTCATAGATGTGCAGAATGAAAAAATTGGTTTTGTTTCAATTCATTATTTACATAAATCAGTTTAGTTAAATTTGTTTAATATGTTTCGTTTAATCGAATTCAAATCAATTTGAATATTCCTATTCTATTATTTTATTTTCTATTCTTTTCTATTCTATTATTTCATTTTCTATTCTATTTGAATATTGGAAGAAGGTTATATTCTTTCAATTTTATTCTAGTCTTTTCTATTCTATTCTTTTCTATTCTATTCAAATGTATTCTACTTTAAATCCGAATTTCAGAAGATGGTTATATTCTTTGTATTTTATTTTATTCTATTCTTTTTTATTATTATTATTCTATCCTATTGCTTTTTTATTCTATTCCTTTATTTTCTATTTTATTCCTTTATTTTCTATTTTATTCCTTTATTTTCTATTCTATTTTGTTCTTTTTTACTCGATTCTTTTCTATTTTATTAATTTATTTTCTATTCTAATCACCTCCTGCATGTTACATGCTTGTCAACAGCAGTGACCGTCCTGCCATAGCTCAGTCCTGGGATCAGGGCTGTGAAGACAACAGAGACATTAAGAAATCACCTTGAGCCTACCAACCATCTACAGTGAGTATTTAAAACCCCTGTGCCTAGAGAGACCGCTGTGATAGCGGTCATCTATCTTTGGTATAAAATAAGGGGGGAACTAATGCGCAAACCAGCCTAACCCGGGAAAAAATATAATGGTACAAATAATTTAAAAGTTACAATCAAGCAGCAGCCACAACTAATAGTGCTCACGCACTGACAGCATATGATAGACAGGGGGATGTAGTGGCGCTTGCAAATACTAAAAACCGACAATAATTTAAAACAATAAATTATTCTAAACAATGATTCCTAAAGTATGAGAGTGAGTCCGTCCTCTACTGGGGTAAAGTTGTGTTCCACTCGAGGTCTATGCCCAAAGAATAACATCCAACATCAATAATTAGATGTGGAAGGAACTGCGAGTGAATAAATAATGAAATCCAATGGATAAAAGTGCCTAACTGGCCGCACAGTGTACATGGGATAATAATCCTTTTTTTAAAAAAATGTGTCATAAATCCTTAAAGTGATTGATAAAAAACAAGTGCAAAGTGCTAATAAATAAAACAATAATAGCAGTGAATGAAAGCTCCAGCTCTCCTGGAAAGTGGTTAATTACTAATTAGCAAACACATGCAGGAAAAAGCAACAACTAAAAAGAAGTCCAAAAATGCAAGTGTCCTAAAAACCTAAACGGTTCAATCATAAAACTGTTGTTTTTTCTGTGCGATGAAAAAAATATAATAATATAATAATAAATAAAAAATAAAAAAATCATAAATAATAGTCCAAAAACAGATAGTACAATATCACTGCAGGATTAGTGATAGTGAATAAAACTATATCCAGTGCACAATCAAGTGATAATGATAATATTACAAATAAAGTCCAAAGTGCAAAGTGCATCTGTGCTCCATTCAACAATTCAGATGATCAGTGGTTAATTCAGTGAAGACTTGTTACATTGTGCTCATTCAGTGAAGACTTGTTACATTGTGCTCATATGTCTGTGAATCAAAACAGCCCGATTTTCCTCAGTGTGGGGATTATTTTTACTAGCCTCTTACCTTCCTGAGGCTTTTACCAAGCCTGTAACAGGAGCTGCTCTGCAGTCACATAAATACAATCCAGGATCCAAAAACGACTCACACTCCTCCCCATTCAGGCTCTCAAAAAGAAACACAGGAATGCCTCCATAGCATAAAACCACAGGATATCAGTTTAATAAAGAAAAACGAATACACTCACAAACATTGCTGTGTTAAACAGCGTGTGTAGAATCGAGTGTCACCGCTCTGCGGCCGCAAAGCAGGTGACTTCACCAGCAAGCCCTCTGTGTCCTCCTCACGCGTATCGCGACAGCCCTACGTCGCTTAATCATATTTTTAAAAAAAGGATTATTATCCCATGTACACTGTGCGGCCAGTTAGGCACTTTTATCCATTGGATTTCATTATTTATTCACTCGCAGTTCCTTCCACATCTAATTATTGATGTTGGATGTTATTCTTTGGGCATAGACCTCGAGTGGAACACAACTTTACCCCAGTAGAGGACGGACTCACTCTCATACTTTAGGAATCATTGTTTAGAATAATTTATTGTTTTAAATTATTGTCGGTTTTTAGTATTTGCAAGCGCCACTACATCCCCCTGTCTATCAATCTATCTTTGGTAGGGATGAGCTTCGAGTTCGAGTCTTTCCCAGTAACGTACGAGGGTGCGTCAGAGGGGGCGGGGTCACATGACGGGTGGCCGCTTCCCCTATATAAGAAATGTCAAAGCTCCAGCGCGTCATTCCGCTGGTCTGTGTCCAGCGGAGAGTGGAGCTCGCCTGCTGCGCTCTGGACGGATGGATCTTCTCATCGCTGGACCGGACCGCTGATCACCCGTCGCTGGAGAGATCATCCGTCGCTGGTTAGAAGACAACGTTGGAGCAGGGAGCCGCATCGAGAGTGGATTACCACCGCTTTTTTTTTTATTAATAAAGGATTTTTTTCTACGGTGTCTGTGTGCTTTTTTTTAACTATATATACTTCCTTCGTGAAATGATAGAGGTACAGTGTACCCCATTACCAATTCACATAGGGGGGGCAGGATCTGGGGGTCCCCTTTGTTAAATGGGTCTTCCAGATTCTGATAAGCCCCCCACAACCACCGGGCAAGGGTTGTGGGGATGAGGCCCTTGTCCCCATCAACATGGGGATATCCTCCCCATGTTGAGGGCATGTGGCCTGGTGCGGTTCAGGAGAGGGGGGGGCCGCACTCTGTCCCCCCCCTCTTTTCTGCGGCCGGCCAGGTTAACGTGCTCGGATAAGGGTCTGGTGTGGATTTTTGGGGGAACTCCACGTCATTTTGGGGTGGAGTTCCCCTTAAAATCCACACCAGACCTGAAGGGTCTGGTATGGATATTTGGGGGGAACCCCACGTCATTTTTTTTAAATTGACGGCAGGGTTCCCCTTAATATCCGGGCCTGTTAATGGAATTTGGGGGGACCCCCACGTTTTTTTTATTTTTATGAATGAATCATCTCTGAATTGCCAGAGCCGACAATTCATTATTGCTGCAAGTCCGGTTTTAAATGCCTTTTTTTCTTTCAGAAATTACACTTTGTGCAGGGACAGTTCTATGTACGGGAAACATGCGCTTTTTCACATGCTGACTTTACACCCCCCTATGTACGAAATTTAAAGTAATATTACACTTTTATTGTTTCACTTTTAGCATTATTAAATTCACTGCTCCTGAAAAAACTGCAGTTTTTATTTCACTGCTCCTGAAAAAACTGCAGTTTATTACTTTTTTTTGCATTGATACATGTTTCCTGGGGCAGGACCCAGGTCCCCAAACACTTTTTAGGACAATAACTTGCATATTAGCCTTTAAAATTAACACTTTAGATTTCAAATGTTCGAGTCCCATAGACTTTAACGGGGTTCTAAAGTTCACACAAACATTTGGTGTGTTCGCAAGTTCTGATGCGAACCGAACAGGGGGGTGTTCGGCTCATCCTTAATCTTTGGTAAGGAGACTACAATACCACTATTTGGGTGTTCTATTGGTGGAAGAAGATCCCTTTCTCACAATATTGAGGCCGCATACACACGATTAGTAGGCACAACCATCGGTTAAAAATCCACGCATGCTCAGAATCAAGTCGACGCATGCTTAGAAGCATTGAACTTCATTTTTTTCAGCACGTTGTTGTGTTTTACGTCACTGCGTTCTGACACGATCAGTATTTTAACCGATGGTGTGTAGGTACGACTGACCATCAGTCAGCTTCATCGGTTAACCGATGAAAACGGTCCATCAGACCGTTCTCATCGGATGGACTGATCCTGTGTACAGGGTTTCAACCTTGTGCACTGTTATGAATTGCACTATAAGGATTTCTTTATGGTTTATTGATTCAATCACCAATGTGGGACTATATATTCATTCTTAAGCATTTTTCTTTTCATCACTAGTTGCTTTGAATGCATCTTAATACATGTACACACTATACCTATGTTCACTTATTAGGTTTGTCACGGTTTATTTGTTTAGCGCTGTACCTTGCTGTATTTTCTATTCTATACCTTTATTATTTATTCTATCCCTTTATTTTTTATTATATTTTTTCCATTCTTTTATTTTCTATTCTGTTCTGTTCTATTGTATTCTATTATTTTCTTTACTATTGTATTCTATTCTTTTCTATTCTAATTCAGGTTTATTCTATTTAAAATTCAAATTTCAGAAAATGGTTATATTGTTATTTTAAATTAATCCAATAACATAAACCTTTCGCTTTATAATGTGCTCTATAACACCCACTACCATCAACCTACAAATAAATCCCAAAGGATTTCAATAGGTAAGTGTAAATAAATAAATATAAAGTAAATACACAAAATAAATACAGTGGAACCTCGGATTATGAGCATAATTCGTTCCAGGAGAATTTTAGGAATCCAAAGTTCTCGCATATCAAAGCGAGTTTGTTTCGCATTGACTTCAATGGGATGAAATACCGCATGCAGCCAGAGGTGCCAAAAACTAAATGGGCATGACTATTTCGGGCATGCACAGTGGCGTGTGTTCTGCCTCCGCCTGGCTTTCGTCATACGTGACGTCATCAGAGGCACAGGCATATACAGAACTGGCCCAAAGCCTGTGATCCAGCATATCCAACACCTGACATGATGGCCCAGGTACCAGCTCCAGATTGAGGACAGTGGTGGGATATTTACTCATCCTCCACTCAAGCAACTGTAATCTAACGCTAGCACTGCAAACACTGGCGCATTGTTTGTGTGATGAGCCAGGAGCAAAGCAATATTAAAAGACTGCAGGGGACAATTCTTTGCCGGGGACAGACTCCTCAAAATGGGTACTTTCTCCAACAAATGGGGACAATTGGCAACCATAGTCTAATACAAAGAAGCTTGCAGTCAACAGGAAAATCAGAGTAAGCAATTTGAGGTTCAAGAGACGAGCCTGTACCTTGCAAGATTGCAGGTGGAGCGTTAAGCAAAGGGATGATATACAGTGCTTTAACACAGGAGTTGACATGAGTTGGGTCAACCAAACCTGCACTTACAGTATTTCCTCTGTCTTCTGGGGTTGAGTGATGTGGGTGTCATTCAACCTGGAAAACTGAGGACATCTTGTGGCAATAAGAAGTACTGCTTGAGGTAGCTTCAGGTTGAAGATGAGTATTGCAAATTTAGCTGTTTTTTATTTTTAACATCTAATGAGGATCTATTTTGAAAAAAGAGGGGGTTTCTTGTTGTAGAAGCTAAACAGTTGGGCAATTTTTTAATTTGTTTGCACCAGGGTTTGTAATGTTACTGGTTGTCAATTTTTGAGTATGATCACTTAAAATGACTGTAAACTGCAATGAAATGAAAAATGAATGGGCCATATCCCTCCATAGTGTGTACTTGTCTCAATCCAAAGGACTTAGTGTTATTTCTGTCTCCTCTATCTTCCCTCTGCTATCTGCTTGAGTCTAACAACAAAAATCTATATTTTCTCTATTGTTGGACTTTTTAGGCACCAAAAACACCAGGAATTATACAACAAAATGCATTTTTATCATCACAAAGAATGATAAATCTCCACATAAAAGAGGATCAATGGCTGAATCACATACTAGTCACATACAGCAGGTAAAATAAGTATTGAATACATCACCATCTTTCTAGATAATTTAATTCAAAGTCATTTTCATCACATGTCAGTAACAACCCATGCAATCCATACATACAGTACAAAGAAACCCAAACAAATAAGTTCAGAAATAAAGTTGTATGTGTAATAAAATGGAATAACACAGGGAAAAAGTATTGAACATACAGTACTAACTGAATTTTTTTTAAAGCGGGAGTAAAGCCTGCTTTGTGATCTTTTGTGATCCATGACGGCTGTGAGGCTTTTTAGGCACCTGGGCGTGGCCAGTTTATGGTAAAAAGATGTCCTTTCCACTTATACAGATTATGGCCCCAACAGTGCTCCCTGGAACACTCAGAAGTTTAGAAATCCTTCTATGACCAATGTCATCAGTATGTTTTGCAACAATAAGGTTCCGACAGTCTTGAAAGAGCTCTTTGCTTTTACCCATCATAAGATGTTTCTTGTGTAACACCTTGGTAATGAGACACCTTTTTATAGGCCATCGGTTGAGACTCAACCAGCTTATATTAATTTGCACTGGCCAGGGGCAGGATGGCTTTCTATTTACTGATACATTTCATCTGGTGTTTTGACTTTCCATGCCTTTTTTCGCTTCCCTTTCTAAATGTGTTCATGGGTTGTTACCGACATGTGGTGAAAAGTTCATGTCAATAACACCTTTAGAAATATATTTTACCTAGAAAAATGGTGATGTGTTCAATACTTATTTTACCGGCTGTATAGTCACTGTATACAATATACAATATCCCACATAAAAGAACCACCTTAGGATCACATGTGTCACAGAGCTATCACCATAACATGTTACATTTTGACAGGGAATCACATTAGAGGCAGTCTTATACATCCTGGCCAGGCAAGTTGGAACCAGAAACCATCTGGTCAAGACCGGGTTGTAAAGGTTTGTTTTTTATTTTCTAAATAGGTTCCTTTAAGCTAGTGCATTGTTGGTTCACTTACCTTTTCCTTTAAATTCCCTTCTAAGGGCCAGATCTACGTAGCAAGGCGTAATTTTAGGCAGGCGTAGCGTATCGTAGTTACGCTACGCCGCCGCTACTTTGAGAGGCAAGTGCTGTATTCACAAAGCACTTTCCTCTAAAGTTACGGCGGCGTAGCGTAAATCTCCTGGCGTAAGGGCGCGGAATTCAAATGATAAAGATGTGGGCGTGTTTTATGTTAATTCTACTTGACCCCACGTAAATGACGTATTTTTTGAACGGCGCATGCGCTGTCCGTGGGGGTATCCCAGTGCGCATGCTCGAAATCACGCTGCAAATAGTCAATGCTTTCGACGTGAACGTAATTTACGCAAAGCCCTATTCGCGAACGTTTTACGCAAACGACTTAAACGACGGAAAATTTGACGCTGGCCCGACGTCCATACTTAACATTGCGTGCACCTCATAGAGCAGGGGTAACGTTACGCCAAAAAAAGCCTTACGTAAACGGACGTATGTTTGTGGATTGGCGTATCTAGCTAATTTGCATACTCAACGCGGAAATCAAAGGAAGCGCCACCTAGCGGCCAGCGTAAATATTAGATCCGACGGTGTACTAAGACGTACGTCAGTCGGATCTAGCCCAGCTTCTGGCGTATCTTGTTTTGTGGATACAAAACAAAGATACGCCGGAGCATCCTAGAAGTTACGCGGCGTATCAATAGATACGCCAATGTAACTTCTTCGTGGATCTGGCCCTAAATGTTTGTTTTCTTTGTCTGAATTTCTCACTTCCTGTTTATCCTCAGTAAACCGCATACCATCACCCGAGCTGTGTTTAGTCAGCCAGAACAACTTACTGAATAGCTTACTGAGGAGGAACAGGAAGTGAGAAATTCAGACAAGGAAAACCAAGAAAAAAAACATTTAGAAGGGAAATCAAAAGAAAAAGGTAAGTGAACCAACAATGCACTAGCTTAAAGGAACCTATTTAGAAAATAAAAAACAAACCTTTAAAACCCCTTTAAGGCCAGCCTCTGGCCACATGCGGTATTGCATACAATTGAAGTCAATGCGGAACAAATTATTTTCGCTCCCATTGACTTCAATGGGGAAACTCGCTTTGATATGCAAGTGCTTTGGATTACGAGCATTCTCCTGGAACGGATTATGCTCGTAATCCGAGGTTCCACTGTATATGCTATGAACATAAGAGAAGCCATATTCCCTCTAAAGTTGAATTGGAGTTCATGATTTCTCAAGGATGTTTCACAAGGAGACTGTGAAAGTCTTATCTGTATTTTTATCCCAGACCATAAATTAAAGGTTTGGATACTTAGTAAAATAAACAAGATAAGATAATAGTAAGAAACTCTTATTTCACATGAACTCACAGAACTACATTTCTTTGCATAAAGGGGAGAAGGAGGGCTTATTCAAATATGACCAAATGAAATGTATTATAGTATTACTCAAGTACAAGTAATATATTAACGAAAGTTATATAGTATTATTATATTGAAATACTTATATATATATTAACAGAATAATGTCACATATATTAATTTATGTATTTTAATAATATTTTTCTTTCTTGGTAGTTTTATAATGTATTTGGGTATTCATAAAACCCATCAATGCATATATATATATATATATATATATATATATATATATATATATATATATATATATATATATATATATATATATATATATATATATATATATATATATATATAAAATTATATTATTATGGTGAGGAGGGTTACAAATGTGAGATCCTATGAAATGGTTAAATTCCAATGATTTGAGTTTCAAGGATTTTAACAACCCCAGCTAATTGTGTGGGGTATATTTTCTCATAGACATAGATCTAAGGCCCCATACACACGATAGAATCCATACGCAGATAAATCCCAGCAAATGGGTTTCTGCGGATAGATCCTATGGTGTGTACACGCCAGCGGATCTGTTTCCGCGGAGAAATCTCCTCTGGGATGGATTCCAGCAGATCGGATATTTGCTGACATGCACAACAAATCCATCTGCTGGAATCCGTTCCAACGGATGGATCCGCTCGTCTGTACAGACTCACCGGATCTATCCGTCCAAAGGGATTCCCCGCACGCGTCGTAATGATTTGACGCATGCGTGGAATTCCTTATTTGACAGCGTCGCGCCCGTCGCCGCATCATAATCGCGGCGACGGCGCGACACGTCATCGCCAGAGGATTTCCGCGCGGATTTCAATGCGATGGTGTGTACACTCCATCGCATAGAAATCTGCGGAAATCTTTGAGAGGATTTATCCGTGGAAACGGTCCGCTGGACCGTATCCGCGGATAAATTCTCTCGTGTGTATGGGGCCTCAGCTAGAGCCAGAATGTCTGGAGGGAATCGACACATAATTGTCAACCTTTAGACAATTAATGGTGTTTTACTAAGCAGAGATCAGGTCGTGAAAATAACATTAAAAATAATTTCTTATACAACACTGCCCCTAGAGGTGAAAATAGTAAGAATTCAAGATGGCCACCAGACTTGGTGTCCGTAGGGACACCTTACATGATGCTTCTCAAAACCTTTTTGGTAATTGAATTGTTTTTGCATATACTGTACATTACTAAAACCATTTAAATATATGGCAGAGCAAACTGGAGTTGTATTATTTTTAACTGCAGTATAATTATATTCCAAATATTATATATGATTATATATTATATATGATTCCAAATATTATTAGACATACACAGTTTTGTCTGTTTCTAAAAAGCTAAGGCCCCATTCACACGGTCGGGTCGTTCAGGTGTCAGTTCACTGTCAGTTTTTTTGGCGGACCTGAATGCCCGCTCCATTCTTCTCTATGGTGACATGTCCGCTGACATCCGACCCTAACCGATCTGCTAAAATCAGACGGATGTGATACGCCGCCATCCATCCATGGCGGATCGGATTGGGTGTGATCTGATGAAAACGGACATGCTGTCCATTTTCATCAGATCTCTCCATAGGAGACAGCGGCGCTGGACAAGCCCCTCCCCGCTCAGTGAGCAGAGAGGGACCTGTCATCTGTCGGCTCAGCGGAGATCCACGGAGAGATCTCCCGCTAAGCTGGCGGACTCCGCTGCGACGGATCTGCCTGGTGTGAAAGGGGCCTTAGGCCAATATCTGTACAATGGTTTTGTCATGATATGTGTTTAGAAATAGATTCATTCTACATTTAAAAATAAGTCTTGATTAAATTATCAAGCTACATGCATAGTATAACATTTTGTCTGTGCATTTACTTAGACGGTCTGTTTGTTTTGAGAAGGAATCGCGTGCTAAAGTAAACACTATTTGTTTACACAAGTCCGTGAAGCCACAGAAAGCTATTCACTAAAGTTACCAAGTCTAAAACTTACCAAGTTATCATTCAAGTATTGAAATGTGGTATTTTGTAATAAGATCTTGCATAGAAATGTGAATTTCGCAATACGAGCACTGTATTTGAAAACATCCCAACTCGGTTTGCGAGTGTTGTCTCACCAAACGAGCAGGATTCAGGCCAAAGCGGTGTGCAGTACCGCGTTTGGCCTGAGGTGGGGTGGCGCCGGAGCCGGCGCCAAAATGCTCGGAAAGACACGGAAATACTCTGTTTCCGAGCCTTTCCGAGGTTTGCTGAGGTCAGCCGAGGTGTCCTCAGACCTTTCTGGCCGTTTCCGAGGCTCTCCGGCAACCCCCACCTGTGGCCGCAGCCGGTATTGCATGCTATTGAAGTCAATGTGGAACAAATTATTTTCTTTTCCATTAACCTCAATGGGCAAACTGGCTTTGATATGCGAGTACTTTGGATTGCGAGCATTCTCCTGGAATAAATTATGCTTGTAATCCAAGGTTCCACTGTATAAACTTTCTAACATAGTGCATCATTGTTAACATGCTTTCAGAGACGGTGACCCCCCTGAGGACCCCCTGAGGACCCCAGAGTCCATAAAAAATGAACTAATTTGTCCTCTTTTATTGTGGAGTTTTATCATTGTTTACAATAATAAAATGTATTTGTATATGTTTCCTGATGTTTTTGGTGCCACAAGACATAGGGGCAGATCCTCGTACAGCGACGCATTTATGCAAAGATACACTACGCCGCCGTAACTTACTTTTTTTTTTTCAAATCCTGAAAGAATCCGTGCCGTAAGTTACGGCGGCGTAGTGTATCTTTGCCGGCGTAATGGCGCCTAATTCAAATGGATGTAATGGGGGCGTGTTTTATGTAAATACGTTGTGACCCGACGTAAACAACGTTTTTTTAACTGTGCATGCACCGTCCGTGGGGGTATCCCAGTGCGCATGCTCGAAATTAACCCGGAACAAGCCAATGCTTCCGATGGTGACGTCATTCTACGCAAATCCCTATTCGCGGACGACTTACGCAAACGACGTAAAAATTCCAAAAATCTACGCTGGAACGACGGCCATACTTAACATTGAGTACGCCTCATAACAGCAGCTTTAACTATACGCCGGAAAAAGCCGAACGAAAACGACGTAAAAAAATTCGCCGGCCGGACGTACGTTCATGGATCGCCGTAAATAGCTAATTTGCATACTCGACGCGGATTTTGACGGAAACGCCACACAGCGGCCGCCGAAAAATTGTATCTAAGATCCGACGGCGTACTAAGACGTACGCCTGTCGGATCGATCCCAGATGCCGTCGTATCTTGTTTTGTGGATACAAAACAAAGATACGACGCGGGAAATTTAAAATTACGCCGGCGTATCTCTTGATGCTTTTGTGGATCTGCCCCATAATTTTTTATTTATTTTTAGGCTCAATTGAGATAAGATTTGATCAAGCTAAGTTGATCGGCCAAGATCAATTATAGATTGTTTATTTTTATCAGAAAAGATCAATTGGAAAATAAATCAGTCATTTATTGAGGCGTGTATGGCCACCGTTATCTTCCAACCATCTAATGAACTCCACTTTCCTGTGTGTGCCATATTTATTAATTGTGTTGTCTACTTTTGATTGATTATTCCTATCGGGAGAGACCGATTGAAAATGCAATTGATCATTTATTGGTGTGTCTACGACCACCATTATCATCCATCTATTATGTCTACGACCACCATTATCTTCCAACTATCTGTCGATTCCCCCACGTTTGGCATATTAATCGTGCTGCTATTGATTGACTATCCCTATTCCCATTGCTAGTTATTGATCAGAAAATAATTATTTAAAGTGTACGGCCACCATTATCGTCCAACTATTTGTTGAATTCCCTATGTTGGGCATACCGATCGTGTTGGTGACTATTGATTGATTATTCCTCAGATCATTTATGATTTGATCAAGCTAAGTTGATCGACCAGGATCAATTATAGATTGTTTATTTTTATCAGAAAAGATCAATTGAAAAATCTAAAAGGTCACTTTCCTGTGTCTGCCATATTGATCAATTGTGTTGCCTACTATTGATTGATTATTCCTATTGGGAGAGACCGATTGGGAATGAAATTGATCATTTATTGGCGTGTCTATGGCCACCATTATCATCCAACTATCTGTCGAATTCCCTATGTTTGGCATATCGATCATGTTGTTAAATATTGATTAGAGGTCGACCGATATATCGGCCGATGTTTGGCCGTTTTGGAGAAATCGGCCGATTTTTATCCAAATTTGGCCGATATTTAACATGGCCGCTAGCGGTGCCACGGCTCCGGGGCTAGGCTGAAGCCGCAGCCTTTCCTGATGCTGTGACCGCGGCGGCAATCCGCAGATTGCCGCGGCGGTCACAGCATCAGGAAAGGCCGCAGCTTCGGTACATCTTGGTAAACCCAGCGCGGCGGCCCTCCTCTCTGTTTACACCCACAGAGGAGGAGGGGCCCGCGCTCGTGGAACACACACCGCTCTCTGGTGTCTGTACTACGGGGGGTCTGTACTGAGGAGGGGGATGGGTGTCTATACTGGAGGGAGAGGGGGTCTGACTCTGTACTGAGGGTGGTGCCATCTGCCAATGCCACCTGCCAGTGCCAATACCAGTGCCACCATACAGTGCCAATTAGTGCCACCATCCAGTGCCAATACCAGTGCCACCATCCAGTGCCAATACCAGTGCCACCATCCAGTGCCAATACTAGTGCCACCATCCATCCAGTGCCACCTGCCAGTGCCAACTAAAGCCATCAGTGCCACCTACCAATGCCAACCAGTGCCATCTGCCAGTGCTAACTATTGCCATCCAGTGCCAATTGGTGCCACCTGCCAGTCACTGCCAACCAGTGCCACGTGCCAGTGTCACGTGCCAATCAGTGCCATCTTCCAGTGCCATCTGCCAATCAGTGCCACCTGCCAGTGTCAATCAGTGCCACCTGCAAATCAGTGCCATCTGCTAGTACCATCTTTCAGTGCCATCCAGTGCAACCGGCCAGTGCCAATAAGTGCCACCTGCCAATCAGTGCCTTCTGCTAGTGCCATCTTCCAGTGCCAATTAGTGGCATCCAGTGCCACGGGCCAGTGCCACAAAAAAAAATCGGCCTAAAATATCGGCCGCAAAAATCGGAAACACATATCGGCCATCGGCCGCCCCGATTTTCCAAATATCGGCATCGGCCAGAGAAAAACCCATATCGGTCGACCTCTAATATTGATTCATTATTACTGTTGGTAGCGAATAGCGATTGATCAGAAAAGGATCAAACATTTATTGAAATGTGTACGGCCACTTATTATCCTCCAACTATCTATCGAATTTCCCAACTTTGGCATACCGATCGCGTTGCTGACTAATGATTGATTATTCCTCAGATTGTTTATTCCTATCAGAAAAGATTGATTAGAAAATAAATCAGTAATTTATTGATGTGTATGGCCACCATTATCTTCCAGCCATCTAATGAACTCCACTTTCCTGTGTGTGACATATTGATCGATTGTGTTGTTTACTATTGATTGATTATTCCTATTGGGAGAGACTGATTGGGAATGAAATTGATCATTTATTGGCGTGTCTATGGCCACCATTATCATCCAACTATCTGTCGAATTCTCCATGTTTGGCATATCGATCGTGTTGTTGAAAATTGATTAATTATTACTGTTGGTAGCGAATAGCGATTGGTTAGAAAAGGATCAAACATGTATTGGTGTGTCTACGGCCACAATTATCTTCCAACTATCTGTCGAATTCCCCACGTTTGGCATATCGATCGTTGGTTGATTATTCCTATTAGGAGCGATTGATCAGAAAAGGATCAAACATTTATTGAAGTGTGTATGGCCAGCATTATGTGTACTGACAGTCAGCCTCATTGGATACATCTGATGATCTGTGTGTGTGTGTCCCGGAATCGGCTGTCACTGTCCCGGTGTGAGCATCAATCAGCAGCCAGGACTACATCTCCCATGATGCTTCACTCTGACAAAGAGTCAGCTGCGGAAGTCAGCGTGACCTGTCCTTAGAGAAGGGGGAGGAGCGAGCAGAGGGAGATCTGACATGCAATCAGCTTTGTGATCAGGAAAGAAGACTGTGTAGAGCGCGAGCACTTCCAGGTAGGAGCAGAGCGAGCCCGGCCCGGGGAGGATGGAGCGGGCTCAGGGAGAGGGAGCATGACTCAGAGGAGTGGGGGAGGGGGGCACGAAGCCTCACATCAGCATGTCATAGAGTTTGACACATAGGAAACACAGGGCTGTTACCCATGGCAACCCCTCACTGCACTCTGAGGGGGATCCTGGAATCTGATTGGTCGCTGTGAGCACAGACTTCACTAGTGTGCCCTTCCCTGTCTTGGGATTGGATGTCCTGTAGTGACCCCACCAGCCTGTGTTTACTTCATATTCCTCTACTCCTCCCCAGGTGACAACATTCATTATAGGTTTATATAGAGGGGGAGGGGGAGGGGTTGGAGCCTCTGTCTATACAGGTCAGCATTGTCCAATGACAGGAAATGCAGAATGTTTGTTGAGGTGAGGGCAAATCTTCCAGTGGGGACCCCAGTTCACATGGGCGCCCTGTGGGTGTAAAAGAGGAAGCGGTTGCGCCGGGGGTTTTCCGCCCCCCTTTCCCCAACTGCCCCCCTAAGTACAGATCTGCAGCCATTCAGGGCTGTACACATGCTGTGCTTTGCAGTAATGATTAAACGGTGCCGCTGCCAAACACAGCGCCTTTCAAGAGGTGACGTATCGCCTCCTTGCCACCTGTCAAATGCCCCCTGAAAAGTGATCCACCATAGATCACTCTTCAGAGGGGAAGCAGTACATATAGAGAGCTCTGAGATTGCGCTCACAGGTTTCCGGAACCTGCAAGAAACTCGCTACAAACACGCTTACACGGTAATATTACCCCCAAGCACAGCTGGCAGATGGGCGTTTTATCGTGGGACGCTCCAAGTCCTAAAAGGTTCAAGCGTTTATTTGGTCCATTCGTGGCACACCTGGAGTGGCCCATTCGCGGCACACCTGGAGTGGCCCATTCGCGGCACACCTGGAGCGGCCCATTCGCGGCACACCTGGAGCGGTCCATTCGTGGCACGCCTGGAGCGGTCCATTCGTGGCACGCCTGGAGCGGTCCATTCGTGGCACGCCTGGAGCGGCCCATTCGTGGCACGCCTGGAGCGGCCCATTCGTGGCACGCCTGGAGCGGCCCATTTGTGGCACGCCTGGAGCGGCCCATTTGTGGCACGCCTGGAGCGGCCCATTTGTGGCACGCCTGGAGCGGCCCATTGGTGGCACGCCTGGAGCGGCCCATTGGTGGCACGCCTGGAGCGGCCCATTTGTGGCACGCCTGGAGCGGCCCATTGGTGGCACGCCTGGAGCGGCCCATTTGTGGCACGCCTGGAGCGGCCCATTTGTGGCACGCCTGGAGCGGCCCATTTGTGGCACGCCTGGAGCGGCCCATTTGTGGCACGCCTGGAGCGGCCCATTTGTGGCACGCCTGGAGCGGCCCATTGGTGGCACGCCTGGAGCGGCCCATTCGTGGCACGCAGGGAGCAAAATGTGATCCCTGCCTGGGGCCCCATTCACATTTTGGCGATTTGGAGTCATGGGTGGAATTGCCGCGATTCCGCCTGCGGTACCAAATTGCATAACAATCGGTGCAGATCGTGCGATGCACGTTAATTTTAAATGACACACCAAATGCAGTGCGATTTTGCCGTGATTGTTGCGTTACAGAATCAAGGCAAAATGCGACTTTAAAAATGGCGTCAAGCCTGTCGCCCTGAAAGGAGCCAACGCATATTTTGGGGCGGACACTCGTGCATAGGGCAACCCATTGAAGTAATTGAGCTGCCCTATGCGTGACGTGCAGAATCGCATGAAAATCGGTCGCACCAAATCGTGAGCGAGAACGCGCCCGCTGCGTGAAGTGTGAATGGGGCCTAAGAGGGGGAATTTCCCTCACTTTGTGGAGATTTGTGGAGTCTCTGGGGCAGGATATGAAGGGAAATCTCCTCAATGGGACACAGCAAAATACTAACCCTTCCCTACTCCATCCAACATGGAAAATGAAAGTTTCAGTGGAGGGGGTCTGTACTGAGGGGTGTCTGCGCTGAGGGGGGGTTACTGTCTGTACTACTGGGGGGTGTCTGCGCTGAGGGGGGGGTTACTGTCTGTACTACTGGGGGGTGTCTGCGCTGAGGGGGGGTTACTGTCTGTACTACTGGGGGGTGTCTGCGCTGAGGGGGGGTTACTGTCTGTACTACTGGGGGGTGTCTGCACTGAGGGGGGGGTTACTGTCTGTATTACTGGGGGGTGTCTGTACTGAAGGGGGGGGTGTACTACTGGGAGGTCTGTAACGGAGGTGGGGGTGTCTGTACTGAGGGGGGGGTCTATAATGATGGAGGGGGTCTGTACTGAGGGGGGACTATAGTTGGTGGGGGTGACACAATTTTTTTTTTTTGCACCAGATGATACCAACCCCAGTGATGCCACTGCAGTGGGGGAGATTTTTTTTTCTTTGCTGATCCGAAAAATGATCCGATCCGTACCGTGAGTTTTTTATTCCGTTGCACCCCTAGTTTAAACGCACAGATCCACGTCCTATCAGGGGAGAGGAGACCGATCGTGTGTTCCTTGTATATAGGAACACCGATCGGTCCCCTCCCCCCACAATTAGAATCCCTAGGTAACACATTTAACCTCTTCCTTGCCAGTGACATTTACACAGTAATCGGTGCATTTTTATAGCACTGATCGCTGTATAAATGTGAATGGTCCCAAAATAGTGTCAAAAGTGTCTGATCTGTCCGCCGCAATGTCGCAGATTGTTGCTATTACTTAATAAAAATGCCATACACCTATCCCCTATTTTGTAGATGCTATAACTTTTGTGCAAACCAATCAATGTACACCTATTGCGATTTTTTTTTTTTTTACCAAAAATATGTAGAAGAATGCATTTCGGCCTAAACTGAGGAAGACATTTTTTTTTTTTTATTGGGATATTTATTATAGCAAAAAGTAAAAATTATTATATTTTTTATTTTATTTTTATTGTCTGTCTTTTTTTGTTTATAGCGCAAAAAAATAAAAACCGCAGCGGTGATCAAATACCCCCAAAAGAAAGTTCTATTTGTGGGGGGGGGGGGGGGGGAATTATCAATTTTCGTATGTGTAAAGTGTTGCATGACTGCGCAATTGTCATTCAAAATGTTAGTGCTGAAAATTGGCCTGGGTAGGAAGGGGGTGAAAATGCCCGGTATTGAAGTGGTTAAGCTGCAGTAACCTGGTCTTCCAGTCCAGATGATGATGTTGGTAGCTGTGCCCAACGGTGGGGGGGGGGGGGGGGTTTCCTGCAGACTTTAGGTCTTCTCTGATGAGATCGGTCAGTAAGATCAGTTATCTTGTCGGCTCATTTCCTCCTCTTTTACACAACATGCACTTCCCAGCTGTAGTTATGTCACACACACTATCGCAACACATTCGTTATCTCCAAGAACATGAAAGGGACATCTAAGAGACCATCAGAAATATAAACCAGTCCTATGTGGGCCGTGCCCAGCTCCATCACGGGCAATGCAATGAATGTCAGCGCCACGCAGAATGATTCTAATGAGATACTAATTTAAGTTTATTGTTAAACTGTATCTATGGTTAAAACATTTTATTTTTTCATTTTAGATAGATTTAAACTACTTTTTTTCCATTGAGGAGATTGCCTATTTACGCTGGCCACTAGGTGGCGCTTCCGTTGAGTTTGGCGTAGAATATGCAAATGACTAGATACGCCGATTCTGAAACGTACGTGCGCCCGGCGCATTTTTTTTACGTTGTTTATGTAAGGCTTTTTCCAGCGTAAAGTTAGTCGAACAAATAGCTGGCCTAGTCAATGTTAAGTATGGCCGTCGTTCCCGCATCGAAATGTGAAATTTTTACGTCGTTTGCGTAAGTCGTCCGTGAATGGGGCTGGACGTAATTTACGTTCATGTCGAAACCAATACGTCCTTGCGGCGTACTTTGGAGCAATGTACACTGGGATATGTACACGGACGGCGCATGCGCCGTTCGTAAAAAACTTCAATCACGTCGGGTCACCATCCATTTACATACGCCCCCTCATCCTCATTTGAATTAGGCACGCTTACGCCGGCCCCATTTACGCTACGCCGCCGTAACTTAGGAGGCAAGTGCTTTGTGAATACAGCACTTCCCTCTCTGACTTACGGCGGCGTAGCGTAAATACGATACGCTGCCTGAAAGATGCGCCGCCGTACCTGAATCTGGCTATAAATCTTTTTCTGACACTTGTTTAAGGTGGAGCTCCACCCTAAAGTGGAACTCCTGCTTATCGGATTCCCCCCCCCCCTCTGGTGCCACAATCGGCACCTTTCAGGGGAGGGGGGACAGGATACCTGTCAAAGACTGGTATCCTTTCCCACTTCCGGGAATCCGGCCACGGCCCTGACGTCACCATGGGGCTCTCTCCTCTACCTCCCCTTGCCGCCGGGCTAATAGGAGAGAGGAGTGAGCCTCACGCATGCACAGTAGGGTTCCCGGCGTGAAGCCGAAAGGCTACACTCCCGGTTTCCCTTACCTGCAATGGCGACGGCAGCACCCGACAGCTGATGGGAAACATCAGCTGTGGTGCTGACATCGAGGGACTGCAAGACAGGTAAGTATCCATTTATTAAAAGCCGTAGCTGTAGTATGTGTAGCTGCTGGCTTTTAATTCTTTATTTTTTTCCAGAACACCCCTTTAAGTTAAAATCAATATTTTTTTTTTTTTTTTTTTTTGCTAGAAAATTACGTGGAACCCCCAAACATTATATATATTTTAGCAGAGACCCTAGGGAATAAAATGGAAATTGCTGCAATATTTTATGTCACACTGTATTTGCCTAGCAGTCTTTCAAATGCAGTTTTTTGGGAAAAAATACACTTCAATGAAAAAAATAAAAAAAAACACGAAAAAGTAAAGTTAGCCCCATTTTTTTTTTTTTTTTTACGTGGAAGATGTTACGCCGTGAGAATCGTGATCTTTCTTCTAAGCAAAAAAAATTGTGATTCTCATTTTAGCCAGAATCGTGCAGCTCTAGTAGACGCTGCCATTGGTGGAATGTAGGCTTGTGTCCCATATTAATAAGGTAGAATGAGCTGAAGGAACTACCCAGGGTATTGTCACTAGTTAGATGAGGGCTTGTGTCTCATATTAATATATCGGGATGAGCATGTGTTGGAGGAACTACCGTGAGTACTTTCATTGGTTGGATGAAAACTTGTGTCCCATGATAATACATTTCATTAAGTGTGTGTTGGAGGAACTGCCATCGGAACCATCATTGATGGGACAGGAGCTTGTGTCCCAAGATAATAAATTAGGATGAGCATGTATTGGTGGGATGTGGGCTTGTGTGCCATAATAATAAATTTGACTGATCATGTGTTGGAGCTGCCCTGTCATTGGTGGGCTTGTGTCCCAATGTTAAGTATGTGCTGGAGGAACTGCCATGGGTCCATTCTCATATGCATATGATAGAGACAAGTTTCTGTATGACTTTGTAGGCTTCTGTATCTATTCACATGGAGACTGTTTGCACTAGTATGGTTGGTCTTTTGGTTGCACCTGTTGTATCTTGATGGGTGGCGCATCTATCCCAGGACTACCAGCATCGGTTTGGTATAAGAGCACCATTCAAACAGGATTTCTGCCCTGGTGCAGCCATCTGATCTATATCACATTGGCCCTAGACTTTAAACCACTTGTACAAGTCTACTGCTGTTTTTAAGACATACCTTACCATATAGTAATCAAGATACCGGTCCTCATGGGCGTCCGCAGGTAGGGGCAAGGGGAGTCAAGCGCCCCCCCCCCCTGAAATAAGGGATCAGCAAGGTGTCCGCCATAGGCGCAGAGTGTCAGCGGGCGCTGGAACGCTCTCTATGTTCCAGGAAGGAAAATTGCACTGTGGACGGCAGCCGGCAGGGTTTTTCATTGTCCGATGTTAAGACAGAGCTGGTCTCTAGCATCAGGAGTCGGCACACACAAAACCCTTCCTGCTCTCCCAGTTCTGCATATACCACAGAGGAGGGGCGGGCTATCCAGAGCCCCTCAAGCCTGCAGCGTGCATCAACAGGAGCCTGTGCCAGGAGCCTGACCTGCCACTGTGAGATGATTCTCTTCTGTGGGGGGAAGAGAGCTCTGTGGGGGGATTGGGTATGCATACTGGCCTAGCGCACGCCTGGGATTCTGCACCCTGTACATGGCGCACGCCTGGGATTCTGCACCCTGTACATGGCGCACGCCTGGGATTCTGCACCCTGTACATGGCGCACGCCTGGGATTCTGCACCCTGTACATGGCGCACGCCTGGGATTCTGCACCCTGTACATGGCGCACGCCTGGGATTCTGCACCCTGTACATGGCGCACGCCTGGGATTCTGCACCCTGTACATGGCGCACGCCTGGGATTCTGCACCCTGTACATAGCGCACGCCTGGGATTCTGCACCCTGTACATGGCGCACGCCTGGGATTCTGCACCCTGTACATAGCGCACGCCTGGGATTCTGCACCCTGTACATGGCAACACGCTTTTGTCAAAAGGGAGCGAGCATGGGTAACCTTAAAATAATGACCCCCCCCCCCCAAAAAAAAAAAATTCTGCGGACGCCCATGCCGGTCCTTCTATATCAGAAGTAAGCACTGCTGTGTATTTAGTGGATGGCGATGCTGTTAGTGGAATGCAGTCTGTTGAGGAAATTGGAACTTGCTCAGCAAACTTTTTTCTTCTTCTTTTTTTCTTTTTCACTGCTATCTATCACTTGGTGGTGTCTGCTGAGGTCTGGAGGAAATACTAGAAATCTGATTGTCCCCCAAGTATTTTAAAATGTTTAACAACTGTCATGTCTATTAGCATGATCAATAGTGGATTGTATTTAGTTGATTGGAGAACATAATGATCAGATATCAGTTCATTGGAGGGTCATAATGACGGTTACAGTAAAACCTTGGTTTGAGAGCGTTTTGCAAAATTTTTCAATAAATGTTGCCTTGATATACAAGCGATGTCTTGATATAAGAGTAGCGTCATGTCACAACTGAGTATGAAATAGAAGAGAGGCGCCTCTAAGTGTAGCAATATGGTTACATTTAATGAAGGTACAACATTTTGTAACATATTGCTACACTTAGAGGTGCCTCTCTTCTCTTTTATACTCTGTAGCTCCTGCTGGATTTTGCTTCTCATCCCCTTGTGGAGGCTTCCATTTGTGGATGGACATGTTATGGTTACACAACCTATCACATTGCTATAATCTTTTATATGGACTATAAACTGAAGGACTTATGAATAAATGGTTGTGGAAGAAATGATTTGAGTTTCCATTATTTCTTATGGGGAAGTTTGCTTTGATATACAAGTGCTTTGGATTACAAGCATGTTTCTGGAACAAATTATACTCGCAATCCAAGGTTTTACTGTATTTTGGACTTTATCAGAAAATCCAGTATAGAGATGACTTTACCATATGTGTGTACAATTGTCCTGAGCTCCATACGGACTGGTTTATCGTGTAGATCCTGTATGTCATGTGTACGGTTATGTGAACGTCCGCTTTCAGTTTCTTAGTTTGGTTTATGTGAAACACAATCTCACTTTACATGAAAGTCCACTTTTGCTGAGAAAAAAGGCATTCTTCCAATGTCAGCATTCTAATGATGATGCTTCATCACATGCTTCTTCCTGCAGTGTGTATTGTGTACTATTGTCTGTTTGGAGGAGACGTGGAAACTGCATGAAGTTGCAGCTGGACTAATGGCCAAGTGGAGGTTGGTTAACTATAAGGTTCTGTTCATATTTATCTGTGTTCCTGCAGTACAATAAATGTATTTTAATTGCATGAAAATGTAGTTTAATCAGAAATCCCTTTTTTTTTTTTTTTTTTTTTCTTTTGTGGCCGCTTTACATCAATGCACTCTAGGTTTAGGCCAGGTTCACACCTATGCAAATTGAGTGCGGCTTAAACCGCATCCAATTCGCAGAACATTTTAAAATACATTGTTTTCAATGAGGCTGGTTCACATATGTGCGATGCATTCGCACTACGCCTTGCCGCCAAACCGTGTGCGTCTTTTAGGCATTGCGGTGCGGCTCAGGTGCAAATTCAAGCCCATTATCTTCTATGGGTACACAGCTGAATTCGCAGATGTGTTCAGTTCTCTTAAGGAATTTCTCTCATTCAGCTCAATACACTTCTCCCCCACTCTCCTCTAACCCAGGTCTCCAAATTCACCGCACTAGTGTGATTCCGGCCTTAGTGTATGGTGAAAGGAAACTATAAAGTTCCATTAAAAACTGTGTGCATTTACATGCACTTAAAGCGGAGCACCACCCTAAAGTGGAACTCCCGCTGATGAGAACCCTCCCCCCCCCCCCCTCCGGTGTCACATTTGACACCTTTCAGGGGGGTGCAGATACCTGTCTAAAGACCAGGTATTTGCACCCACTTCCAGCCACAGTCTCGGGCAGACTGCGGGCATGACGTCACCTACCGTCCCCCCATCCCCCCCTCCCCGGTTGTGTTCTGGGAACACTTGGCTCCCAGCCAGTACACAGCGACTCGCACATGCTCAGTAGGGAACCGGGCAGTGAAGCCGGAGCGCTTCACTTCCTGGTTCCCTCACCGAGGATGGCGGGGTGGGGGGGGCAGCAGAGTGATGAGCGATCGCTCGTTCTCTGCTGCGGATGGCGCTGGACTCCAGGACAGGTAAGTGTCCTAATATTAAAAGTCAGCAGCTGCAGTATTTGTAGCTGCTGGCTTTTAATAATTTTTTTTTCAGCAGAGCTCCGCTTTAAAGAACACAAACGTACCCATATATTTTTTTAGCCAGTGTAGTGACCACATTACAAGGTGCATTCACATCTTTGCATTGTGCTGCAGTGAAGGGCAGCTACATTTATTTTATGCTGTATGTGTGCATTGGGGTGACATTTAAGCCTGGTACACACGATTGGATTTTCCGCGGACAAAGCATAGGACTATTGTCCGAAATGGCGTTGGGAAGGAACTTGCTTGCATACAAACGGCTTAGAACTGACGGCCAACAAACATGAAACTACGTGGTTTTTCGGCTCTTTAGCACCACCATTTGGGCATCTTCTGCTAATGTTGTGTTATGGTTAGCATTGCTTCTGAGCAGGAAATCTAACTGAAATGTCAATTTATAAAGATTGGGGCGGCTCATACCATATATGAAGACTTTGCCGTGCACAGAAAAGGTCCATAAGGGTATAAAGGCCCAGTCACAATAATGCGTTTATTACATTAATACTTGTACACCGTTTACCTATTGTGTTAAGCGGTGGTAGGTCATCCATGTGCAATAAAGAAATGGTCATGTCCATTTTTTTATTATACGTCGACCTGCGTAAAAGTGTCTATTGGTGAAAATGTCAATGCAAACCTGCGCTGCAGAACATGTGCTAATAACATGTAAAATTGTGGATCTGGCAGGCTAGCTTTTTTTTTTTTATATAGTGGGGGAGGGTTTGACCATTTTTTATTTATTTTTTATTGCTAAGCATTTTCCTTCTGTCGTTTCTTGGCTAAAACAGAACAATATAAAATTGACAGAGAATAGAGTTCTTTTTTTTTTTTTTTTTTTTTATTTCCTAAAGTTTTTCCTCCTTTTCTTACAGTGGGGTACAACTATTATGCATTCTGGGGCTTGAGACCTTTTAAAGAGGAGGTCCGGTTTAAAAAACAAAAATAATTAAAGTCAGCAGCTACTAAGGACACTTACCTGTCCAGGGTGCCCGCGATGATGGCAGCCGAAGCCAAGCAAACACTTGGGTTTTGGCTGCCCCGCCGCCATCCTTGGTGAGGCAATCAGGAAGTGAAGCCTTGCGGCTTAACAGCCTGATTCCCTACTGCGCATGCGCGAGCCGTTCCGCGCGACGTGAATGGGAAACGTCTCCTGGGACACACACAAGGTTCCAGAAGACACCGCTCCCCCATTCCCAAGGAGGCAGCGCGGGGAGGCACTTCAGGTATGTATAAAAAAAAAAAATATATATATATATATATAATTTGTTGTAGAATAGCTGGGGGAATGAATTGGGCTAAACCAGAGCCAAGTTCCTTCTCTTGGCTTTATCTGGTGTGAAGGTCGTAATGCACACATTTTATTCCTCGTTATGACTTGGTATGTTGCAGTGCAGTTCATTTTGAATGGTACCCCCATTGCACTACAATGTATGATAATGCATTACCATGCATTAGTGTTCTGCATCAGAAAACATAGGTCAGATTTTTAGATCCACTGTGATGTATTGGCACTTCACCACAATAAATGGGGGCAGCACAGTGGTGTAGTGAGTAGCACTTTCGCCTAGCAGCAAAAGGATCGCTGGTTTGAATCCTAACCACGACACCATCTGCCTGGAGTTTGCATGTTCTCCCTGTGTCTGCGTGGGTTTCCTCCAGGTACTCCGGTGATTTATTCCCCCAGCTATTCTACAGCAAATTAACTTTATAGGTTCATTCTATTCTATTCTCTTCATAGATGACATTATATTATTTCAATCAACTTAATTTCTTAATTACTTGTCATCAAATAGCTGCCATGAAGCTATGATTATGACATTTCATGTTACATAATCTTATCCTCCCACACTCCAAAAACATGCTGGTGGGTAAATTGGATCTTGTCCCAATTGGCCCAGTATATATGTGTATGACTGTGTGTCCCAAGCGTGTCGAGATCCCTAGGGGTAAAATGACCGAACCAGCCAAGCAGACACTGGCGATACAGTTTGCATGTGTAGCCCTATACAAGTCATTCATTCATTCATTCAAATGGGCTGTCATACCACAGCATACATTATTGTGTGATAATACACATACAGGTTAACACACCACAATGAAAATATTTGTGCCCTCCAATGCATCATGCTGAATAATATAACTCCTATGGAACAGAATAGGGGAGGCTCCTATTGCATGATGGGATTAAGGATGAGCTCCGGCGTGTTCGCATAGAACACGTGCAGAGCCCGCCAGGAAGTGTGCACGGCGCTGTGCTAATCACAGCCAGGGAGACCTTGTCCCGATGCTCGGCTGCAGGGATCGTGAAATGTCTCCCTGGCTGTTATTAGCGCAGCGCCGTGCACACTTCCTGGCGGGCTCTGCACGTGTTCTATGCGAACAAGCCAGAGCTCATCCTTAGATGGGATGGAAGAGGCATTGGGACACGGGAGGTAAGTGTGTGTTCACAGCTAGGGTTGCAGCGTTCCTGAATCTACAATGTGGTTGTGTTGTGCGGTTCTTGGCGCTCTTAAAGTTGATCATAGATCATGGCAGAGTGCTCTGTAAAGATGATGAGGTCATCACTGATCTGTCACTTAAATAGAAGAGAAATTGATGAGAAAGCCGTCGCAATATAATTCATGTCTGGGCTGCCGTCACGTGGTTCGGCCATATAGTGTTTCACAATCTGCTCTTCCTTGTTCCATTTATAAATGTTGGTAAACAAAATGCACCGATTGCATCATTGCCAATTCTGACGTCTGCTAAAATGTTCATCTGCTGTGTAAAACAAGGTTGGTGCATCTGACTAAATCAAATCGTTAGAGCGGAGCTCCACTTCCACCTAGACAGATAAATGCACAGCCGGGTAGATTTGCTTTCTGGGCTTGTATTCCTGCAGAACTGGTCCAACCAGAATACTGACCAGTAAGCTCGGGCAAAGAAGGGGCTAAAGCTAGTCATAGACATAATTATTTCTGAACTCCGGTGCTCTAAGCTGGCCATACACAAAGCAAAGTTTCTCCGGTTCATAATGAACTGGCCAAAAATTGCCCTGTTGGCACCACTGCGCCCGACATTCTTTGATTGTAAAATTGTTGGCCGAACGGCACCTCTACCCAGTTGCAGGCACTGTTCAGGTATTTTCAGGCAAAATTCAAGAGTTGACAAGGCAGATTCATCCATCCATGCTGTTTATGAATAAAAATGTCCCAAAATCTTTGCACAAGCTTTTAAAGTTGAGCCACATGCAGAGGTGCAGAGGCGTATTTAATAAAAATGTCAAAGTACAAAAATAAATAATAAAAGTAAAAATATGCAGTGTACAGCAACTGAAAGGAAACACACACTGGGTAGATTCAGTAACATCTGCGCTTTTTTTTACGTAGGCGCAGGGCACCGTTTTTGCCCTGCGCCCCCGCAAATTTTCTGCGCTACCCGCGATTCACGGAGCAGTAGCTCCGTAAATTGCGTGTGCGCTCCGGTAAAATGCCCGGCGTAAGCGCGCGCAATTTAAATGATCCCGTAGGGGGCGGGAATCATTTAAATTAGGCGCGTTCCCGCACCGAGCGTAGAGCGCATGCTCCGTCGGGAAACTTTCCCGACGTGCATTGCGGTAAATGACGTCGCAAGGACGTCATTTGCTTCAAAGTGAATGGGGTCCAGCGCCATTCATGATTCACTTACCCAAACTACGTAAATTTTAAATTTCGCAACGTGGGAACGACGGGTATACGTAACATTGGCTGCCCCTAATAGCAGGCGCAGCCTTACGCGAAAACCGCCGTACGCAAACGACGTAACGTTGTGAATCGGCGTTAGTATGCAATTTGCATACTATACGCTGAGCACAACGGGAACGCCACCTAACGGCCATCGCAAGAATGCAGCCTAAGATATGCGGGCATAAGAGCCTTATGCCACGCATATCTTAGGCTGCAGTCGGCGTAACGAGGTTCCTGAATCAGGAGCATTCGTTACGCCGGCGCAAGTAAGCAATTGCGCTGCGTAACTATGGTTACGCAGGCGCAATTGCTCTTTGAATCCGGGCTACTGTAGTTAACAAGGTAAAAAAAAAAGTGCATTTATTATTTTTCCTTCGAAGGAGCCTGCAGAGCATTGCACCCACAATCGGCACATTATGGGTGCACTGCATGGCTCCCGAGGATCTCAGGATAGCTGTCTGCTCGTACCTCTGATATAAGAAGGCAGTTAGTTAATGAACTATGAGAGCGCTCACCAGCGTCCTCGCAGTTGATTGAGAACTGCAAGCCGCAATGGATGACGGTACTTGTAGTCTATTTACCGGAAACTGTGAATGAATGAATGACGACGCTGTGTGGCGCTCCATCAAACTGTGACAGTGGGTGCAGAGAGAGGATCCCCCACCCGCTGTCAAAGGAAGGGGGGGTGCATGCTAAACGTGTTACATGTTACACCTTAGATATGGGTGTAAACATATTCAGAAAGGTGAATTTTTAGCCTTTAATAATGTCCAAAATCTCTGATAAAATTCCACACTATAGAACTGAATAGCCTGTGATTGACAAGTGCAGTCATAACTATTTAGCCATATAGCATGAATAATCCAAAATGATCAGTGTCAGAGTCCAAATAAAATACAAATAAAATGGTGTATATGTGATAGTCCACATAAACTGCTAAAAATATGTTGTATTAATAGTGAAGCCAATTGACTCAAATGACACCTCTACCTGCAATTGCCCCAGGGTGTGCTCTCGCCTTATGGTTTGACCTCCATTTCTAAAGTCAAACAAGCATGAACAGATAAATATCCAGGCAAGCTCCTTCTTGGATACGGCCAAAGATAATAAAGGCTCTCTCCAACCACTTCCAAATAACACTCAAGCCCTGTACACACGGCCGTGAATCCCGTCGGGGGAAAAAACGTTGGTTTTCCTGAAGGCATTCAAGCTTGCCAAGCCGTGCATACAGACGGACATTCAAAAGAACCGCCGTTCTTTTGAATGGCAAGAACGTGGTGACGTCATTGACTCCGACGAGCCGGCGCTCGTCACATTCGATGCCATCGCCGCCATCTTGCTACACCTTACACTATGCCTTGTATGCTATGGCGTATGCGTCAAAGGCTTATCGAGCATGCGCGGGTTTACCTTAGGACAGGTAAGCATACAGATGACCGTTTTTCTCGGCAGGAAACACTCTGCTGGGAATCCCGACGAGAAAATAAGAGAGCCAGGTTCTCTATTTTTCCGTCAAGATTCCCGGCTGTTTTCCTGCCGGAAAACCGGTCGTCTGTATGAGGCTTAAGTGCTACATGGGTTACTCAACCACCGAAAATAAACTTCTCATCTCTGCAGCGCTGTGTGTACCAGAGGCTGAAAGAAAATATTTCCTAGAGCTTACTGCTAAAAACTTTTTTTTTGTAAAGCAGGTGAAATATTCACTTGGGTATTCAATAGGTAACAACATTAGCCGTTCGATTTATTTTTTCATTCAGCCTGCAGGCTGAAAAGATAAGTCTGTGTGATTGGCCAGCTTAAAGCGGGGGTTCACCCTATAAAAAAAAAAATATATATATTTTTTTCTTCTAGCATAAAATTAAGCATAGTAGCGCGAGCTACAGTATGCCTGTATTTTTATTTTTTTGCCCCGTACTCGCTGTGCAATCCTCTATTGAAGATTCCGACTCCCCGCGTGGAATGGGCGTTCCTGCGTGGAATGGGCGTTCCTATCAAGAGGGAGGATGATTGACGGCCGGCTCTGGCACGTCACGCTTCTCCGGAAATAGCCGAAATAGGACTTGGCTCTTCACGGCGCCTGCGCATAGTCTGTGCGCAGGCGCCGTATAGCGCCGTGAAGAGCCGAGACCTACTCCGGCTATCTTCGGGGAGCGTGACGATCCATAGCCGGCCGTCAATCACCTTCCCTCTGGATAGGAACGCCCATTCCCCGCGGGGAGTCGGAATCTTATCTATACGATTGCACAGTGAGTACAGGGCTAAAAAAATAAATACAGGCATACTGTAGCTCGAGTTACTATGCCTAATTTAATGCTAAAATGTTGGTAATGAGGGTGAACCACCGCTTTAAGACTGTGGATGGCGCTGTTTAGGGACTTTGGGCTTCCTGAGATCACCTAGATCAGGTCAGGGGTGCTATCTTGTTGCATGCCTTGTTTAGACAAGGAATAATTAGCTAGCAGGTGTTGTTGGATTTGGAACCCTATAATTGTTTGAACAGCCTTCTCTTTTATATAGTGTTAGGTGGGATAAGTCGGGAAATTAGGTAAATTGTGGCCCTTTCAAATTCCACTTCCCCGTGTCCTCCTTATTAACTCCTCTTTTATATTGTAAAAGTGTATTTTACACAGGGGTGGTCTGGTTGGTTGCTGCATGAGACCACAACCCAGTGAACCCAGTTTCTGCATCGGTTCCCTGCCAAACATTTGAGGATGACGTCACTTTTGTCCATGGCTTCTGTCCAGTAGCAATTTCAGGCATCTCTTGCAGCCGGATAACATTTGGACGGCTGTGGCTCTTCCCGTCTTCAACCCGCAGTTGAAGTACATGACGTTTATTGCAGTCATGTTGTTGGGCTTCTTCTGGCAAGTTTTGTGGAGTCTTTGGAGTTGACTAGTAGGAGAGCCGGTTGCTGTTATGAGTAAACTGGTGGCCAAGCAAAACTACTACCATCCTAAGATCTCCCTTCATCTTGCCTGCTAGAGAAGTAGTTGGCTCTAGATGTGCTTCAAATGCAGTACGGCACACCTTGAACTGGGCACCACGGTACTTTTCACAGGTGTTTTCACATTCAGGAGTCCCTGCTAGGCGGCTATAATATCTTTTGCTCTTTGTCAATGTCGAGTGTAGTTTATTCTGTCTTCAAGGAGCAACATGGAAAATCCCTTTTAAAGAAAATGATCACGTATTCTTTTTATGTTATCCAGTTCCTGATGGAACAAAGTGCATATAGTACCTTGTCCCTTCCTAGGTGCCCTGTAACATTCGCAACTTGACGTATGGCCTTCTAACACCGCAGCCAGCAAAAAGATGATGCTCGCTATCAAAGCAACAGTCTCCTCGCTTGCTTTATTTTTATTTTTGTTCTGGATAGATGAGATAATGGCTGGAACCTCTTATGCCGCGTACACACGGTCAGAATTTCCGACAAGCAAAGTTCGATGAGCTTTTGGTTGGAAATTCCGACTGTGTATATGCCCCATCGGACTTTTTCTGTCGGAATTTCCAACAGAAAAAATTTGAGAGCTGGTTCTCAATTTTTCCGACGGAAAAAGTTCTTGTCGGAAATTCCGATCGTCTGTGTATGCAATTCCGATGCGCATGCTCTGAATCAATTCGACGCATGCTCGGAATTGTTGAACTTTTTCAGCTCGTTGTGTTGTACGTCACCGGGTTCTTGACTGTCGGAATCTTGTGTGACCGTGTGTATGCAACTGAAGTTTGAGTCAAAATTCCGTCCGAAAAAAATCCACGGTTTTCTGTCGGAATTTCCGATCGTGTGTACGCGGCATTGGGTTTTTTGCTGCCCATGTCCCCATTGGGGAGGTTTTCTCCAGTTGCTATCCCAGAGACACCACAGGAAGGCCATGCTCAGATATGAAGGTAGACACATGTATTTGAAATGTAGTTGTTGTGTTCCCGGTGTAGTGTCACAGTTTGCTGCCTATCCTAGAATGCAGCCGAAGTCACGTGGCGTCCAACTGCGCATGCGCGATGCGTTCCAAACGCAAGTGCGATGCGTTCCAATGGATTTTCGACAGTACACACCAGCGAACCCGGAATTCAGGGCGACGTGGATTTAGAGGAAAGTGACCAGTCGGCCTCACGTCCTCGCTTCGCTCGGATGGCTCGAGTCCGCTCGCTCGGCCTCCTGGCTCTTTTTTTAACATCCTCCAATCCACGGGGATGTTAAGGAAAGAGCGTGGATGCCGACCGAGGTTTCACTGGTGTGCACTGTCGTGAATGCATTGGAACGCATCGCATTTGCGTTTGGAACGCATCGCGCATGCGCAGTTGGCCGCCACGTGACTTCTGGAGCATTCTAGGATAGGCAGCAAACTGTGACAATACACCGGCATAGGGCAGTACAGTGATTTTGAAAGTGAAAATTCCTTTTAAATAACTAAAATTTTTCTGATTTTCCTGAATAGAAGCTTTCTGGGTTTGCTATGAAGCCCCTTTATCCTGCAGTACTCCACGGTGCCTCTTAAAGCAGGCATGTAATAAAGAGACAACTCTGCTATTAAATCTTGAAAAAATCTTGATCATGAATTGTGAATCTTGGTCATGTCATGGGGGAAAGTTGCCCATTTCTGTTGGAAGTTCAGTCTTCAAGCCCTTGTAGCTGTGAACGTGGGATCAGATGATCAACCACTGTGGGAATAGGGGTTTTGCAGAATACATATGTATCACAGTTGTCTTTATTATGGCTCATTATAAAGCCTCATACACACGATCGGACTTCCATCTGACTTTTCCGTGGATTTTGGTCCGAAGGGCGTTGGCCGCGAACATTTCCAGCTAACTTTCACCAAATCACGTGGTTTTTCAGCTCTTTACCGCCACCCTTTGGGCAACTTCTGCTATTGTTGTCTGATGTTTAGCATTGGTTCTGAGCGTGCGTGTTTGGAATTTGGACTTGTGTACACACGATCAGATTAGCCGACATAGGACATTTGTTGCTGAAAGGTTTGAGAGCATGCACAGCAAACATTTGTCTGATGAAAATTCAAAAACAATTGTCCGATGGAGCGTACACACGGTCAGATTGTCTGATCAAACAAGTCCGTCTGAGCGTTGTCAAAAAGTCAGAGTGTGTGTATGGGCCTTAAGAATTGGATAGGATAGAACAGAAGTTGTGTTCACCATAGATTTGTCCATTTAGTTTATATATTTTTTTTTTGTAAAGCTTAGATGCCTAGACCAAGTTTAGTTGGGTCCAGTATGTGTCCATTAACTTGACAATATTCTATTTTGTCTGTGGGTTGAGAACTAGGAGAACACACAGTTGCGCACTCCAAGTTCTCTTTTGCATGGTTAAAGTGAACCTTCACCCGAATATTACAGCATCATTCTGTTCAGCCACCCCCCCCCCCCCCCTATCTGTTACACAACTGATTTTTTTTTTTTTTCGTCCTGGGAAACTAGTGCTTTTTTTTTTTTTGGTTGTACTTCCTCCATTCCTCACCTAGGCAAGGATGACATTCTCTTGGCCCACTCGCCTCACCGAAGCCTTCTGGGATTCATGCTTTTTTTTGTATAATGTGAAAGATGATGTTACAATGGGTAAATAGATACCTAACATGTCACACTTTAAAATTGCGCACACTCATGGAATGGTGCCAAACTTAAGTACCGTATTTATCGGCGTATACCACGCACTTTTTTGCCCTGAAAATCAGGGCAAAATCGTGGGTGCGCGATATACGCCGATACCTGCTTTACCGCGCCGAGTTTGAATACTGCGCCGGCATATACCGAGCGCAGTACACTCGTGTATAGTCGGCCAGTCTCGGCTCCTCTCGCGCTCACGTCCTGGACGTACAGGACGTGAGCGTGACAGTAGCCGAGCCTGCCCGAGTGTACTGCGCTCGGTATATGCCGGCGCAGTATTCAAACTCTGTGCGGGAAACGAGCAAGGAGGACGCCGCAGAAGGACGCTGGACCCGACGAAGAGGACACCCGAAGCTGCAGACGGACGCCGGACCCGACGAGGCCGCCGATGGAGGCCACGCAAGACACCAAAACTGTAAGTACAAAATCCTTTTTTCCACAGGAATTTCTGGCCAACTTTAGGGGTGCGCGCTATACACGGGAGCGCGCTATACCCCAATAAATACGGTACTTAAAAATTTCCATAGGCGACGCTTTAAATGTTTTTACAGGTTACCAGTTTAGAGTTGCAGAGAAGGACTAGTGCTAGAATTGTTGCTCGCGCTCTAACGCACACGGCGATACCTCACGTGTGGTTTGAACGAGGTTTACCTATGTGGGCGGGAATTACATGTGTGTTTGCTTCTGAGCGCGAGCTTCCGGGAACAGGAACGTTTTTTTATTCATTTTTTTTATTTAGTTTGACACTTCTTTTACATTTTTTATTTTTTTATCACTTTTATTCCTATTACAAGGAATGTAAACATCCCTTGTAATAGGAAAAATGTGTGACAGGTCCTCTTTATGGAGAGATGCGGGGTCACTAAGACCCCACATCTCTCCCCCAGGCTGGAAAGCATGATATCAGGGGAAAAAAAATAATTAATGGTCCCATGCTTACCAGCTGCGGCTTTGTTTTCAATCGCGGCCCAGATATGACGTTATAACATTGCGCCCGGGACTCTAAGGGTCATAGAGATGACTGGTGACCATCTGGTCACTGGAAAACTCTATGGGCGATTCTTTCTCCGGGTCCCCGATGGTGCGAGAGTGTCAGGAGAAGCACCGGATGGCGGCAGGAGGTCCCCTCCTGTCGCCTGTAAGAACGATCAAGCGGTGGAACCAGCGCTATGATAGTTCTTATGGTTTACAGAATCGCTGCATGAAAACAAGGATCTCTGAATGGTGCCTGTAGCTGCACCCATCATTTACATATACCCTCTGAAGGTCAAAGACGTCATATGACGAACTTGGGCTGGAAGTGGTTAAAGTGTTATAGAAATGTGTTTTCAAGTGTTTTATAGCTTCAAGCATTTTTGTTTAGCCACCTTAATACCGCACGCCGTCATATGTTATCCTAGTATTGAGGTGGGGATATCTGAATGTTGCCTGCAGCTACAGGCATCATTCAGATATCCTTTTCAGCCGGCGATTCCGTGCACCATAAGAATGATCATAGCGGTCATAGATCATAGTTCTGCCGCTTGATTGTTCTTATAGGTGGCTAGAGGGGATGTTTCCCGCCGCCATCCGGTGCGTCTCTGGGCTCTCCCGTGCCATCGGGGGCCCGGAGAACGAATTGGCTGGAGCCGGTGACTTGTCCTTAAGGTTCCCCTAACGGGGAAGTTCCTTCAAGGACTGCGCAGGCGCAAACTTGCCATCATGGTATCAAAAAAGACAAACCTAATCATAAAATACATCACAGAAATAGTATAAAACAGTAAGCATATTGCGGGACCAACCATACAGGTCACCGAGCTAGAATCGACCCTAAACAAGGATCACGATGAAGAGAGGGGGTCACACAAGGCAGGATCTCAACTAGTTTCGCAACAGAATTGCTTCGTCAGGAGAATTCTAAAAATGATACATAATTGTTAGCATCAAGGTCTATAAACATGTATAAGCCAGTTGGGTATCGGCAAACTTCAGAGCGAGTGGGTGTTTTTTATAGGTAAGCCACACAGTGCTTGTTCCCCTAATTATACTTTATATACTGTTGATACTTGTTTGCTGATACCTAACTGGCTTATACATGTTTATCCATATGTTTATAGCCCTTGATGCTAACAATTAAGTATCATTTTTAGAATTCTCCTGACGAAGCAACTGTTGCAAAACTAGTTGAGATCCTGCCTTGTGTGACCCCCTCTTCACCGTGATCCTTGTTTAGGGTCGATTCTAGCTCGGTGACCTGTATGGTTGGTCCCGCAATATGCTTACTGTTTTATACTATTTCTGTGATGTATTTTATGATTATTTTTGTCTTTTTTGATACCATGTTAATAAATTGATGTATATCTTTTATCTCATTTTATTTTTTTCTATCCAGTACCGATATAGTCCTCCTGCCCCCACCCTTCTATGGTCTTTTGGGCCTTTGGGTTCCCTTTAGCCCTAGTTCTATTCTAACTGACTTTTTAGGATGATGGTACTACTATTACTTAGTTGTTTGTATTAAGAGGCTCTCATTTAAATCATATCATAAAGTGAAAATGAATTACCGTATTTATCGGGGTATTGCGCGATCCGGCGTATAGCGCGCACCCCTAATGTGGACCCGCAATTCCTGTAAAAAAAACAACATTTTAGTACTTACAGTTTTGGTGTCTTGCTCGGCGTCCATCGGCGGTCCTGTCGGGTCCGGCGTCCGTCTGCGGCTTCGGTGGTGTCCTCCCGGCTTCTCCCGCGCTGTCTCCCCGTCGAATCGCCGCTTCCCGCGCTCAGTTTGAATGCCTGCGCCGACATATACCGAGTGCAGTACACTCGGCTATATTCGGCCAGGCTTGGCATCGCTCGTGCTCACGCTCTGTGACGTTTATGTGTGAGCACGAGCGAAGCCGAGCCTGGCCGAATGTACCCGAGTGTACTGCGCTCGGTATATGTCGGCGCAGGCATTCAAACTAGGCGCGGGAATCGGCGTATATCGCGCGCCCACGATTTTTCCCTTATTTTAAGGGGGAAAAGGTGCGCGGTATACGCCGATTAAATACGGTACATTTAGAACTTCAATATTAACAGACAATATGTAGCCATGGATTATATGCTTTGGGTCGTATTTTGTAATGTGACATTCACTCCAAGGGAATCTTCCTGGGATATTTGTTTTATTCTACTGTACAGTAAATGATTTACTACCAGTAAATGTCACATTCAGTGCTTTGTAAATATGATCCATATAATATCCATTCAATGACTGCTGCTTGTGCGTCTAAATCATCCCAATAAAACCGCTGCCAGAGGCTTAGAGAAATTCCAGTTTATCTAGAAAAACCACTTCATCCTCCGAGGACCGCAAGGAAATTACTGTTTTGCCTGTAATTCTTCACGGCACGTTTGACAGCCATTGTTGCAAATCTACAATCCACTAACGAGTGTAATTATACTACTAGACTATTACTTTCCTGGGCATGCAAGTGTGCTCTGCTATTGTAGTATGAACCATTCTTCTCCCGTCTCAATGAAATTCCAATTTAAAGGAAACAATTGTGTTTTTACATGGTTAAAAAACATATAAATGTGACCACAAGTCGTGTCAATAATTCTATCAGTTGGTGTAAATGTTTTAACGGCTTGATAATGGCCATAGTTTGGAACTATATGTACAGGGCAGCTGTTCTTCTACATTGGATTTGTCTCTTAGGCCTTCTTTACACTTGACTAAATTTCTGGGGCCCCCCCAGCGGTGATCCTGGCTCCTCCTCCACATCGAGTGCCCCCGTGGACAGCCGCATTCCATGGGGGCACCAATGCCGGTGTGCTCCCGAGTCCTGCTGCTGCGTCCATTGACACAGCTCCCACCTCCCATGTCACTGGATTTGATTGACAGCAGCGGGAGACAGTGGCTCAAATTTCACTGCAAATCGCATGTGATTTGAAAAGTAAAGCGGTGCGATTCCTATTTACACCGGAAACTGACTGCATGGTGTGAACTAGAGCCAGCTATGAGTAAGCACTGATTGTAGTGCGAAACGTCAGCTGTATGCCCCTGTCTTTGCTGTGATGTGTGGTGTTTGAATACTTTTATCAATAAAAGGCAACCGAGAAGGATTTTCCAGAGTGCGGCTGTCCAAACATTTCTTTCTACAAGAGCCATTGGAATACTTGGGAAAACACTGTGCATGCGGCCAGTCCTTGCTGAACCAGGCAAGATTCAATCCATCTGTGGCCGGTGTTCTATCAGGATATGCCTCCCGTCTGAAAATGTCCCTGATAGGTCTGCGCATGCGCAGTACAAAACGTCACTCTGGCTGATATGTTGACGTAAACACCGCGCATGCGCAGATCGTCTGAGGCATTTTTTTTGAACGGGAGACAATATTCGACGGGCACTATTCAAAGCTATGTAAACAGTGGAGGGAGACTGTACTTGTCAGATTGTTTCTCGCTGTTGCGGGGCGGGGTTTTCCGTGTGCTGAAGGGCGGGTTTTGTCTGTGTTGCAGGATGGGTTTGGTGTGTTGAATGGCGGGGTTTTGCCTGTGTGTGCGAGGGCGGGTTGCAACATAGACAAAATCCGCCCTTCAACACACCCACCCCGCAACAGCGAGGCTCAATCCGACAACTAAGTTCCCCCGCTGCTTGCATAGCGTCAGATAAGGTCTCTGACGATCTGTGCATGCGCTGTTTACATCACGCCAACTGATCAACATATCAGCTGGAGTGACGTTTGTTACTGCGCACGCGCAGACCCATTTTTCGAGGGGAGACATTTCTCGATAAAACACAAAGTCACAGCTGGGAAACTCATTGATGTTTCCAAGTTTGGCAGAGTGAAAGTGAAACGACTTGTTTGTCCAGCTTTTCTCATTGTTATCTGAATACAGGGAAGCTGATACAGCATTAAAACCAGTAAACCGATAACGGGGCTTTCATCATTCCTCACTGAAGCAAACATAACATTGTTGCATTTAAATGAAACCTGTCCTGAGAAAAATATGTAGGCTGATTATTGCTATCCTTCCAGAAATGTAAGTTGCCTGAATCTCTTACTGATCTGTGGCTTCAATACACCGTGAGTCTCAAATCTGGAGCAAGCATGCAGCAAGTGAAGTCAGAGGGCCAGATTCATGTAGATCAGCGGATCTTTAGATCCGCCAGATCTACCTGTTTTACGATCCGCCGGTGCAATTTAGCGAGGCTAGTGCATGATTCATAAAGCACTTACCTCGCAAATTGCACCGTCGGATCCTAACTCCCCCCGGCGGAATGCAAATTCCGCGGCTAGGGGAGTGTACAATTTAAATCAGCCGATTTAACTGCGCATGCACCGCCGGCGAAAAAGCCCAGTGCGCATGCTCCAAATGACGTCGCTAGGACGTCATTGTTTTCGGCGGCTAGGTTACTTACGGCCATCCGTATTCCCGACGTACTTGCGCAAACGACGTAACAAATTTAAAACTTGGCGCGGGAACGTCGGCCATACTTAACATTAGCTACCCCTCATATAGCAGGGGTAGCTATCCGCCGGAAAAAGCCGAACGCAAACGACGTTGAAAAAGAGCGACGGGCGGGCGTACGGACGTTAATCGGCGGTTCTCCTCATTTGCATATGCGACGTGTAAAAAAAAAAAGCGACGACACCTAGCGGCCGGCGGGAGATTACAGCCTAAGATTCGACTGGTGTAAGTCACTTACACCAGTCGGATCTAAGGGAGATCTATGCGGAACTGATTCTTATGAATCAGTCGCATAGCTCCGACCGTGGGATCTCACAGATCCGACCGTGGGATCTCACAGATCCGACCGTGGGATCTCACAGATCCGACCGTGGGATCTCACAGATCCGACCGTGGGATCTCACAGATCCGACCGTGGGATCTCACAGATCCGACCGTGGGATCTCACAGATCCGACCGTGGGATCTCACAGATCCGACCGTGGGATCTCACAGATACGACGGCGGATCAGGAGATCCGCCGTCGTATCTATTGATGAATCTGGCCCAGAGTCTATAATCTGCGCTGCTTCTGTTTGTTTTACACCTTATTTTAGCACTCGGTCAGTGTGTGACATAACCTATAGATGATTTTATCTCGGCATTTGCTGGCTCGTCTTGCACCAAAATAATTGATAGTGTGTGATATATAGGGGTTCAGGAACACTGCCAGCCACTTGTAAAAATTACCTTTATTAAACTAGCAAACGGTCCAGAAAACCCGATTTCTTCAGCAAATGAACACAAAAAAGTCCATAACTTTGGTGAAAAGGAAAACAAGAGTTTGGCTCACTGCCACTATACCAGTCCCACACTGGGGTTTCCTGTCTACTTTAGGGGTTCCAAAGGGGAGGTTTTCACGGTTTAGCAATGGTGGCTCGATCTCAAACTTAATCCACCCTGATCAGGTGTGTCCTCCTCTCTCTCTCAGCCAAGTGCCAACAGCTTCCTTTTCTGAACTCGTTTTAACCCCTTTAAGACAAAAATCGCAGATCGCCGCCATTACTAGTAATAAAAAAAAATAAAATAAAAAAAAATGTCATCATTCTATCCCCTATTTTTTGTAGGCACTATAACGTTTGCGCAAACCAATCACTATACGCTTACTGCGTTTTTTGTTTTTTTTTTACCAAAAATGGGCTGGATTCAGGCGCCCCTTCTTATTCACAAAGCACTTGCCTCCTAACTTACGGTGGCGTAGCGTAAATGGGGCCGGCGTAAGCGCGTGTCATTCAAATGATGTTGAGGGGGGAATGTTTTATCCAAATTAGGTTGACCCCCGCGTACTTTAAGTTTTTTACGAACGGCGCATGCGCCGTTCGTGAAAAAATCCCAGTACGCATGCTCGAAATTCCGACGCAAAACGTCATTGCTTTCGACGTGAACGTAAGTTACAACCAGCCCTATTCGCGAACGACTTACGCAAACGACGTAATAAATTCCAATTTCGAAGCGGAAACGACGTCCATACTTAACATTGGCTGCGCCACCTAATAGCAGGAGCAACCTTACGCCGAAAAAGCCTAACGTAAACGACGTAAATAAATTGCGCCGGCCATACGTACGTTTGTGAATCGGCGTATCTAGGTTATTTCGCATATTCTACGCCGAAAACAACGGAAGCGCCCCTAGCGGCCAACGTAATATTGCACACAATTCTACGCCGCCGCATTCAAGTTACGCCGGCGGAGGAAGCCTATTTTTTTTAGCGTATCTGCCTTTGAGAATCGGCGTAACAATACGCTGGCGCAGATTTGAAATTACAGCAACGTATCTGGAGATACGCCGCCATAAAAGCTTCCTGAATCTACCCCAAAATGTAGAAGAATACGTATCGGCCTAAACTGAGAAAAAAAAAATATATATATATTTAAAAAAATTGGATATTTATTATAGCAAAAAGTAAAAAAAAAATATATATTTTTTTAATTTGTCGCTATATATATATTTTTTTTTAATAGCGCAAAAAATAAAAACCGCAGAGATGTTCAAATACGACCAAAAGAAAGATCTACTTGTGGGGAAAAAATGACGTCAATTTTGTTTGGGAGCCATGTTGCATGGCCGCGCAATTGTTAATCAAAGCGTGACAGTGCTGAAAGCTGAAATTGCGCCTGGGCAGGAAGGGCAGGAAGGGGGTATATGTGCCCAGTAAGCAAGTGGTTAAAGGAACCTATTTAGAAAATAAAAAACAAACCTTTACAACCCCTTTTAATACAGGGAATGCATTAAGGTGAAAAAGCATATGCAATTAGAACCACTTTTAACCGCTTGCCGCCTGCCCGCCGTCAAATGGCGGAGGGGTGGTGCAGCTCTCGTTCTGGGACGTCGTCCCAGAACAGCCGCTCTCACGTGCCCTGCGCGGCGATCTCTGTAAAGAGCCGCGTTTTTTTTAACCATGTGATTGGCTGTGTCCAATCCCAGCCAGTCACATGTAAACACGGAAATGCCGGTAATAGCCTCTCATCACCTCACACTGACAGTGTGTGGTGAGGGGAGCTGATCAGTGGAATCTCCTCGCAGGGGACATCCAGACATGTAATCAGTGCACTAATCATCAGTGCCTTGATTACAATACTGCACCATTAGTGATGCCAGTCAGTGCTGCCCATCAGTGCTGCCCATCAGTGCCGGCCATCTGTGCTAATCAGTGCCACATATTTGTGCCAATAAGTGCGGCATATTCGTGCCGCCTCATCAGTGCACATCAGTGAAGGAGAAAACAAGTTACTGACAGAAACAAAGAAAAACTTTTTTTTTTTTATAAATTAGTAAAAAAAAATAAAATAAAACCCAACAGTGATTAAATCCACCAAAAAAAGTCTCTAGTTGTGGTAAGAAATTTATAAAAATTTCACATGGTTATAGTGTAGAATGACCGCGCAATTGTCATTCAAAGTGTGAGAGCGCTGAAAGCTGAAAATTGGCCTGGGCAGGAAGGGGGTGAAAGTGCCTTGTAGGCAAGTGGTTAATAGTGACCTTTTAAATATCTGATTGGTGCACATGAACGTGAGTTGCTTTGATGACCTGCTGTGTTTTAATATGTGACCTCGATGTATAAGGCTCCATTCACATCTAGGTGGACGAAATCGCGGCGTTTTGTCCCGCGAATTGCGGCGGCAAATAGCAGCGTTTTGTACCGCGATTTGCGGCGACAAAACGCCTCGAACGCGTTTTGGTCCTCGAACGCCGAAAGCCGCCTGAAAACAAGGTCCGGGACCTTTTTTGAGGCGGCAGGCGACAGGCGTTCGGCGTGGAGATGTGAACCATCTCCATAGAGGGCAATGTGTTTCCAGCCCTCTGGCGGCAGCGGCGTCACACTACAGGCGACAAAACGCCTAGGTGTGAATGGAGACTAAAATCGGAAAGACGATTTCATGTTCTGTAATGATTAGAACGGTTGGTGTGTATCTGGCTCATCCCTAGTTCTATTTTCTAGCCGGCCGCAGGAAGCCAGGATGACCGAGCCTGAGTCAGTGGAGGAGTCATTGACATTTGATGTGGTAGATGCTGATTCTGAGTAATGAGGCGCTTCATACAGATCTGACTCTAATATGTGTGTTTCTCTATTAGCAGGCAAGAGATGGCTATCTTGTTCTCTGTTGTTGCAAGAGGAACCACCATCTTGGCCAAGCATGCCTGGTGTGGGGGAAATTTCCTGGAGGTGACAGAGCAGATCCTGGCCAAGATCCCATCAGAAAACAACAAGCTGACCTACTCTCATGAGAGGTGAGGTATTTTCCATATGATATTGTAGAATACTCTGGCTGGGTAATATTGTGTAACAAAGAAAAGTAAAGGTGCAACAATCAAATGTCTTTTTTAAAGAGAATCCGCCACCTCTGTACATTCCTTAAAGCACTTGTAAAGGATTTTTCTTCTAAAATAACAAACATGTTATACTTACTTGCTCTGTGATGATATTGCACAAAGCGGCCCCGAACCCCCTCTTTTAGGGTCCCCTGCCGGTGCTCTCAGCTACTCCTCTCCTTGGTGTCAGCCACCATAGTAAACCGCTTGCTATGAGGGCAGACATGCAGGCTCACTATGGAGCTGTCCTATGTCATAGGATAACATGATGGAGAAAAAAGACATCTACAGCCAAAAACGGCTGCTGAAAAAATGTCCAAAAAACGTCCAGTGTGCATGAGGCCTAAGGCTTCATTTCCACTGGCGTTTTTACAGCCACTTTTCTGAGCGTTTTTTACAGCTTAAAAACGCCTGTCCATGTTATTCTATGGCATCATGCCCACATAGGCGTTTTTGAGCTGCAAATGGCATAGGCGTTTTTGAGCTGTAAAAAAACCTAGTACCACGGCGTTCTGTGGCTCCAGCAATAGAGCTTTAAAAACGCCAGACATTAAAAAACGCTCAAACGCCCAAAAACGCTACCGCGGCGTTTTTGAGCTCCAGTTCATAAAAATTTTTTTTTTTTTTTTTTTACAAAATAAACATGGACAGGGGTTTTTAAGCTGTAAAAAAGGCTAACAAAAGTGGCTGTATAAAACGCCAGTGGAAATGAAGCCTAATAGTTGCCCAATAATTAAGCACCCATAGATATTCACCAAAAAAAGCCAAAACCTCCCTTTTTTACTTTTTTGAATATTCGGGTTTGAAGTTTATTAACATTTTGGATTGGCTGTGAGCATCGTAGTTGTGTAATAATTAGGGTTGTCCCGATACCACTTTTTTAGGACCGAGTACAAGTACCGATACTTTTTTTCAAGTACGCGGATACCGAATACCGATACTTTTTTTTCAATGTCATGTGACAGTTTGACAGATGGGCACTGATAGGTGGCTGGTACTGATAGGTGGCACTTATGGGCACTGACTAGTGGCTGGCGCTGATGGGCACTAATAGCTGGCACTGACAGGTTAGCTGGCACTGATAGGTGGCAGTGAGTGAAGGGGAGTATATAGGGCAGGGTGCAGGTGGGTCCAGAGTGCAGGTGGGTGCAGTGTGCAGGTGGGGACAGGGTGCATAGTGCAGGTGGGTCCAGAGTGCAGGTCGGTGGTGGGTGCAGGTGGGTGGTGGGTGCAGAGTGCAGGTGGGTGCAGGGGAGTACAGCGTGCAGGTGGGCAGTGGGTGCAGGTGGGTACAGCGTGCAGGTGGGTGCAGATGGGTGGTGGGTGCAGGAAAGTACAGAGGGCAGGGTGCAGGTGGGCAGTGGGTGCAGCGTGCAAGTGGTTGTAGGTGGGTGCAGTTGGGTACAGCGTGCAGGTGGGTGCAGAGTGCAGGTCTGTGGTGGGTGCAGGGGAGTACAGAGGGCAGTGTGCAGGTGGGCAGTGGGTATAGGTAGGTGCAGTTGGGTACAGCGTGCAGGTGGGTGCAGAGTGCAGGTGGGTGGTGGATACAGGTGGGTGGTGGATACAGGAATGTCTTCCCTCTCCCAGCACAGACTGTGGCTGGAGAGGGTGGGCGGAAGCCAGGCTTCTGTATTTAGATGTAACATAGCAATGTGCTTCTGTCCAGCCGGATTCTCGGCACCCGCCCCCGCACTCCTGCAGCATCGCTCCCTGACGTTTGTCACACTAGAGCTGGTGATGGAAAGCTTTTCCTGGGCAGAATTAGCACACTTGGCACACTTTAAAACTCACCCCTCCCAACACAGACCTCAGATACAGCACGGCTCAATTCAGTGAGAGAGCTGCCCCTCCTCTCAGGCTCCTCCTCATGACCTGTGACTCTGAGACATGTCAGAGCCGGGGAGGAGCCGCCTAGGAAAAGCTTTTCATCCCCAGCTATAGTGTGACAAACGGCAGGGAGCGATGCTGCGGGAGTGCGGGCGGGTGCCGAGAATACGTCTAATTGGCTATAGTCACTTTACACAATCTTTTACTTACTTGCCTGCCTGCTACGATGTCCTTCCTGCTCGTCTGAACTCCACCTGCTCTCCGCCCGTTCTGCCCACTCTCAGCTCAGCAATTAGCACGATCTTCGCTGCTAGGTCTCCGCCCCTTCTCAATCCCCGCTCTCCGCCCCTCTAAGGTATTCCAATGATCTCCGTTGTCTCCCCACCCCTTCTCAGCCCCCTGCTCTCCGCCCCCTCTCGTCACTTGAGGAAAAAAAAAAATGTATCGGCAGAAGCATCGGGAGCATTTGCGCGAGTACAAGTACTCGCGCAAATGCTCAGTATCGGTCCCGATACCGATACTAGTATCGGTATCGGGACAACCCTAGTAATAATGAAATTAATCCTCAAAAATACAACTTGCCTAATAATTGTGCACACAGTGTAGAGCTCATCATTTTCTAGCTTCGGACATTGGCATGGTTGTACAGCACTACCCGCAGCTAGATGAATGTAAACAAAGCACAATTTACAGCACTAGGCTCAGAGCACAGGAAAGAAAAGGCAGAGATAATGGCTTACATTGCGTATTCATTATAATGTCTTGTACATGTGTTCTAACAATATCTTCATCTGTCTCTTTATATACAGTATATAACTATCAATGATTATCCTGTGGAATAACTGTGTCTTCCTTTTCTATCCTCAGTTACTTGTTCCATTACATCTGTCAGGACAGAATCATTTACCTGTGCATCACAGATGATGTAAGTGATTTTTAAGTTTTGTTTATGGCGATTCTGTTCAATGACCATACATTACTATACTGAAGTGAACTGGAGCGGTGCGGTGGCAGGACGCTAAAAAAAAGTCCTGCAAGCAGCATCTTTGAGACTCTTCAGGAGTGGTGTATACACCGCTGCTAAAGCGCCCCTGCCCATTGAAATCAATGGGCAGTGCCGGCAAAGCTTTTAACTCTTTTTTTCAGCCGTTAGCAGGGGTGTTAAAAGCGCCCTGCTAGCGGCCAAAAAGTGCCGCAAAATCAACGGTAAAGCGCTGCCAAAAATAGCGGCACTTTACTGCCAACGCCTGACTGCCCCAGTGTGAAAGTTCCCTAGGAAATACAATATGAAACCACATTTGTTCCACTGAGATTACATACATGTAGAGCTGCAGGATTAATCGTCATCGTAATTTTTTTTTGCCCCTTGTGATCTTGACAAAGTGTTTCCCATTTTCCCAATCTTTGGTATGCAGAGAATTTTCTCTCTGCTCTCCGCCATCAAAAGTCAAAGTCTGGGCAATCTCCAAAGTTTTGAAAACATTCTATCAGTGGAATGTCTAAACATTGTATCAATTTGTCTTTTACATCAAAGGAATAGACTTCTGTATGTAAATTAGGAACGTTTATACACGAAACCTTTTTCTGACCGTTGTTGTTTTAAAGTTTAAAATATTATTATTTTTTTGCTAGAAAATTACTTAGAACCCTCGAACATAATAAAAAAAAAAATATATATATATATATATATATATATATATATATATATATATATATATATATATATATATATATATATATATATATATATATATATATATATATATATATATATATATATATATATATATATATATATATATATACACAAAATTATATTATATTTTTATATATATATATATTTTTATATATATATATATATATATATATATATATATATATACACAAAATTATATTATATATATATATATATATATATATATATATATATATATATATATATTTTTTTTTTTTTGTAGAGACCCTACAGAATAAAATGGCGGTTGTTTCAATATTTTATGTCGCACTATATTTGCGCAGCGGTCTTTAAAATGCTTTTTTTTTGGGGGGGAAAAAACTGCTTTAATGAATTGAAAAAAAAAATAATATAACGTGAAAGATTTTACGTCGCGAGAATTGTGATCTTTATTCTAAGCAAACAAATCATGATTCTCATTTTGCAGCTCTACATACAAGTATAATAGTTGACTGAATATATTTCTAATTCGTTTATAGTCCTGCCCAGTTTTTCACATGTATATTTTACAGCTGCTCGAGGTCTCAATTTTTCTTTTTCTATACACTGTGTAGCTGCTGATGACCAGCAGTTGATGGTGCCCACATGGATATCGGAGAGCTGCAGTATGACCACAATGAAATGTGAAAAGCATATTTGTGTTTTTTGTACAGTGTTTACTTTTCTGAGTCTATAAGGTGTATTGCTCCTGACGTGGTACATGTGTTCTTTTAGGACTTTGAACGGTCCAGAGCGTTTAGTTTCTTAAATGAAGTCAAGAAGAGGTTTCAGACAACCTATGGATCCAGAGCACAGACTGCACTTCCTTACGCCATGAACAGCGAATTCTCCAGCGTCCTGGCAGCACAGCTGGTACGGTCCGAGACACAGAATGAGAATTTCCAAAGCTCTTTGATTTGAAAGTTTAAATGTTATGCTGATAAAGTGATCTAATATATAAAGATAATGAATGCAGTGCAAGGGACAATGATTATGTACCCATATCGAACAGCCAAAGTTCACTGACATCACATAAGTTTAAGCCGCTCTCTGCCATGTTGGCATCCCACTTCATCCCCCTCTAACTAATCGTTGATATGACAAAAAACCTAAACGGCAGTTCTACTCACCTGAACCTTCAGTCATGTAATGCCACCGGCTTAAAGAGGAGTTCCACCTAAAAATTGAACTTCCGCTTAACCCACTCCTCGCCCCCCTTACATGCCACATTTGGCATGTAATTTTTTTGGGGGGGGGGGAGTGGGGGCTTCAGGAAAAGGAGGACTTCCTGTCCCACTTCCTCCTTCCGCCGAGGGGCCGGAAAGGCGATTAACTTAATCGCCTTTTCACAGCCCCTCCCTGTAGGCAAGCGCCTGTCCAATCGGACGGCGCCGCTCCGCTCGCGCATGCGCAGTGGGTGCCCGGCCGTGAAGCCGAAAGCTGTCACTGCCGGGTGCCCACACTAGAAATGAGGGGGGGCGAGGAGCGGAGCCCCGGCCGGCGCGTCGCTGGAGCCGTGTTGCAGGTAAGTGTCAGTTTATTAAAAGCCAGCAGCTACACTTTTTGTAGCTGCTGACTTTTAATAAACTTAAAAAATGGGTGGAAAACCCCTTTAATGCTTCCCTTTTCTTATGTTTTCTTTCTGCTGTTTTTTTTTTTTTTTAACACTCTTCGTAACGTGGGCACTTCCAATTGGTTGTCCAGCAGAAAGGGTCTATCGGCACCCAGAAGATCATGGCAGGGCACCAGTGGTCTGGTGGGTTTTTTAGCCCTGGATCATCAGCCGCCTGCATCGGTATATTGTGGTGAGGGACCTGTAATCTGGACTAAAGCCTGGTACACATGATCGTTTTTTCATTCTGAGGTGCTAGGTAGGAGGTCCTGTACTAACCATCCAATATTGGTTCCGCCAAAACACACTGGTTAGCTCTCGCAGCCATTTGCTGCGAGTGCTGATTGGCTGCTGGTTTTCCAACAAGCTTATTCAACAGAAGCTGGCTGTGAGATCGGCTTCTGTCAAGCAAGGACATGTATACACAGGCCAAATGTTGCCCAGTATCTACTGTATCAGCTGGTTTCAGGCAATATTCGGGCCCATGCTTACAGGGCTTTAAACTGGCTATATATGGATCAAAATTCAGCCAGTTGAGTAGGGACTGGCTGGCATTCAATCCATCTATGAGCATGCTGATTATATCCAAGTCAATCCATTGACCCACTTGGGTGCAAGCAGCCTGTCAAATTTTTTACATGCGATTTGCTGCTGGCGGCTATAGCCACTAGCAGTAAACATTGTGTTCCTCTTGCTGGGAAGGCCCCCCCCCCCCTCCGGCAGAACATAATGGCTCTATGCGGGAGGCAATCCCCCATCAACACAGTCTGTTGATGGGGGAATCGAGCGATTTTCATTCCACCCATTGTGGAAAGAAAGAAAATTGAATCATCTATGGGCTGCTTTAGGTGAGTACATCTTGTTTCACTAGGTAAGCACAGTAAAAAATCTGGCAGGATTGATAAGGGGTTGGTGGGGGGGGGGGGCCTTTTCTGTGCTGCCTTAAAGGGGACGTAAACCCTGATGGGTTTTACTTCCTCTTTATTTCCCTGCAAAAGTAAAGCATAATGTTCTAGTATGCACTATTATGTGTCGCTTACCTGAAAACGAAGCCTGCGATGTCACCGCTGTCCCCGTTGGATGGAAGCATCCATCTTCACCCCTCTTCCTTCTGGGGCCACGGACTCCGGCTCTGTGATTGTCCGAAGTCGCGTGATGTCACTCCCGCGCAGGAGTCGACAGTCACGGCATGATCTCTTTAAGAAATGGGCCGATCGTGTCCTTTCTAAAGTGTGCATGCGCCGATGACGTCGGTGCACATGTATATTGTAAATATATTTCCAGCACCTACGGGTAAGCCTTAATATAGGCTTACCTGTAGGTAAAATTGGTTGTACAGAGTTTACTACCACTTTAAACTGGCCATACGTGGAGTGAATTTCGTCAGGAGAGGTCATGATCTGAGCCATGGGTGGCCCTGTCGGCACCTTCCTGCCAGTGTTCATTTTGGCAACAAATTTCAATTTAGTTTTAGTCTTACGACTAAAATGGCATTTTAGTTTTAGTCCCATTTTAGTCTTTTGAAATTGTTTTAGTTGTATTTAGTCGACTAAATCGTCAGTACATTTTAGTCGACTAAAACTCAATGGGTGTAATTAAATTGTAATGCATTAGTTGACATTTCTCTACAATTTCCAAACTCATTATATACGGCTGGAGTGAAAAATCTAATATTATTATTTATGGTATTGAGGTATAAACATGCACTACAGACCATGTTCATTTTGAAGTCAAATTTCAATTTAGTTATAGTCTAAAACCTCGTACACGCGATCGGACTTCCATCAGACTTTTCTGTGGATTTTTGTTCAAAGGGCGTTGGCCGTGAACTTGTTCTGCATACACACGGCAGAACATTTTCAGCCAACATTCACCAAACCACATTGTTTTTCAGCTCTTTACTGCCACCCTTTGGGCAACTTCTACTATTGTTGTCTGATGTTTCGCATTGGTTCAGAGCATGCGTATTTGTACTTTGGATTTTGGTTGGACGGACTTGTGTACACAGGATTGGATAATCCGACGTAACAGATTTATTGTCTGACAGTTGGTGAGCATGAACAGCCAACCTTTGTTGTCGTTAATTCCGCCAACAATTGTCTGATGGAGCATACACACGGTCGGATTACCTGACACAACATGTCCGTCAGACAATTATTGTCATAAAATCCGATCGTGTGTACGGGCGTGTGTTTGGTCGAAAATTCTGACCGTGCGTAGGCTCCATTGGAATTTTTTGTCGGAATTTCTGACAGCAAAAATTTGAGAGCTGGTTCTCAATTTTTCCCACAAGAAAAATTCTGATTGTCTGTATGCAATTCCAACACGCAAAAAAACATGCATGCTCGGAATCAATTTGACGCATGCTCGGAATCGGTGAACTTCATTTTTCTCAGCTCGTTGAAGTGTTGTACGTCACCGCATTCTTGACAGTCGGAATTTTGTGTGACCGTGTGTATGCAACTCAAGTTTGAGCCAACATTCCGTTTGTCATTCCGATCGTGTGTATGCGGCATAAGACCTCATACACACTATTAGATTTTCTGCAGATTTTTGTCTTCAGGTTTACCAAAATCATATAATATGAGGTCAAACCTTAAAACGGGGGTTCCGCGGGAATTCGTGTTTTTTTTTTTTTTTTTTTCGATGCTTCTGGCGCTTTTAACTTGGCTAATCTGGTACTCACATCTCCTATTATTGCAGCCGCCGGCATAGTCATTCTCCCGCAAAAGATGTTTTATAAAAATCTTCGATGGACGTTTCCATCTTGCTTGTGGGCACTCTGAAGCCCACGAGTAAATCCTTCCGGGATACGGTGAATGCTGATGTGCCAGCATTCACTGCTCTATCCCGCGCATGTGGAGTGTTGACAGGGAGCGGCGCCATCAACACTACACAGTTGCCATCACAACGGCCGGCGTCCTGAGAAGTTCACGCCCCGTTGTTGAGTGTTGAAACGTCACTCCCAGGAGACATTGCACACAGCCTTAAGGCGTAGGGGGGGGGGGGGGGGGGAGCTACACGCCCACTCCCGCGAGGAACAAGACCCGAAAGTGAGGCTGAATCGATCTGAATAAAGGTAACCATGGAGACCTGGAAAAAAAACACAGCGGATTAGGCATTACTGATAAATACAAAGTTCATTTTGAGGGTGAACCTCCGTTTTAAGAGTTTAAATTTGTATGCAATCAGGCAGGCCCTTGCACTACATGGTTTTGGTAAACCTGAAGACAAAAATCTGCAGAAAATCTAATAGTGTGTATGGGGAAATTGTTGGTCGAACAGTGACAGAACCAAATCTAATACAGGCGCGGTTCAGGTATTCTAACATCTGCAGTTGCCGTCTGTCAGAATACAAAAGCAAGCAGGGGAGATTTCTCCATCTGTGCTGTTTTTAGTGGGCTGAACAAAAAATAAATAAAAAAATCTTACAATGCATGGCCAGCTTATACTGTATCAATAAGCATGTCATTAAAACAATGTACCCGTAGTTCATTCTTTTATTGATTAATGTAAAACACTTGGCTAACCCTTCCATTACGAACATGCAGGAGTAGAGCAGGACAAAAGTCCCTGTCCCTGACTTTATATTCTCCTGGTTCAGTTCTGTAGCTCAGCCATAGGCGTGTGCCTGGGCACACCCTAATCACCCTGTGTGGTGCAGATTGCCCTGAAATATACTGCGTTAAACCTGCACTAACGCCCAGAAAAATACAGCATTAAACGTTGCATAACACACTGAAATATACAACGTTAAACGTGCACTAATGCACGGAAATATGCTGCATTAAACGTGCAGTAACACACTGGAATATACTGCGTTAAACATGCAGTAATGCGCAGAAATATACTGCGTTAAGCATGCAGTAACGCACAGAAATAGACCCCTGATATTTCACCAAAGCTCCCTAATGGGGCTCCTAAAATAAAGTAAATATATAAGAAAAATAAAAAACTACTGACACTGTCCACTGCCCTACTGACACCATCAGTATACTGTATATACACATGCAAATATGTTTGAGCTTTGGGGTGCACACCCTAATGCAATAGGCTGCGCACACCTATGAGCTCAGCTGTGACGTATTGGGAGAAGTTGTGTACAAGTTAAAAATCAAATGCCTCTACATACCGTATTTTCCGGCGTATAAGACGACTTTCTAACCACTTAAAATCTTCTTAAAAGTCTGGGGTCGTCTTATACGCCGGTAACCTAACATCTTACCTTACCAGAATCGCGGCCGTACGATATTTCAAAAGCCGTGCCTCCGACGTCTTCTGTTCCGTGATAGGTGGAAACAATCGGCTTCCCAGGAGGCACTGTGTTCAGTGTCCGCCTATCACGGAGGGCCTCTCGTCCTGTGTTTAGTGTCCGCCTATCACGGAGGCCCTCTCGTCCTCGGACGAGAGGGCCTCCGTGATAGGCGAACACTGAACACGGTGCCTCCTGGGAAGCTGAATGTTCCACCTATCACGGAACAGAAGACGTCGGAGGCGCGGCTTTTGAAAAATCGTACGGCCGCGATTCTGGTAAGGTAAGATGTTAGGTTACACGGCCGCGATTCGCATGGGATAAGGTAAGGGCACGGTCTGGCCATGTAATGGGGCACGGTCTGGCCATGTAATGGGGCACGGTCTGGTCATGTAATGGGGCACGGTCTGGTCATGTAATGGGGCACAGTCTGGTCATGTAATGGGGCACAGTCTGGTCATGTAATGGGGCACAGTCTGGTCATGTAATGGGGCACAGTCTGGCATGTAATGGGGCACAGTCTGGCATGTAGTGGCATAGTCTGGCATGTAATGGTGGCACCGTGAGGCGAGGCATGACTAGTAGGAAAGGGGTAGTCTTATACGGTGAGTATATCCCAAAACCAACATTTTGGCTGGAAAATTAGGGGGTTGTCTTATTCGCCGAGTCGTCTTATACGCCGGAAAATACGGTATATATGGTTGATGGATGAAGGCGCTATAAAATGTTTCATTATTTGCTGTTGATGTTTTTTTTTTTTTTTTTTATAATTTTTTTGTAAATATTAATGGCCTTACTTCACATTATCTTACTGTAAAATGTGTTCCTATTTCAGTGATGTATAAAAAGCAGAGTGGTATGTGCGGATTTGATGGTAGAACAAAGGTGGTATACAGAGAGTAGTCTAGGCGATATGTTGAATATAGATGGATGAGATCAGCTGTACATTCTACGATTGTCGCCCCCAGCAATCATGTGAGCAGCACTGGATGAACACAATCTGTATTAGCCGGTCACATGGACACATGTGATCGGAGGAGAGTGTTCGCTCGAGCAATGTGGGCATCAGGTGACCACATACCAGGCAGATTTTATCTGATTTTTGTATCATTCTTCTGTCTTCACTATACAGAAGATTCAAGAAGAAATATGTTCACGCTGCACTCTTTAAAACAAATGTGTATGGTGAACCAGGAAAGAGGGGATCACTGTGTACAGAAGACAGCAGAAAACTACCCAGTACTCTGCCCTACCAATCAGATAGAGGGACTAGTCGAATGTGCTTAACCACTTGCCCACCAGGCCAATTCTGACATTTCTCTCCTACATGTTAAAATCAGAATTATTGCTCTTGCTCCAACGTTTTGGGGCAACACCTCACATGTGTGGTTTCAACACCGTTTTCATATGTGGGCGGGACTTGTGTATGCGTTCGCTTCTGCACGCGACACTTTAAAAAAAAATGAATGTAATCATCCCTTGTAATAGGATTATGGCATGACAGGACCTCTTTACGGTGAGATATGGGGTCAATAAGACCCCACATCTCACCTCTAGGCTGGGAAGCCCAAAATCAAAAAACGCTCACAGCTTCCCAGCCGAGGCGGCGCCACTTTATTGAATGCAGAGGCTATGCGTGACGTCATAACATCGCGCCCAGCCTCCAAACGATCATAGAGACTCCGGCGACCGACCATCTGGTCTGCTGGAGATCTCTATGGTGGACATGCAGGCCAGCGGATCTGTTCTCCAACTCACCGATCGCAGTGGTGAGTCGATAGAAGCACTAGAGGACGGAGGGTGAGTGAGTGAGTGAGTGAGTGAGTGAGTGAGTGAGTAACTTGTATAGCGCAACAAATGCAAACTTAATCCCCTCTCGCCGCCTGCAAGAACGATCAAGCGGCTGACCAGCCGCTATGATCATTTAATGGTATAGGGAATCGCCGGCTGAAAACTGCAATATCTGAATAATGCTTGTAGCTGCAGGCATCATTCAGATATTCCACCACAAAGTCCAGGACGTCTTTAGACCCTCTTTAGACCCTCTGTGGTTCAGTATTTAGGAGGGGCACCTTGCAGCTGTACTGCCTAGGACCATGTAGAAGCAGGGTACCGTTCTTCTCCACATCTCTGTATCCTTACCTTCTATTGTCTCCCTATAGAAACACCACTCAGAAAACAAGACCGTGGATCGTGTAGTGGAGACACAGGCCCAGGTGGATGAATTGAAAGGCATTATGGTCCGAAATATAGGTAAGTCCTTCCTGCTAAGAAACACGTCCTGTGTGCCAATTTAACACCAGTACCAGAGGTACAATCTGCTATCATTCAAGTGGTTCTAAAGGCTCAAGGTTTTTTACCTTCATGCATTCTTCATGTCCTCCCAATTCTTACCTGAGCCCCATCTTGATCCAGCGATGTGCACGAGAGCCACAGCTTTCTGGGAACGCTACCTGCTCATTGGCTGAAACAGCAGCGCGAGTAATTAGCTCCCGCTGCTGTAAATCGCAGTTAATGAGCAGAGACAGACGGCGGGGCCAAGCCTCGGCTCTGTGTGTGAATGGACACACAACTGGGAGTGAGCTTACTCAGGTGCCCCCATAGCGCGCTGCTTGCTGTGGGGGCACTAGGCAAGAAGGAGGTGCCAGGAGTGGAAAGGATCAGGGATGCTCTATATAAAACCATTACACAGCTTAGTATGACATATTTGTTTATTTAAAATAAAAATAAGAAAAAGTTACTGGTACTGGATTAATAATGGTGTGTGAGAAAGTTGAAGTCTAACTCTAGGACAGCATGGGGAAGATTTTTTTATTTTTTTTGCCCATTGTCATTGTTTTTTTATATTTGGGTAATGACATCATACTGAGCGGGAAGCTGTGACCTACATGACCACTTCCCAGTGCAGACATATAAAAAAAACTCTAATAAACACCACAAAGTGATAATTTTGTAAAGTAACCAACTGAATGATAAATGATTAAAAAATCAAAAACGCCTGTGATACTGAGTGAACAAATTCATATTGTGTCATAAATACTTGAACATAAACATTAATAAAATTGAATTCATTGTTAGTTTTTTTTACATGTATGCTCTTAGGTAGCGTGACTTTATATATTTTTCTAATTTTGTTCACTGTACTTGGTTTCACAGGAGAGTCGCTGCTTTCAATCTATACCTGTAGACCATACCATAGGTTTACAAGCGTAGTACAATTTCTTAGCGCAGTTTTTTTCCCCCTTTTTTTTTCTACTTCCCAGCGCAGACATGCTGCACTGAGTAATGGTGTACCTGAAATAGTCTTAAAGCAGGGGTCTCCAAACTTTCCAAACAGGGGGCCAGTTTACTGTCTCTAAGACATTAGGGGGGCCGGACTGTGGCCATTGGGAGTAGAAAAGGGTCCAACATCAGTGGGAGAAGTTGTGCCCCATCCTTGGTGTCCTTTTGCCCAATTGTTGGTGTCATTGGGAGGAATTGTGCCCCCTCAATGGTCTCAGTGTGTGTGTGTGTGTGTGTGTGTGTGTGTGTGTGTGTGTGTGTGGGCGGGGGGGGGGGGGGTTAATGTTGGTATTAGTGGATGAAATGCCCCAAGGGCCTGATAAAATCAAGCAAAGGGCCGCCCCTGGCCCCCGGGCCGCAGTTTGGAGACCACTGTCTTAAAGGATAAGTTTGCTTTTGGAACATGTTGCATGTTACACCCGTTTGTAGTGTGGAACATGTAACATGTTTCAGGATCTGCAGCCTCTCCCACCCCTGATCTCTCCTCTGTGATAGTGGACAGGGGATATTCTTCACGCACCCACTGTCACAATTTGAAAACTGATTGGTTTACGTTTTTTCCTGTGAAAGAATGCCTACAAGTACCGTCGGCCATCGTGGCTGATGGCTTGTAGTTCTCAATGAACTGTGAGTGCTCTCGTAGTCCATTGATCTTCCTGCTCTCAGGTAACCGCCTGCTTGTACCAGGCATGAGCAGATAACTATGCCGAGAGTCTGCAGGAGCCTGAGATTGCACCCGCTATCTGAAGATCAGGGGCAGGTGGGTTATGTTGCATTTGGTGTAAAAAACTAAGATTATTTTATGTGAATTTTATATAATAATGACCATTCCATTTGGAGGGTCAGAGGTTTAGGTTAAGTGTTAGGTTTTGACTACCATGGTCATCGGGTCAGCTAAATGACGTACACTGGTGACTGTCCTGGCAGCCCTAGCCTAGGTAGGTCCTTTTGTCTGACATATCTGCTGAAAAATCAGGACAGGTTGCATTTGTGTTCAGTGCATTCTAAGGCTCTGTAAAGATTGCAGTGCATAAAAATAACACATTATAGCACAGAACAATACGACACACACCAACACGCATGTGTATGTTGCATGAACATGTCCTTTTGTTGCATTGCTTTATTTGGAATAAAAAGTTTCTTTTATTGTAACTTGTTTTCATGCTTATTTACAGATCTTGTGGCGCAAAGAGGAGAGCGGTTAGAGTTATTAATAGATAAAACGGAGAACCTGGTTGACTCTGTAAGTGTTCGGATATGTTATGACATCATATTGTAGATCAATGTTTCATGTAACTATGGTCAATATGAACTTTGTATATGTTTTTAGCCTGATTGATTTTTTATTTAGTTTTTCCATATTAAATCTTTGTTATTCAAATAAACATTGAATACATGGTGCACCCATTTTAATTCCTTTGCGCTGACTGTGCGCAAATACACTGCCCCACTGCACTGCGCTTTTTTTTCTGTGGGGCCGCATATTTGCGTATCTCCCTTTTGTACCACGGCGTGCTCCCAGCACAAAGCCTGGGGTCTCACCCTTATGATCAGGACCCGGAATGTCCGATTCCATGTCACCTGATTGCTGTGATAGCCTTTGATTGGCTATCACAGTGATCAGTCAGACCCCTTTCACACTGGGGCCGTGGCCGCGTTATCGCTAAAGCGCCACCCATTTCTGAAGGGGTTAAAAACTCCTGTGTTGCGGCGCTTCCGAATCGCTGCCCATTCATTTCAATGGGCAGGGTGTTTGGGGAGCGCTATATACAGCGCTCCCAAACTGCCCCAAAGATGCTGCTTGCAGGACTTTTCGGAACATCCTGCAAGCGCACCGCCCGGGTGTGAAAAGTCGCACTTAAATGAATCAAAGGCGGTTTTCAGGCGCTTAGCAGAGGCTATTTCCAGCACTAAAGTGCCTGAAAACCGCCCCAATGTGAAAGGGGTCACACTATGAAGCCTGCCCCGTGTTTTCTAAGGACATTGTGTGACTGCTTTCAAGGGGGGACTGTACTGCAAAAGGGGTTGTGATGTGAAGGGGGGCTGGCGACCAACTTCATGAATATTATATAAAATTGGCTGCCACAAAACCTGGTCCCTGGTGCCAAGAAGGTTGGGGACTGCTGGAGTAAATGTGATGACCAGCCTGGTAATCTGGTAAAAATAAAAAATAAAATTAGCTTAGAGCTCCACCTACTGGCTGGAAATAAGAAATTGCATATAAGTAAATTTAAGCTAATTAAAAATAAGAACATGTTTTTGATACTGTATGTTTTAATCCTTAATAGAATTAGGAAGGAAAATGATATACAAATGTTATAAATTCCCTTTTAAAAGCAATTCACATCATTCTGTAAGTGTCAAAGATCAGAACAAGGGTAAGAAAATGGACCATAATTGCTACATAACACTTTCTTTACCACCCTGCACTAAGAACTTTGATAAGAAATCTTATTTAAAAGAATGTGAAGCTGACATAATTATCTTTTTTTATTTTTTGGAAAACCTAAAAAAATTGCTTCTGCTTTGTAATTGGTACATTACATTTTTCTAGTCTGTCACCTTTAAGACCACAAGCAGAAACCTGGCTCGGGCTATGTGCATGAAGAATTTGAAGTTGACGATCATTATTGTTGTTGTAACAATAGTAAGTATTCTTCTAATGCGTTTTGGGTGAAAGTGACACTGTCTTTGGGTAAAAAGTAACAAAGCAGGACCTGCAAATGAAGAGGCTTTATAGCTGGCTGTCCATTGCTCAAGCCTTTGCTTCTTTATTTTGCAAAACAATGGCCTCTTCACTTAGATCTCACTTTTTGGATGTGTTGAATGCCTGTGCCCACCGCTGTCTGTGGTTCCTTCCGCCTGCCCCCCTTGTCAAACTATTTCACATTGTACAAAAAGAATTTGGGCTAACTTTACTGGTTTCGTTTTTTTTTTCTTTAATTCATTAAAGTAATTTTTTCCAACCACTTTTTGTACCAGAAACATTGGTCACCAGGACCAATAGAAAGGATGATTCTCCCCAGCAGGGACACATTTTTGCTCTACATACACATTAAAAGAAACCTATCAAGAAACAGATATGCAGGTTGCAAAGCCAGAATCTATATTGCTCTTGTGACAGGGTCTCTTTAATAAAGTTGTATGGCTATAGTGGTCTCCATACCGTGGCCCAGCTGGCAGGTGTGCCCCCTTTGCTTGCCTTTATCCGGGCCTTGAGTCGAGATGCCTCCCACTGACGCCGGTGGCGGCGCGCTATGCCTCCCACTGACGCCGGTGGCGGCGCGCTATGCCTCCCACTGACGCCTGTGGCGGCGCGCTATGCCTCCCACTGACGCCGGTGGCGGCGCGCTATGCCTCCCACTGACGCCGGTGGCGGCGCGCTATGCCTCCCACTGACGCCGGTGGCGGCGCGCTATGCCTCCCACTGACGCCGGTGGCGGCGCGCTATGCCTCCCACTGACGCCGGTGGCGGCGCGCTATGCCTCCCACTGACGCCGGTGGCGGCGCGCTATGCCTCCCACTGACGCCGGTGGCGGGGCGCTATGCCTCCCACTGACGCCGGTGGCGGCGCGCTATGCCTCCCACTGACGCCGGTGGCGGGGCGCTATGCCTCCCACTGACGCCGGTGGCGGGGCGCTATGCCTCCCACTGACGCCGGTGGCGGGGCGCTATGCCTCCCACTGACGCCGGTGGCGGGGCGCTATGCCTCCCACTGACGCCGGTGGCGGCGCACTATTTATCCGCTTAATACCAATGATGGGGATTGTTTACTCCCACTGGGCACAGTCCAGCCCGCCTATATTCTGAAGGTCAGTAAACTGGCCCTTTGTTTAGAAAGTTTGGAGACCCCTTCTCCAGACACGTTTTTATATTTTCAGTGAACAGGAAGTATGATTTTATGACAGTGCCATTGAAGCTGTCTGGAAAGAATGGGAGCCGGTATCAATGAGAAGTATTCTTGGTACAGATGAATGTAAAGGACAGGCAACAAGCTTTTATTTATTGTCCCCATACGCAGTGGTTGTCAGCTTGGGTTCGTTCCAAACACAAGAGTAAGCTGGCATTGCTGGGCCAATCAGATTGGCACATTCCCACCCTTCAACTGCATGTACACAAAGGGGCAGGGATGCTTGTGATGTTATCCTTTATATGGCCACGTCACTATATTTGGTCAATGATGTCACAATCATCCCCACCCCTTTGTGTTTGTGCCATTGCAGGAAATGTCCTGACCACAGCTGATTGGCCCAGTGATGACCTCCGGGTTCAGGCCAAACCCAAGCTCATCGCTAATGCCTAAATATCATTTGACAATGGACGTCTCTTAAGATGCATTCTGTTTTATTTTCCGCTCCAGGTTGTTATCTATATCATCGCGTCGGCAATTTGCGGAGGGCTGACGTGGCCCACCTGTGTGAATTAGTAACTCCTCTGTCTTCCGATGCATGAGAGTGTTCTCCAGGAAACCAGAAAGTCAAAGTACTACCTATTCACACGCGTAGAATCCCGCTGAAAAGAGACTTGATAGAAAAGCCTTTTCCCCGGACACTGAGGTGTCCGATAATCTCCTTCATCGTTGCATCCTTCCATTCTTACTGGACATTGTAGCTCTATGCCTTATATAATGTGTCTGAGGGACCTTGGCCAGGAGTCTGTCACGCTGTATACCCTAAAACCCGAAGGAGATGGAGCATGGTAACTCCATTGGTTTTTCGTTTTTTCTTCTACACCACTTTCTTCCCGTCGCAGCCTCATTCTCTACCCTTCAATATCCCCTCATCTGTTTTTCACTTAAGTTACTGACTGTTTTAATCCCTTTTTTTTTCTCTTTTTTTTTTAAACCTGTCCAGCAGCACAATCTTGCCTCTGCTGGTGATGCCAAACTTTGGGATTGTTCAGTCCAAAGCCATTGGAAACCTGCGATCGCCCACCTGTCCTTGCATACGTCTTAAACAAAATTCATTTCAGAATTGCTCCAGCCACTGTTGATTTTTTCACTAAAGCTCATTAGTATTGTGAATGTTAATCTTTTCTGTTGATGTTTTTGTTTTTTAAAGCATCAGGCGGCCATTTTGAATAGAAATGCTAGGTGTGTTCTGCCCCATTGTTCTCTCCGTAGTTCAGTGGGTAAAGCACTCGCTGCCAATGATATAATGTGGGCATTGCTTTATTAAAGGGTATGTAAAGGAATTATTATTTTTTTTTTTTTTAATAAAAAACTTGTTATACTTACCTCCACTGTGCAGCTCGTTTTGCACAGAGTGGGCTCCGATCCTGGTCTTCTGGGGTCTCTCGGCGGCTGTCTCGGCTCCCCCCTCGCAAGAACTCATCACCTTCATGCGAGCTCGCTTGCATGGTGATGAGTTCTTGTGGGCCTGCGCCTGTGATGCAGCTGGCAGCCATAGCCGCTCACTGTATCACTCGGCCCCGGCCTGCCGCGTCATTAGATGTGTTTGACAGCAGCGCCAGCCAATGGCTGCGCTGCTTTCAATCAACCAATGAATGAGCAGAGAAGCAAGCGCGTTCACGGCACGAGACTTTCAGGCGGTCAGGCAAGTAAGGCCAATCCACAGAGGTTTTTTCACCTTAATGCATAAAGGTGAAAACTTTTACCTTTACAACCCCTTTAACTATACTGTATGTAGCCTTGGGAGATGGTTGCCAGTCCATGTTGAAATGGCAGAGCAAACAACTTGCTTCAAAAAAGATTTTGTATTTGCTTAAGCCCTGGTTCACACTGGGCTGCGGGAGTGAAGCCGTGCGAGTTCAGCTGAACTCGCACGATTTCACTCCCGCCGGCAGTCCCGATTTCGGCCGCGATTTAAGAGACATTTCTGCACAGATGTCTATGTAAATCGCGAAATCGCAAAAAGTAGTACAGGAACTACTTTTTGAAATCGGTGCAGCGCCGCAGATGCGGCGTCGCACCGATTAGGACAGTGTCATTGGCGGCAAATGCCGCCGATTTGAGATGCGATTTCACATGTGAAATCGCATCTCAAATCGAAGGAAATCGTACCCAGTGTGAACCTGGGCTGAAACACATTTGGAAGTTTTTTTCTTTGAACTAATTAATGTTTTTGTTTTTATAGCATATTTGTAGCAAAGGCACCACCACCTATTGAAGGTGTTCCCCAAAAATCCAACAAACCTTAGTAAGCCCAGGGTGTCCAACCTCAAGCCAAGTTTCATGGAAGCTAAAAAGCTGGTCATACGACTTGCAGTGATTGTATCATTCAGATCTACCAACTACTAGGGCCTGTCTGATTTGATTTCAATTTAATCGTTTTTTTTTTTTATTAAGCAGTAACTTACTTGACTCAGTTTTTTCTAGACTTAAGGGAGATTTCACAATCAGACGATGTGTGTTGGAGTACCATCTGCAGATAAACTGTGCTTGCAGATCACTCATACAGGTACTCTGAGTGGCGTCACTTCAATACTAATAGAGGCTATGTAAATATTAAAGTGCAAGTAAACCCTCACATCGTTTTCAGCCAAGGAAGTTGCCATCTTTGCCTCTGTTTAATCTACAACTGCCATGATGCTGCACATGTGATCAGTTATGACACCAGTCATTGGATGCTTTGACAGTTTGGTTGAGAGCACAACCAATGGGAGTGTTACATTTCCGGCACGTGCCGGGAATGAAACTGCTTTATGGATGGGTTTACTTCCGCTTTAAGGGTTCTTCGTCTTCCTTACAAGGGGGCTGTGACATGCAGGGAGCCTTCTAAGTCAATATATTGCAATGGCAGAATCATTTAAAGGTGTATTTTTTTTTTATTTGGAAATTTGTTTACGGTTTCTGTGGCCCACTTAACCACTTCTGTTCCTTACCAGTTTCTGATTGGCTGCCTTATATAATACAGCCAACCAGGAAATGGTAAGGAGGTGAATGTAAAATGGGCGTCAAGGTTCAAGTTGTGTGGAATGAAGCCCTCCAGCCAGTTGTCTTCAAGTCCTTTTTGTAAGGTAGATTGGTCATCTGAATACGGAGGTGAAGAATAAAAGAAAACTTACATTTATTTTAGTGCTTTATGTTCTAAATGTAATTCTTACATATAGAGATTTCAAAATCTTGTTTAATTCTTAATTTATCTAATAAAATATTAAGCCATTATGTGTTTTTATGGGCCAATTTATTTCAGAGGCTCAACAAATCTAAGGCTGGGTTCACACTACGATTTTCCCGTCCGTCAGCCGCATACGATTTATATGAAAAACCGTATGCGGCTGAAACGGACGGGAACGTATGGAACCGCACATATGTGCGTTTTCCATTGACGTTAATGTTAAAGAAAAACGTATGCGTTTGCCATACTGTTTTAAAAACGGCCGCAAAACCGTGGTTGAACACGGTTTTGCGTACGTTTAAAAAACGTTTTGCCAGCAAATCGTACGCACCCGGATGCATCTGAGTGCATACGATTTGCAATGCATTGTCTATCTATACGTTTTCCCGTCCGGGCCCGTACGTTTTCAATACTGAAATCGTATGCGACTGACGGACGGGAAAATCGTAGTGTGAACCCAGCCTAACACATTCTGCTCAGAATCGTGTGTTTTTTTTATATATATTACCCTCTTACCTTTTTAAGCTAGGTATGTGGAGATATAGATCTAAATATCTATAATATAAAAATAATAACACACCATTACTAAAAGTATTGGGACGCCTGTCTTTACACCATTGGCTCTCAACTCCTGTCCTCAGGACCCACTAACAAGCCAGGTTTTATGTATTACCTTGGGGAGATTCAGACCAGAATACTAAAAATCACTGAATAGCAAATGATATCACCTGTGATGTATTTCCGTTATCTTGCAAACCTGGCCTGTTAGTGGGCCCTAGAGATAGGAGTTGCGAACCACTGCTTTACACGCACATAAATTGAATGGCATCCCAGTCTTGGTCTGTAGGGTTCAATATTGAGTTGGCCCACACTTTTCAGCTATAACGGCTTCATCTCTTCTGGGAAGGCTGTCCACAAGGCTTAGGAGTGTGTCTATGGGAATGTTTGACCAATCTTCCAGAAGCGCATTTGTGAGGTCAGGCACTGATGTTGAACAAGAAGGCCTGGCTCGCAGTCCATGCTCTATTTCATCCTAAAGGTCAGGATTCTGTGCAAGCCAGTCAAGCTCCTCCACCTCAAACTCACTCATCCATGTCTTTATGGACCTTGTTTTGTGCAGTCATGTTGGAACAGGAAGGCGCCATCCCCAAATTGGAGACTAGCAAAACAGAAAGCGAAAGGTGCGCCGACCTAGTGCATTACCACAATATAATTTATTAATGTAGTGCAGGGATATGCAATTAGCGGACCTGCAGCTGTTGCAGAACTACAAGTCCCATGAGGCATACCGAGACTCTGACAGCCTCAAGCATGACACCCAGAGGCATGATGGGACTTGTACTTTTGCAACAGCTGGAGGTCCACTAATTGCATATACCTGATGTAGTGGCTAGCACTTTGGCCTAGCAGCAAAAGGGTTGCTGGTTTGAATTCCAACCACAAAACTACCTACCTGGAGTTTGCATGTTCTCCCTGTGCCTGTGTGGGTTTCCTGGGGGTACTCTAGTTTCCTCCCACACACCAAAGACATGCTGGTAATTAATTGGATCCTGTCTAAATTGGCCCTAGTATGTATGAATGTGAGTTAGGGACTTTAGATTAAGCTCCTTGAGGGTAAGGACTGATATATAGTGCTGTCAATTTACATATACAACTACCTAAAAATAAGTAAATTTAAAAAGTGCAATACATGCTCACAAAAGTAATTGATATAAACACACTGCATGAAGGTCTGGTAATGCTAAAAGACCAGGTATCCAAATGGCCCTTTAATAAACGATATTGTGGTAATGCACTAGGCTGGTGCGTCTTTCTGTTTTCCTAGTCTCCAGTTTGAGGATGACCAATATCCTGAGAAGGCAGCAAGACCACCAGCATTAAAATGTTTCCATACCAATGTTGGTGCAGGAGAATATTTGCATGTTGTGAAGTCATCCTCAAACTGTTCCCACAAAGTTGTAAGCGTGAAATAGTCTGAAATGTGTTGGTATGATGATGACGTAAGCGTTCCCTTCACTGGAACTAAGGGGGCCAAGCCCCCACATCATAATTCCCCCGCCACCAAATGATTTAGAGCAGTGCACAAAGAAGGTCCATAAAGACATGGATGAGTGTGTTTGGGATGGATGAATGTCACTTGTCTGCACAGAGTCCTGATCGCAATATGATTAAAACCCCTTTTGAGTGGAGACTGCGAGCCAGGTCTTCTTTTCCACATCAATGCCTGATCTCTGGAGACACCAGTTCACCTTACATCTGTACAAACCATATACTAAATAGGCAACATAGACTTCCTATCATAAAGACATGGACAGAACATAGTCATTGCAGCAAATCTTTTTTTGCCCTTAAGAGTGACCATAAATGAGCCAATCATTGTGTCCTCCTTATCCATCCACATTAATATGGGAAAACTTCCAAATGGCACTTTGCTTGCTGAAGCCTGTGGGATGTATTTTTCTGTTGCACCCTGTATGTCCCTTGAACAATGGTACAGCTGTTATGATAAGGACTAAAGACTTTCCTCCTGATGGGATGAGAATTGCACTCGCAATGTGATTGCTATACAGTGTTCCTATTCAGTATGTTGGCATTTGTTTACTAAATCCTTGTTTTCCCTCCATCCATTTTCTTAACCCAATGAGATCATTTTTGCTTTACATATGTACCGTTTTTATTTTTTTAATCTGATGTGTTAAGACGGCTGAAAATAAAGAAAATCCAAAGCACTTTTAGAGATCTTTATTTCATCCCTATTCTGTGTTTCCTTGCACAAAAGTACAGTCGGGGAAAAACCAGACCAGCTTGGGGGCCAAGTCACACTAGTGATCAGTTTCAGGTGGCAACTTACTAACAAACACACTACTCAACTACTTGTACAGCAGCACTCCTTAGGGCTCTTTCACACGTCCGTTCTGTTCGTCCGTTTTTTGGACGTCCGTTAACGGACCGCAATGCTTCCCTATGGGTTAACGTCCGTTAGCGGATGAGCATCCGCTAACGTCCGTTAGCATCCGTCTGTGTTAAGTTCCGTTTTTTTGGACGGAAGAAAACCCTATTTTTCTTCCGTAAAAAAAACGGAACGGACGAAAAACGGATGATCCGTTTACCATCCACCGTGTGCGGCGTTTGGTATGAATCCTGAGGGGGAAGTCCCCGCCAGATTTTAATTAAAAATCCGGCATGGGTTCCCCCCCTCGGGAGCATACCGGGCCCTTAGGTCTGGTATGGGTTGCAAGGAGACCCCCCCCCTACGCCGAAAAATGGGCGTGGGGGGGTCCCCCTACAATCCATACCAGACCCGTATCCAAAGCACGCTACCCGGCCAGGAAAGGAGTGGGGACAAGCGAGCAGCCCTCCTGAGCCGTACCGGGCTGCATGCCCTCAACATGGGGGGGTTGGGTGCTCTGGGGCAGGGGGGCGCACTGCAGCCCCCCCACCCCAGAGCACCCTGTCCCCATGTTGAGGACAGGGCCCCTTCCCGACAACCCTGGCCGTTGGTTGTCGGGGTATGCGGGCAGGAGGCTTATCGGAATCTGGGCGCCCCCAGACTTTTTCTTTTTCTTTTTCTTCTTCCCGCATACCCCGACAACCAACGGGAAGGGGCCCTGTCCTCCTCAACATGGGGGACAGGGTGCTGTGGGGGGGGGCACAGTGCACCCCCCCCATGTTGAGGGCATGCAGCCCGGTACGGCTCAGGAGGGGCGCTCGTTCGTCCCCACTCCTTTCCTGGCTGGCCGGGTAGGGTGCTTTGGATACGGGTCTGGTATGGATTGTAGGGGGACCCCCTAAGCCGTTTATTCGGTGTAGGGGGAGTCTCCCTACAACCCATACCAGACCTAAGGGCCCAGTATGCTCCTGAGGGGGGAACCCATGCCGGATTTTTTATTTAAAATCCAGCAGGGACTTTCCCCTCAGGATTCATACCAAACGCCGCACACGTGTAGAATTGGCGGGAATCCAAGTCGGAGCTCCCGTCGCTTCTATGACGTGCTTGCTGGAATGTGTTTACTATTCCAGCGAGTGCGAGATGTCGGCACCCTGTCGCCGAGAATCAGTGCGATGCCGTCGTGCTAAAAACACATTCTCGGCGGCAGGCACTGTCCCCCCCCAAAAAAAAAAAAAACGGATGAAAAAACAGATGGAAAAACTGATCAACTGATGAAAAAAAAACTGATCTAAAAAACTGAACTGACATGTGAAAGAGCCCTTTACTCAGTCACTGGTGAGGGATTCCTCTTGTACAAAATTGTAATGTAACAAATATCTTCCTGTATTTTGTTTAAGAGCTGCACAAACTGATCAGCGGGGGGGGGGGGGGGCTTATTGGAATCTGAAAGACCTCTAACAAAGGGGACCCCCCAGATCCCAGTCCCCTCCCCATGTGAATTGGTAATGGGGTACATTACACTTCCCTAGTTAAATGGTAGAGGTACAAAGAATTGTAAAAAACACACAATGTAAAGTACTTTATTAAATAAAATAAAAAATCCAGCAGTGGTAATCCACTCTCGGTCTCCACTCCAACGCTGTCGGTATCCTGCGACGGGTGATCTCTCTTTTTCGCCGGAGTCCAGCGATGAGAAGATCACTTCACCCAGGTCCGGGATCCAGCGCACGCATCGCCTTTCTCCACCAGAGACAGCCCAGCGAATGACGCTGTTTCAGCCAGTGACAGCCCTTATGTAGGTGAGGGCGGGGCCACCCATCACGTGACCCCCCCCCATCCCCCTCTGACGCAAGGGCCCAGGCTTCCCCAGTGACGGGTGCATCAGAGGGGGTGGGGTCACATGACAGGTGGCCCCGCCCTCACTGCATAAGGGCTGTTACTGGCTGAAGCCGCGTCATTTGCGGGGCTGTCTCTGGTGGAGACAGGCGATGCGTGTGCTGGATCCCGGACCTGGGTGAATAGATCTTCTCATCGCTGGACCCCGGCGGAGAGGAGATCACCCATCGCAGGATACCGACAGCATTGGAGCAGAGACCGTGAGTGGATTACCACCGCTGGATTTTGATTTTTTTTTTTTTATAAAAATACTTTCTCCAGGGTGTATGCGTTTTTTTTTTTTACATTTCTTTACACTTTTAGTGAAATGGTAGAGGTACAATATACACCCCACTACCAATTCACTTGGGGGGGGGCACTGGGATCTGGAGGTCCTTTTGTTAAAGGGGTCTTCCAGATTCCAATAAGCGCCCCCCCGCCAGCAGACCCCCACAACCACCAGCCAAGGGTTGTGGGGATGAGGCCCTTGTCCCCATCTACATGGGGACATGGTGCTTTGAGGGGTCACAGACCCCCAAAGCATTTTCCCAATATTGAGGGCATGTGGCCTGGTACAGTTCGGGGGGGGGGGGGGCGCTCACCCCCCCCCCCTCCTCTTTTCCTGTGGCCTATAATGTCGCGTGTTTGGATAAGAGGTTTGGTGTGGATTTTTGGGGCAACTCCACCCCATTTTTTTTTATTTGGGGTTGAGTTCGCCTTTAATATCAATATCAGACCTGAAGGGCCTGGTAATTTTTTTAAGAATGATTTTTCTCTGAATTGCAGGCAGCCGACAATTCATGAATAGCCACAAGTGATTTTAAATTACTTTTTCCTTCAGAAATTTCATTTTGTGCAGAGACCATTCTAAGCATGGGAAAGATTCACTGCTTCACAGGAATACTACTATACACACACCCCCCCGGTATGAAATTTAAAGGAATATTTTACTTTTATTTTTTCACTTTAAGCATTATTAAACTCACTGCTCTGAAAAACATCAGTTTTTAAAACTTTTTTTTGCATTGATACATGTCCCCAGGGGCAGGACCCAGGTCCCCAAACACTGTTTAGGTCAATCACTTGCATATTAGCACTTTAGATTTCAACTGTTCGAGTCCCATAGACTTTAAACTGGGTTCTAAAGTTCACACAAACTTTTGGTCTGTTTGCAGGTTCTGGTGCCAACCGAATGGGGGGGGGGGGTTGGTGTTCGGCTCATCCCTAGTCAACAGTGCCTGCTATGCACACCATTTCCTCCTCCACCACCACTCACCCCTGTTCACTATATTTTAGAGTCTCACATTTGGGTACCCCAGCCTGATTCCAGTAGCAGCACAGCCTGTGCAGAAGTCAAACCAGTTGAAGATTCATGACTGTATGTTGCCACACATTTCTCTTACACACAGGAGATTTGGTTTTCTTTTTCAATAAGCAGTTCTTAAGAGTCAAGGAAAAAAAAAAAAAGCATGGTAAAAAAATAAAATAAAAAAAAAAAAAAAAAAAAAAGTGAGGTCTAAGGACACTGGCAAAAGAGTGGGGGTGGTTTAAATGAGCATGCACTAGGGGAGTCCCTAGCAATGTTCTTTGTCGGTGTCCATTCATCTGAAGGCAGTATGCATATAATCCAAGGTCTATGATTAAAGTCCAATATAAAAGGTTCTATTTTGAGAGACACTGGGCTTAGTTGTACATACCACCTTCAGTGGCTTCCCAAACCGAGTAGCTTGCATAGTTAAACAATAGGTATACCAACCAATAGGATTGCTCTTCCTCCACATTTGCTAAATGTTACTAAACCCACAACAGCAAAAATCAGTCTTTATATGCAGAAAGCATGCTTGTTATACTTACCGTGGAACCTAAGGGGTTAAGCCCCCGCATTGTGTAAAAAGGCAGTTTGATCCCATCATCTCTGATCCTTCCCTTTATACAGTCCCCAATCCATCTGCTGATGGAACAGAGCCTTGGAGGCACTCTCTGCACATGCTCAGTTTGGTGTGTATTACTAGGACTTTTTTTTTTGGGGGGGGGGGGGTGTTAAATGTGATCAGCACAGAGCATCAGCACTGCCCAGACAGAGGGTCAGGTGTCATGCAGCCTCAAAAAGGAGGGTCAGGAGCATAAAAACGCCTACAAGCTATAACCAGATACTGATAGAAGTTGTCACCAGACTGCTATATACTGCTGGTGAGGGAGGGGGGTGGGGGGGGGGGAAAGAGGGATTTAGCAGTTTATAATTGCATTTCCATGTACTGTGGGAGAGCAGATATAGTGAATGCAGGGTCCTGAGTTTAGTAACACTAACACTGCTAAAATAAACATGGAATGAACACGTCATCAGGCATGTGCACACACAGCCTAATATTCGCTACATATTTTCTTACATGGGCCCCCCCATGTGATTAAGACCCCTTTCCCACTGATGCACCTTTGCTGTGCACCCTTCTAGGGGGACAAAGATGGATCGAATGTTTTCTGTAAAGCCTAGGAGAATTTTCACATTGCTGCAATTTGAAAAGTCCTGCATCTTTAGTAGCACCTTATAAGTCATGGGAAACGCACCCAGGGTGCATTTTTAGGGGGACATGGCAAAAATATGCCGTTATTAAAGGTGCAGGCACCTACCGATGTGCTTAACCGATGAATAACTTGTTACGGAATCCATGTTCAACCTTTTTATCAGCAGCGATGTAAACCCTGCACCCTTGGTAGTCACCAGCAGTGCCAGACCTTCCAGCCCCTGTGGATCCGAGCCAGCCTTCCTCAGATTCTGGGCGCTGATGCTCCCTGCTGTCCCTTTGCCCCACCCCCCTCTGGTGGTAGCATCACTCCTGCACAAGAAGAGCTGGAGCATGCCAACCATAGGGGCACATTGTTACGGACGTTAAGGACCCTGGTGGGTTCCAGCACCTTAACCACCCACCAATGTCCTTAGCCAATGAATAGCCGGTTGTTAAGGAGCCTGCACCCAATGGCATCCTTAACCAGCTATTCACCAATATGTGTTGTAATGCAATGCATTTAAAACACACTATGCACTTCAGTGTCAAAACAGTCTAAATGCATGCAATACCTAGCAAATTGTGTGCATTTTATTGCAGGACAATGGAGTAAAGGATTTAAAGCCAAGCTCCACCTAAAAAGGGACGCTCCACTTGTCTGCCGCCTCCCCCCCCCCCTCTGCTGCCACATTATGGCACCTTTTGGGGGGTGCAGGTACCTAGTTTTGACAGGTACCCGCTCCCACTTCTAGCTCAGTTCACTGTAGCAAACTGAGCCAGACGTTCGCCCAACCGCTCCCCCCCCTCCTTCAGGGACACTACACAAGTCCCAGAAGACTGCAGCGGCTTTATAGTAGGAAACTTTACTTCCGGTCAAGTTGGCAGCACCAGCACCCAATAGCATATTGAAGAATCGGCTCAGGTTAGGACACCGCTGGATGCATGGACAGGCAAGTGCCCTAAAATTAAAGGGCAGCAGCTACATTATATGTTTTAGTTTTAATCCTGGATGAAAACGGCACTTGAAAACATTTCAGCAATACTGGTAGTGGAGAAAGGATACAATCACCAGACAAAAAGATAACTTTTTTTTTTTTTTTTATTTACCAAGAAGAGGTCAAGCAGGATAATCAAAGGAGACGCTCCACAAAAACATTGTCTCTTCTACACATAGCAACTAAATAACTTCATATAACCACACAAATATTGTGCACCATCGTCATTAGTGATTTCATCTAAACCGATCCAACCGGTAGGGGGAATTTTTTTTGCAGTCCTTGAAGTGATCTCTAAATATGGAACGTAATAGAGCCATGTATGTACACTTTTTTTTTTTTTTTGGGGGGAATTCATCAAGGACATTAAAAATTTGAAGATGAAAGAAAAAAAAAAATCTATTGCAAAATAGAAAAAACAAACAAAAAAGGCTGGAAAAGGGTCAGTAGATCAAGTAACCAAAAACCCTACAGATATATTAACTTTAGGACCAACTACATTACATATATCCATTTCTAACATATATCACATAATCAGCTGATTTAAAGTGTATCGGCTTGTAAGCAACAGTGCAGCCATTCTGTGCATTAAGAAATGCCATACGATTTCCTGGGGTGCTCTGAAGTGGTTTGTGCAGTGTTCTATATACCGCAGGGTGAACAGAATTTGGTTGGCCACGTTGGCAGAATTCATTGAATACAAAGGACGTATTTATGCCGATACATTGAAAGATACTTGTGTGAAGGATAAATGGAGGAGACTATTGTAGCCCTCCTAAAAAAAAATGCCAGTTTCCTGGCAGTCACTGAATCAGGATCCTCAAGTACAGAGCCACTGACCAGGTTCAAGAATGTAGATCTAAAGTGCCTGATCTGCATGCAGGTACTGGTCCCGAAGCCTTGTACACACTATCGGACAACATCCTGCCATCACACATTTGTTGTCGGAAAATCCAACTGTTTGTACGCTCCGTCGGACAATTGTCGGAATTTCCAACACGCTATGTTGGATAGCATGCTTTCAAATTTCCCGACAACATTGTGCCGGATTATCCGATCGTGTGTCCGTCAGAAAAAAATCCAAAGTACAAACACGCATGCTCCGAACCAATGCCAACCATAAGACATTAGCAGAAGTTGCCCAAAGGGTGGCGCTAAAGAGCTGAAAAACACGTAATTTCCTGTATGTTGTCTGAAAAAGTTCTGCCGTCTGTATGCCTACCAAGTTCACGGCCAACGCCCTTCGCACAAAATTCCACGGATTTGTCCAATGGAAATCAGATCGTGTGTACGAGGCTTACGACTCAAACTACTGAAGACAGCCAGGCATCTAGCAGAATGAGGTCAGCAATGACATACTTGTCTCGTCCTTTATTCCTGGTATTCCAGAGTCATTGTTTATGCAGTTTTTAGAGGATTAAATGAAGATACACTATTGCAGCGTTTCTACCGCACTGGTGTATAAAGTATGTCTGTAGCCAGCACTGCACTACTAAGAATGGAAGGTAAGTGCAATTCCCCCGTCTGATATTGGCTTCCAATGCTTGTTCTGGAAAATGCAAGAGCAAAATGCATAGCAGATCTATAGACTAAAACTGGATGGAATGCCAGGACTCCTTTTATATTAGGAGATCTGAAGGTGATGCCATAAAACTTTACTTTGATGGCCTTTGTGTTTAATAATCTGCTTATTTTATTCAACTTCAACCCATGAAAATAGAAGAATGGAGTCTCGGATTGCAACTACTGCAGTGGAAGAACACTTTTGCTTAAGATACCGGTACTGAAAAAAATAAACTAAAAAAAAAGTTATGCTGGTTTAAGTTAAAATGGGCATCGTATCTAAAAAAAAAAAAAAAAAAAAAAAAAAAAAAGAAGAGGCCCACAGTACATGCCAGCGATAACCCTGAGGCACAAAAGGCAGCGATCCCTTAGACCCCTTTCACACTGAGGAGTTTTTCAGGAGGTACAGCGTTAAAAATAGCGCCTGAAAAACTCCTGCCAGCAGCATCTTTGGAGCAGTGAGAGGAGCGGCGTGTATACCGCTCCTTCCCATTTAAAACAATGGGAAACCGCGGCAATACCGCCCGCAATGCGCCTCTGCAGAGGCGCATTGCGGGCGGAATTAACCCTTTATCGGCCGCTAGCGGGGGTTAATACCGCTCCGCTAGCAGCCGAATCCCGCGGCAAATCTGACGGTATAGCGCCCCTATTTTTAGCGGCGCTATACCGCCACCACGGCTCCCGCCCCAGTGTGAATGGGCCGTAAGCTGGCCGTGTGCTACTTAAAATTTGAGCTGTGGGAGGACCTGTCATCACCACATGGCTTAATAAACTGAATACCAGACCAGTGACTGCACCTAATAGGATGCAGTCTCTGTTCAGCCATCAAATCTTCAGACACTGATGCTGTCTGACTACAATAGCTGCGGAGATCCCCCCATACATGCCATTTAGCATGGATGAGGGAACTAAGATTCTCTTGCTCAGCCTGAAGGGCTTAATGAGAAAAATCTTGCGTGCACGGCTAGCCTTCGGCATCACTTATATCCAACTGGTCACTTTTAGGCTTCAAGTCCACCATTGTGGGCACAATATATGGAGTCATGGCACCTAGATTTAATGAAAACAATGAGAGGTCCATAGGCTCTATTTTAAAGACTGCAGCACTGACAGATGACCACCCTCCCAGAAGCCGCTACACCCAGAGTAACGCCATGCAAACACCCCTACTCCCGGCACAGGGCACACTGAACCCATCCCACCTAACTCTCCTGCAGCCTCCAGGGGGAAGAATGACACCTACCTCTCCTGCAGCCTCCGGGGGGGGGGGGGATAACACCTACCTCTCTGGCAGCCTCCATGGGGGGGGGGGGGGGGGAAGGATGACACCTACCTCTCCTGATGGCCTCCAGGGGGGGGGGGGGGAAGGATGACACCTACCTCTCCTGCACAAGTTCCAACAGAGTTCATAACTATTGTTTCTACACACAAAATGGCTGCCTGCATTAGATACTGCCACCTGGTACACTTTAAATCCAATAACAGTGCAAAAAGTCAGTGGAGACACAAATCTACATGTTTTGTCCTAAAACCGACGGCTCAGTGTTCTGGTGCAAACAGATTTTTGCTACGACAACACAAAACATTTCTGATTTCGGAGTTCAGTTCTGAAAAATGGAAAAAGGTACAGTATATCAAAGACACAGGGTGCTTCTTCCAATATGGCAAGCAGGTTAGATGTTATTTTTTTTTTATGCTTTGCTCTGAAACACAGAAGTCCAGCCCGCTGGACATATTAAGGGGGGGGGGGGGGACGGATTAAAAGCATCCTTCTTTCCAGGAGTCTTCATCCAGTGTATTTGACTTTGAGGACATAGCTCTAGAAGGGAAAAAAAAGAAGAAAACAAAGTTTTATGATAGAATCAATACATGAAGTCATTTGGGGTGCATTTACATGAGTACATTATGGGACACAGAGTCCGGCTAATATTCATTACCTGCTGGGTTATACTTTATTAGGTGAATGGACACTGGCAGATCAAAGAACTTTAGACAGGAAGTGATCCCCTATATAACCCCTCCCATACAGGAAGCACATCAGTTTGGTAGCAAGCACTGAGTCCTCAAAAAGAGGGGAGTGACCTCTGTTTCCCATGATGTACTCAAAGAAAAGTATTTTACAGGCAAGTATGATGAAAAAATCCTATTTTCTTTTTCATACATCATGGGACACAGAGTCAGGCCAATATTCATTACCTGATGTGACGTCCCAGAGCAACAGCCTTGATGGGAGGGAGACACCCTGCCAAACAGTAGCCATCAGTTTTTATACGCCAACCCACAGTACACTGTGGCCAAAAGCAGAGTCCTGTCTGAACATCCACTTGATAACATTTTGTGAACTTATGCACTGAAGACCAGGTAGCAGCCTTACAAATCTGAACCACAAATGCCCTGATCGTCGGATCTCAGCAGATCCAGACAAATATATTGTTTCTTTTCTGAGAGAATAAAGAATGCAAAAATAATGTCCCGATTTAAATGAAAGGCCGACACCACTTTTGGCAAAAATGATGGAACAGGTCGTAACACGACCCTGTCGTGGTGAAGGATCAAGAATGGTTCCTTGCACGATAGGACCCTCAACGCCAACAACCTTCTATCCAAGGTGATGGCCATCAGGAAGGCTAGCTTGCGTGACAGCAAGTCTAATGGAATTTCCTAATAGGTTCAAATGGTTGTTACTGTAACAGACAGCAACAAATTTAAGGACACATAGGTGACCTAATGTGGGAAAGCAAACGAGTTGCTCCCGGCATAAAGTTTTGGATCAGTGAATGGGAGGCTAGAGGACTTTGGAAGAATACTGATAGGGCCGAAACTTGACCTCTGATTGTACTCAAAGCCAATTTGATTTCTACAGCTGACTGAATTCTCCCAATCGCGCATTTCCATGGATGCCATTTTTGGGCTTCACACCAAGCAATAAAAGTCTTCCAGACCTTATGATAGATCTTCCTAGTGACAGCTTTTCTAGCATTCACTAGGGTAGACACTACTGGACCCAAGATGCCTTGGTCCTTTAATACCCTGGCTTGAATGGCCATGCCGTCAATTTTAGAGATTGTAAATTGGGGTGTAATATAGGACCTTGAGACAGAAGATCGGGGCACAGTGGAAGCGTCCATAGCCCGTCTATTGTCAGTCTCATATCTCCAGGAACCAGGGCCTTCTGGACCAGGCTGGTGCCACCAGAATGACTGGACCCCCCCTCTCCTGCGCAACAGATGTGGAAGGAGAGGGCCCGGAGGGAAAGCATAAACCAGAAAATACTGGCTCCATGAAACCATCAGAGCATTTGCTCCAATTGCCAGAGGATCTCTTGTTCAAGAGACAAACTGCTGTAGTTTGTTGTTGCATCTGGATAAAAGTAGGTGGACCGCTGGCCATCACCAATGTTAACAAATTTCCAGTAACACCTCTGGGTTAAGGGACCATTCCCCCGGGCAAATCTGCTGGCAGCTGAGATAATCTGCCTTACAGTTTTCTTCTCCCGGGATATGGACTACCAAAAAATTGGCATATATCTTTCTGCCCAGGCAAGTATGTTCACCTCCTTCAGAGCTGAACGACTCCTGGTACTGCCTTGGTGGTTTATACAAGCCACTGCAGTGGCATGGTCGGACTGGACCCTGATAGGGTAGTCCTAAATCTCCACCATCCAGGACTGTAGGGCCAGATGTACTGCCTGTAATTCCAGGACGTTGACGCTCAGGATCTGTTCCTGACCATTTCCCCTGGGCGGAAAGCCCGTCTAGGGTCACTCCCCAGTCTGAGACTGGCCATCTGTGGTCGGTACTCTGCAAGTTACTGGGAGGAAGGATTTTCCTCTATCGCAGGTTCTGATCCTGCAACCACCAATTTAGGCTTAAGCATGCCTGAGGGGGATAAGCACATTGGATAATCCAGGGCTTTTCTTCTCCTGTTCCAAGCCAACAAGATGTCTTTTTGTAAGGGCCTGGAATGGAACTGGGCATAGGACACCACCTCGAAGGAGGATACCATCTTCCCTAGAAGGCTCATACAGAGCCAAATGGAGGGCCGTCTGGTGGCCCTTATCTGACGCACCTGAGCCTTCGGGGCACAGATCCTTACGGGTGACAAGAATACTCTTGCTTGGACCGTGTTTAGGATTAAACCTAGATACTTAAAAATTTTGAGCTGGTCTCAAGGTTGACTTTTTGGCATTTATGATCCAGCCTAAGCTTTTCAAATGCTGCACTGTTTATATTATGCTCTGCTCTACAGCCTATACTGAGTGATGTCCGAGCAGGGGGTCATCCAGATACCAGAGCACCAGAATTCCTTGGGTGAAAGGATTGTATCGCTAGATACTTGTTCAGGGATCTTAGGTCCAAAATGGGCCTGGTGTCCTCGTTTGGCTTCTGAACTGTAAACAGGTTTGCATAAAACCCTGTGCCCCTTTCGCGTATCAGAACCTCTACAATTACTCGGGAATAGAGAGGTAGCGGCTGCTAGTACCGCAAACCCACACCAACTATCACCCAGGCAAAAATGTATGAATGGACTTTGTCTGTACTGATAACATGAATCAATATGGTAAAAAATTCATTTATTATACATAAAAACATACAGCTTTTTGATAAAAAAACAGGACTAGGACCATCAACCTCACTTGAGATACAGAATTAGAATTTACAGACGGAAAACCGTGGGGTATCTAGGATTGTGAGGTGGAGTCATAGGAAGACCTCTACCAGTTTCGCGGATTACCGCTTCTTCAGAAGGTAGTCAGGGGTCGAGGACCGTAGTGCAACTCGCTGACCAGGGTCCCCCGTGGCGAACAGAGGGGAAAAAAAGGTAATACTCTATGCTTATAATAGCACTAGGTTAAGGGCGGCTGGGGAGCAGGCATCAAGGCAGGTATTTGATTATCAATGATGGCAAAACAGCTGGAGATGATCAGCTGTAAGCCCCCCACACACTGGGTAACAGTGAAGATTAAGGGAGCCAGAAAGATGGGATAAAGCACAGCCACGTAGCGTCCCAGTAGTCCAGCCCAGGTAGAGTCACCCTTAAAATAAGTATGGGATTTGTGTTGATGACATAATCATACTTGCCTAGGTGGATGCAACATCAGTTCGATGTGGCATCTGTCCTCCACCAAATCCAACAATGAGAACTTAGCGATCAAACATCGCAGATCGCTCGGTTCTCACAGCTCCCTGAGCGGAGAGCGGTGACTGTCAGTCACCGCTCGCCCCCCACATTTTAGGCTGTGACTGGTTCTTCTAACATTGGTATTTATTACAGGCCAATCAGACACTCGTTGGAAAGGACAGAAATGGTAATCAGGGGTTAAATAGTAAAATGTGTAAACATTATCCTGTTATTCATTCATTAAAATATGCAAATCCTGGCAAAATCCTGAGTTGGGAATGGTCAGATTCTACAGGTGCCCAGTATCAGATGATGACCAATACCAAGTATAAAAAGGAATTTTCCAAACCACCACAATTATCGAACCGCTTTTTGCTCCACCACCATTACATTCATCTGTGGGTGTTGAAAATGACATCCCTTAATAAGCTAAAGCCGATCTCCAAGCCGATCTTACTTGTCTGCCTGCCCCTATGTGACAGCACCAGCAAATCACCAAACTCTAACAGTCACATGCTCCCTCACACTCCAAGCAAAATGTATTTTCTAGACCCCTCGAGATGGAGCAGCAGATGAGTGCTATAAAGCCAACTTGTTTCATCGCCATTCATGAGCATAAAGAACAAAAAAAACTTGCCTTTTAGATGGTTGCATCATCTTGCTTTTGGTAGTTGTGCACCCTGCAGAGGACGGAGCTTTTCCACCCGAGTGCTTCATTGTGGGTGGAAAGTTTCCCGATCGAGAAACAGCACCAGGTACGGCTGGAATTAAGCCAGGCGAAGATTGCATTTTACGGAGACTGCTTGTACTATTGTAACCAGAGGATTTAATTGGCTGCTTTGAGTTCAGGAGTGAACTTGTGCTTAAACCTGCTTTAACTGGCTGACGGAGAGCTGCTGGCTGGCCGGAGCTGTACCTCATTTTACTTTGTGGATTACCTAAAAAAAAAAAAAAATACAATATAATAATTATTCATATTGCAGGCTAGTAACTACGGTGCATTTTTTTTTCCTTTCAATACAAAGTTTGATTTTTATAGGGAAATCTTTCTACTGCCAGTGCCTGCACAGTCAATCTCCATAGACTCATATGGACCAGGGTGCATTTGTTTTAAATCAATTCAATTTAAAGCGGAGTTCCGGCCACAATTTCACTTTTTAAATATAAATACCCCTGTAATACACAAGCTTAATGTATTCTAGTAAAGTTAGTCTGTAAACTAAGGTCTGTTTTGTTAGGTTGTTACAGCATTTAGACTCTTTATAAAATAGAAATTGACTGGGGCCATCTTAAGTGTGGGCATCATGAAGCCAGACTGTATGACTTCCTGGATTTCAGCCTTGCAGATCTTGCACATGCTCAGTGCTGCACAAGCAGTGTCAGATCAGGTTTCAGCACCTGTGCTGTCCAAGTCACATGATTCTTTGAGACTGGGGAGTGCACAGACTCCTGGAAAGTTACACCCACTACATTCCCAGGAGTCTGTGCGGTGTAGGTTAAGCACCTAGGTGCAGGAAGTGGGAAGATTAACTATTCTGCCTAGCAACAACACTTTGAAGGCATCTAAAAAAAAAAAAAAAAAAAATTGTAAAGGACTAATGACATTTTTTTAAAACTACTGATGTAATGTTATATTTATGGGTGGAACTCCACTTTAAATCACTAGTAAGAAGGCTTGAATTTAAATCATTTCTTAAAGATCAACTGTCATGTCTGTCCTGCAGGGGCTCCTCCTCTGACACGCTGTTGACTCACCGACAGTCCCATTCACTTTAATGGCAGTGACAACAAGGTGAGGGATGTGGCGGCAGCAGGTGAGTGGATGCCAACAAGCGCTGCCATTATGGATCTGAAATGACAGGTGCTCTTTAAATGTAAGGACTTATTCTTACTGGTAGCTAGAATAATTAATATTTGCAAACAAAACAAAGGTTTTTCAATTTGGAATAATAAGCTGTCAGGTTAGTAGAACAGTGATATCAGAACAGATTTAATCATCCAGTTTGTAGTGTACAAAGATTTGCAAAATAGGATAAAGGAATATTTCTGAACATTGTTTTATCTCATGGTTACTGTGAAATGCAGTGCGTGTTATCTCCGCTTGCAGAACTTGGATTCATTGAATGAGTTTACCAAAATGTAAATATTGCAGAATATACAGCCTCATGCTACATAACTAAGCTCCATTTCATGCTGAATAAACTAAATGATTAACTACTTGCCGACCAGCCGCCCTGCGCGAGAGCCCATAGCTATACGTCGGCTCTCCACGCTCCCCCCGCTCGTCCCTGACTCCTGTGCCCGGTGGACGCGATCGCCGCCGGGCACCTGCAATTGCGTGTTACAGAGCGAGGACCGTGAGCTGTGTGTGTAAACACACAGCTCCCGGTCCTGTCAGGGGAGAATTGCCTGACCATCTGTTCATACAATGTATGAACGGCGATCAGTCATTTCCCCTAGTGAGGCCACCCCCCCCCCACCGTTAGAATACACCAAGGGAACATACTTAACCCCTTCCCAGCCCCCTAGTGTTAACCCCTTCCCTGCCAGTGGCATTTTTATAGTAATCCATGCATTTTTATAGCACTGATCGCTATAAAAATGCCAATGGTTCCAAAATTGTGTCAAGTGTCCGCCATAATGTCGCAGTACCGAAAAAAAAAAAAAAAAACGCTGATCGCCGCCATTACTAGTAAAAAAAATATATTAATAAAAATGCCAGAAAACTATCACCTATTTTGTAAACGCTATAACTTTTGCGCAAACCAATCAAACGTTTATTGCAATTTTTTTTTACAAAAATATGTAGAAGAATACGTATCGGCCTAAACTGAGGGGGAAAAAAAAGTTTTTTTTTTATATATTTTTGGGGGATATTCATTTTTTTCAAAATTGTCGCTCTTATAGCGCAAAAACTAAAAACCGCAGAGGTGATCAAATACCACCAAAAGAAAACTCTATTTGTGGGAAAAAACGAACGCCAATTTTGTTTGGGAGCCACGTCGCACGACCACGCAATTGTCAGTTAAAGCGACGCAGTGCCGAATCGCAAAAAGTGCTCTGGTCTTTGCCCAGCAATATGGTCCGGTGGTCAATGTATCTTAAATAGAAAACTATCTTTAGATAGATTTTTCACTCCAAAAAAGTAGTTTATTAAAATAAATTTGATAAAAAAAAAAAAAATCATTGTATGAAAGCAGCTATTGTTTAACCTCAAGTTAGGGAAAAAACTCCTGCAGGCTACTAAGGATTTAAGTAGATCTCCAGACAGAGCGCTAGAACGTCTCAGGGTTTTGTTGCCATGTGTGTCCCCGGAAGGATTAATCCATACTTGCTGTTCCAGAGACATCAGGAAAATTAGGAATTCCAAGCTGTACCCAACGAATCACCAGCCAACTAACCTCCTAACACCTATGCTGACTAACCTGTATAAAGAAAGATCTGTACATGCACCTATTTTCAGGCAACTCCGGCCCAGTCACATGCTCTGGCTCCCATGTCAGCCAGTGGCAGCTGCAGGAGAGAGGAAGAAGCGCAGACAATGGATTGGCCATAGTAAGCTCTCTCCCATGCAGCAAGTGCTAGCTGACACAGGAGATCACGTGATCGGAGAGGGCTGAGATTAGGCAAGTATACAGATACTTCTAACACAGATTAGTCAGAATAGGCGTTCTGACATTAGGAGTACTTGGAAATATCTGCAAATTTTACTTTAACCACTTAGAGCAAATCGGCATCATTGTAAGTCGATACTTTGACGCTAAATACTGTTATGGCAGCAGACAGCTACCATAATCCCAGTTTTTGCAACAACGGCAAGATCACTTTCATCAGGGGCAGCAGAGGGCCCCCCTCCCGCCGCGTTCAGGCTATATCTGCCGCTTACTGGAGTCGTTGATAGCGGCGGAGACGATCACGTCCTTCCCCCTGACAGGCATGGAGCCGAGTGAGGGAAAGATAGCCCCGGCTCGTCTCCATAACATTGAATGGCGGAAGCGACGTCAAATGCCCAATGGTCTTAAAGGGGAATTTGTTTTATTTTATTGCATTTTTGTGTAAATATGACCACCTTGGCCACCGCTGCCCATTTCATCCAGTGTATTAAGAAATTCTTTAGGCCCCTTTCAGACGTGCTGACCGTATGTCCGCTTTTTCATCCATCCGTTTGGAGATGAAAAAGGGACATACATTGGTCCCTATGTGATTGCGGGTGTCAGCAGGTGAACATCCGTAGACACCCGTAATCACCCGCCTCCGCAAAGATCTGATTTACGGACGGAAGAAAACCCTATTTTTTCTTCCATCTGCGGATCGGATCGGATGCACACGGACAAATTTAATACATTTATTCTGAAGATAGAATAGAAAACTGGAGCACTTGGTTTTATAGTCACCCAATGGATATGCACACACTGACTAGGATATGTGATGCCTTAAAATACGCACAGGACATCATAACTAATACAGAACTCGGGTTTACCATTTTTATATAAAAAAGACATTCAATTATTAGGCAGAGTTTAGCTTTAAATGGACATACTAGCTGAGGGCTGCTGAATCCTGCTCAATCGGCTGCTGGGCCCCTGAAGATCTGACTCCAAGCTCCGGCTGCTTCTCACTGCCTCCAGAGAACGTAAACTTGTTTTTGCAAGATTGGGCATACTGTGCCGCAAGTCCTCTGTAATAAAAATAAAATTTCCTTACGATACAAAAAAAAAAAACAGAAAAAAAAAAAAAAAAAAAAAAAAAAAAACCACCCCAACACACAGCAGGCACAGACGCACAATACAAACCTTCACAACTTGGGTATTTCATCCGATCCTGCCCGGGATTTTGCATAGATCTGCGGGGAGGTCGAATGCGGGTAGCGCTGCTGCGACTGCTGTCCCCCACTGTGGAGGGCGATTGGCATCGAGGTGAACTGAGAGGTGATGGGGAATAGCGGTGTGAACTGCGGAAAGACAAAGAACAGTCGTAGTCATCCTCATCCTCTAGGCTGTATGTGTCAAATTCCTGATCGCTAAATGTTCCTCTTCTCAGAGAGTGGAGGGAGGCGCTGGAACTGCGCCTGGAAACCGATGCCGAACTGGAGGCATAGTCCTGCCGGAGACCTGAAAAATGTATAAAAGTGTAAGTATCACCAAATAGTCCAACAAACTAATAAATCCACAAACACGATGGCAAGGCTGAACAATTTTAAGATCGTTTCAAGTGTTCGTGTCCCACAAATTAAATTTATCAATATTTGGTAGATGCCCGAGAATTCTAGTGCACGCCCATCCAACACATTTCTTAGTTTTGGATTGTGTTAGAAGCCATGTTAGATTTTTACTGTTATCTTGGACATCACAAGAGAGATTTTCCTTAATTTCCCGCTTAGTAGAACCGCAGGACAGAAAACTAGAGAACATAATGGCATGACACAGAGCACAGTAAAGCCCAACACCATCCAAACCTTTAACCCGTCATTTTCCCCCTTTCCACAAAAAATTTGTTTCTGTGCATCTACCATTGGGGAACTCAAAGATAAGTAAATATTGTCTTTACTCCTGAGCCCCATGTAGCCTTACTTAAAGTGATTGTAAAATCTTGTTATTTCCTATAAAAAAAAAACCATGATATACTTACCTGTTCTGTTGCAGTGGATTTGCACAGAGCAGCCCAAATTCTCCTCTTAGGTTCCTCTTCTGTGATCCTGTCCCCTCCCTCCTGTTGAGTGCCCCCACAGCAAGTAGCTTGCTATGGGGGCACCCGAGCCAAGTCACAGCTCCCTGAGTCCAGACACAGAGCCCGGCCCGCCCCCTCTCTTCTGATTGGCTAGCTGATTTTGATTGACAGCAGTAGAGCAATGGGACCGCTGCTGTGTCTCGACCAATCGGGAGGGAGAATCTCAGATGACAGACACTTGTGGACATCGTTGGACAGAGAGGGACCCACTCAGGTAAGTATTAGGGGAGGCTGCTGCACACAGAAGGCATGCATGAAGATAAAAAACCTTCTGACTTTACAATCCTTTTAAATCTTAAAGACCAGTTGCTGCTGCCACTCTCTATCCTCGCACAGGGTGACTGGTCTTGTATTCACCTCCCCTCTGTAGCTTTCTGCAGGCAGCCTGTAGTGGATGGGTATTCTGGATCCTTCCCATAGCGCTGCTCTCTGTACAAGCCATGTACAGCACAATGATGTCACCACTACTTTTAAAAGTTTATATTTGGATTTGCCAAGGTATTTGGTGCACACAAAGTAAACTTCTATTCTTTGAGGAATATATTTAAAGGACAGTTTGTGTGCTTAAAGTTCACCTTTAGGTCTGCATAATTCCACAGCCATTATAAGAATATCCACTGTCCTTGGTGAAATTTATTTTATAAAATGGGAGAATTCTATAGAAAAACTGGTATTGTAGAAGTATTTGGGGCAAACTTATGACTGGAGGAACACCAGTCTCCTCTGATTCAGATGCCACCTACATATTTCAATAAGGTTGGGTGGAATTAGGGCCGAAACAACTAATCGATTAATCGGGAACTAATCGATTATGAAATTAATCGATTACAATTTTCATAATCGATTAAATAGCCAGTATCATAATGGGGTTAAAACAAAAATTAGCCCTTTACAGTACAAAAAAGCAAATCACACATGGATTATGGAACAAGAGAAAAGGGTCTGCTCCATGTTGGATAAGTCTACTCTTTTCTATGAAATCTGGGAACCTTGGTTGGAATACATGGGGATAACTTATACTCCGTGAAGGTTTTGATGACATCAGTGTCTTTTGGACGATGCTGGTAGATGGCAGGCAGGCTAATTTTCTATCTCTCCTGATTTTCTTCTGGCTTTCTTTTTTCACTTCCTCTCTTGTCTTTTGTCACTTTTTTTTTCTTCTGATTCTTCTTAGGTTTTATCTCATTATTTTATCTCTGGGGATAGAATCCTTAAGATTTTTGGTCCTCAGTTTGTTTTATTTTGAAAAGATAAGTTTATGTTTAAGTAATTGAAGGATTCTACCAAACCTTTGAAAAAATTAGATTTGATGGGGATTCCGAAAATATGTTTTCGGTTAATCGGAGAGTTCCAGTAATAGTTATTGGAGGGAGGGAGGGAGGATTGGAGGTTTTGCTCAACCTCTTGGACACAGAAAGTTCCCGCTAGGGGTGTCGGAGAGGTTGATGCACTCCGGATATCTTATCCTTTAATTATTCTAAGTACTTTAATCTGATACACTCAATTAGTTTTATCCCTTATATAACTTATTGTGTGATAACGCTAGACCTAGGAATTCCTTGATATATGAAAATATTCTGTTTCTCTTTCAAGTTTAAAGTATTACTTTGAAATAGTCTTAATTTAGCTTATGTGAACTGCCTTACTTTCACCACATGGTGTAGAGCATATAGGATGGATAAATATAAGTGGCAGTTAATAAGACAGGAATGATTATTATGAATTGAAATGTATTTAAATTATTATATTTCTGCGTGCTATTGACTTATTTCTTGCTAATTTAATACAAATGTATGTATTTATTTTATTGAAAATAAACTTAAATTTGAATGAAAAAAAAAAAAAAAGCAAATCACTACGGTAAATATTTCACTGTCCCACAGTAAAAAAATGAGCCCCTTACAGTAGCGAATTTTTTGCTCTTTTTGTACTTTATTTTTTTTTTTTTTTTAACCCCATTATGTTACTAAACATCTCAGGCCGGGGGTCACACCTCAGTTTTTTGGTGTTTTTTTCAGAAACACACTACAGTTAATTTACATGTTTTCCTATGGGACATGTTCACATCCATGATTTTTTTTCAGCTGCTGCGTATTTGGAAAGGGCAAGGACTTTTAACGCAAAACGGTGCCATTTTGGGTTCAATATACTTCAATGGAGAACCTGCAGAAAAGCATGTAATGTGTTTTTGCAGCAATTTGTGTTTAGTAATCTGCCCAACAACAAATTGGCTAAATTTTTTAAAAAAATGCTTTTTTTTTTTTAAAGGCTATTATCCGATTAATTGAAACAATAATCGGCCAACTAATCGATTATGAAAATAATTGTTAGTTGCAGCCCTAGGTGGAATGACCCTTTTTTAAAGCAAACCTGTACGTGAAACGTCTCAAACTACCACCGATAGCAAGTGGTTTCAGACACCTGCACAGGTTTAATTTCTTGTTAAGCAACCTGGGGTATTTGGACATCCGTATGGCTGAGCAGCTTAAAGCCCAATTGAAGCTTCCCTTGTGCACAAGAGCAGTGGAGCAGCTCTCCAGGAATGTTGCTAGTACATGGTATTCTAAACCCTTTACTGCAGCAACCAGTATGTCAAAATACACAGAAAAGAGCATATCTATTACTGTATATGCAGCATGACTGCACTTCTGTTATATAAAGTATTGCTGTAATTTAGAAGAAAACTTCCATTAGGTTTTAAGCAGCTCCTGGATTTTACTTGGCTACTCCTGAACCTCTCAGCGACGGCCCGCCACAAGCTGGGCAAATAGTGAGATGTAGGAGGTAGCCAGAATCAGACGACAATCTGTCAGCTGGAAGTGGAGCGAATTTAATTATTTAGAAGAGATTACATGTATCCCCACAGTCAGATTTTTCAGCTGTGTGTGGGTTTTTTGTACTTTATCTGCAGTTATTTATTTTTTGGCTGAGAATATCGAAACATTTGCATACTTTGACATCTGGCAAAAACACAATACATCTAAAACCATCATTAAAAAGATCGTACTACAAGTATGCATGTAAAAAATGTACAAAACAAACATGCAGTTTCGGCGCATAGGTGAAAGCATGGCTAAAGCGAAGACATAGCCATTGTTTTCAAATGCAAAGTACAAAACTGTTCAGACTTTTCTATGCAATTATGCCATATACAGTGCGAAGCTGTACTACCAGTTACCCAACACCAGATGGCACTGTGTGGAAACAAGTACTACCTCAACCAAATTCTTTTAATTTAGACCCAACACTTAAACATAGTCCACCTTTTCAATGCACTAACATTCATGAAAGAAAAAAAAATGCATTTTTGTTCCTGCATTGCAGCCTTCAAAGCATTGCAATTGTGATCAGTGAATTGTGGTGCAATGCACAGGCATCCACTAGAATGTGCAATTAGCGGACTTCCAGCTGTTGCAAAACTACAAGTCCCATCATGCCTCTGCCTCTGGGTGTCATGCTTGTGGCTGTCAGTTGATATGCCTCATGGGACTTCTGGAGGACAACTGGAGGTCCGCTAATTGTATATCCCCGCACTAGACCCAGGTGTGTACAGAGATAAAGACCTTCAGTTATAGGGGTGGAGAAAGTACAACTACAATTGCAGCAATAGTTATAGTTGGTGAGGTTGAAAAAAAATCCCTGTATGTTGTCTTCATTAAGGTGCAATGTAACCACACTTGTGCTCCACTGAAAAAACTACACACCCCTCTGCTGAAGTAGCAGATTGACTTTTTTGCTTGCTTGGCCCAGGCACCAAAATTTGCCAGTAATTCAGCTTTAACCATATACATAGCCATGCACATCAACTCTATGGAAATCATATACCTACCTGTATATACAAGGTATATACAAGGCACAAAAAAAAAAAACACACAGTACCTTTTAATTCAAACATCTGGTTAATGCCAAGTTGTCTGAACAAGTAGCAAAAAAAAAAAATCCAAAAAAAGCGTTTTGATCCATGACATGACATAAATAAAGGTATGGTGTAATGTTAAGTCATAACCTGATAACACACCAACTTCCATTGACTAAAGATGATATTTATTGTAAATTGAACATGATAAAAATCTTAACCCAAAACGAGTGCTGGACGTGTACCAACAGTAGCTGAGCCTGCTTACTAGGCTGGGAAGGTCCAGGATGTGTCTGGATGAAGACAAGCCTCAGCGATGGTATAGGGCAGCTGAACTGGGCAATGAATACCCAGCGACCAGGAGGGACCCGATTAAAAATAAAAGGTCTGCAGCCCAGATGGAACCAGGACCAGAGGGAGTCCTAGTGACAAGCTGTAACCCAGTGGAGGTGCCGCTCATGTGCGGCGACTAGCGATGACATCACTCACATCACCCGAGACTGCCAAGGGTGGAAGTTGCTGATGGGATGGGCACTTGCAGGGCAAGCTAGTTCCGGAGGTCCCGTCACCGACATGTTTTGCGCACCTGCACATTGTCAAGTCATGCAACGGGATGGACTAGGAAGAATTTAAAAGGCCTGAACACCAGAAGTTGGAGTGTTATCAGGTTATGACTTACCATTACACCATTTGAGACGTTATATCCTGGATCAAAGCGCTTTTATGGATTTTTTTTTTGCTGCTTGTTTTCACGTTACTTTTCCCCAGGAGTTATTTCCTAGCAGCTATGATACACGGGACCTTACAATATAATTGTATTGGGTCTGTACAACGGCCTCTAGACTGCTATGCAGTGTGAATGCCTAATTAAACCAACCAATTGGATAGGCTTCACACCTTATCAATATGGGTAAAGTAAAAGGCGATCGTACACAAGACAACAGAAAAAGAAATCCATAAGTAATCTTACTTTCCTCCTGCAGTCTGGCCATAACCTGCACATCAGTCAAATCCTGAAGCTTGTAGCCCATAGATATGGAATCATCGGATGTGCTCAGTTCACTGTCCACAGATGACTGAGAGCTAAGTGTAGATTGGGCCCCCAAATGACCTGGAAGAGACAGACAGATAGGATATATTAAGCAGATTTTATACACACTTTTAGTCTTACAGTCAAGACAAAAGATATAAAGTGGTGGTTTTTCTTGTATTTCTGTTTGTTAGTATGGGCACAGTACAGGTTTGCCTTACTAAAGTAACAGGTTTCCATAAACGTCTAGTACTTGCCTTCTCTGTGATCTCCCACCACCCGTGTCTTCTGGCAGACACCCCAAGATTCTGCTTACACCAGGCTGTGAATACTAGCGCAGGCCTGCCAATTGATTGCCCTGCACAGGGAGTTGGCGTGTTAACATTAGTACCCGGTATTTCTCAAGCAGTCTGGTAGTGGATCAGGGTGGTGATGGGAGTATAGTAGGGGTCTCCAAACTTTCTAAAAGTTTACTGTTTTTTTTATAAAATAACTTTAATTAAAAACTTCAAACATATATACATCGTAACATTACTTCATTTGAATAAAGTCAGTTACAGAGATTTGTACAATGCCATTTTACTTAGCATTTTTACAAATCATATATATTGGAAAACCAACATTTCCATTTAGTATGTTTCCAGCTAAGCTCTGCCTTTCCTTCTCCCATTTGTTTTTGATCCAGAAAAAATGAAAATTCACATTTAGAAATTATAATTTTGCTTGCCTTGCTAACAGATACTGTGACAGAACTGTCAGTGTGTTTTGGAAGGGACTGGGGGCGGGCCTCCTACCGACAGACTATGGGCCAGAAAAGATACTGGGGACCCAGGACATGCTGGCACTGAGACGGGAGGGGTTACCCCGGCAGACAGACCTGGAACCTTAAGACTACTTTTCCAACATCCTCGAGTTGACCCGTTCGGGGTCCCACTGTGGCTGTTGGACTGTTTCCCAGGGGAAGTATTGTCATGGACCTTGGAATGCGGAAGTGTTCCTCCTTGAAATCTGTTACACAGTGGGGGGTCTTCTGCTCTGTCTTAAGGCTCCAGATGGCTCCATTGTTCTGTGTCTGGCTTTTGTGTACATTGATTGCCCCCTGGGGCTTCTGTCTCATTACACATAGCAGTCCTTCTATTCAAGCTATCGGACCAATCCCTGCTGACTCATTTTCAAGTCCTCATTTGCATGGCTAAGAGGACCTGAAGGAGAACTACATGTACTTTACAATTGACCAATAGGAAAACGGTTGTTGGGGGCGGGATGTTCCAAATTCTGTATAAAAGTGCGTTGTGTGCTTCCAATAAAGGTCTTCCTGTTTGAACTTACATACAGCCTGCCTGGTGTTTGTTCTAATGGATTCCGAACAGCACATAGCTGTAGTTCGGATCCCGGAGCCTTGGATGACCGAACCATCAGACGTTGCGATCTGCAAGCTGACTCAATAGTAGCAGAGGAGTGTCGGGGGAGCGCAAGCGAGCAAGCAAGGGTCTCGTTACAGATACTGTCCTTCAGACTCTAGGGGGGCCGGAATGTGGCCACCGGTAGTAAAAAAAAAAAAAAAAAATCCTAGAATCAGTGGGAACAAACAACCCCCCCCCCCCCCATCATTGGTGTCAGTGAATTAAATAGTTTCCCAAGGGCCAGATAAAAGCAAGGGGCCGTAGTTCGGAGACCACTGCAGTATAGGGAATGTCAGAACTGCCTGTTTACGGCCATTCCTGTAAACCGATTACTTTGTGCAGTGTGGGCAAGGTGAAGATTCACTTTAAAGTGTCAGGCTGACCATTGACTGTTCAAATCTCAGCCAGTTTAGCCAGTTTAGCATATTGCACTCGAGCGTGGAGAGCAGTCCCTGCCAGGAGAACACACAGTGAATATTGCTAGCAGCTATAGCTACTGGCAATAATTGCTTGAAAAATCCAACATCCACAGGAGGCATTCCCCCCCCCATCAACACGGCCAGTGTTGGAGGAATGCAGCAATTTTCAGGTAAAAAAAAAAAAAAATCACACCATCTATGGCCAGCGTTATCTACACCACAGAACAAACATGTTGCCAATCAATACACACACCATTAAAAAATGTCTAAAACTTGATCCGAGACTCAAGTTGACTATATACACCAGTGGTATTTTGTTTGAACAGTTCTTTTAAAATATACAGAATTTTGGAAAATTGTTCCTCTGAGTATTTGTTCCTGCCATCATTTTGTCAACCAATTTTGTTTCCGAAACTCTTATGCCGCGTACACACGATCGGAAATTCCGACAAGAAAAACCATGGATTTTTTCTGACGGAATGTTGGCTCAAACTTGTGTTGCATACACACGGTCACACAAATGTTGTCAAAAATTCCGACCGTCAAGAACATGGTGAAGTACAACACGTACGACGAGCCGAGATCAATGAAGTTCAATAGGCAGTTCGGCTCTTCTGCTCGATTCTGAGCATGCGTGTTTTTTGTGTGCCGGGATTGTTGCGGAAATTCTGACAGCAAAAGTCCGATGGAGCATACACACGGTCGGAACTTCCGCCCAAACGCTCACATCTGACTTTTCTTGTTGGAATTTTTGATTGTGTGTACGCGGCATTAGAATTCTGTCCAGACCTGCTACTTGACTGTAATCCCAGCTGAAAGGCTTATTTTGTGTCTAGCATACACACATTACAATATGCACAGTTTTTCCCCTTAAAGAAAACCACATTCAGTGTTAGAATTTTGTTCAAGAATTTCATTCCATTCTGCTGCTTCTAATTCCTATGGACAAGCAAGACTATTTAAAGTGGAGCGTTACCTATAACAAATTGATAACAAATATTGTTCTTTAGCAAGGAACATGCATAACAATTATGCTATCAAAATCATTGTAGCATTGTTCCGGTTTCTTCCCGCTGGAGGCCGCCATTTTGCTGAAGCCCAGAGCAGTACCTAGCAGAGTAAAGTCTGTTGGAGAAGTCCCACCCAGATGTCATTGCTCTGTGCCAGGCTTTCACTCCAGTTTTGTCTGTTGTATCGGCAAGCACAACTATACAGCAAGCACTGCTCAAAAGTCTGACAGCCAAGGACCATGGCATACTCAAGCTGCCTTTCTTCCATCTCCCTAAAACACTGTAGAAGTACCTGTGGGGAGGGGGTATAGCCAATTCACTTTTGCCTACCTTCCCCCAACTTTTTCTTTCACCGTTTAAAGTGGTATGAAATATGAACAATGCACATCCTTCTGTACTTAAAGTGATACCAAAGTCTACTTTTTTTCCTCCCTTTAAAAAGAACATGTGCACAGGTTTTGCACAGAGCAACCCAGATCCTCCTCTTCTTGAGTCCCTCTTCGGTGCTCCTGGCTTGGCTTGAATAAGCAGACATTGCCACTTAGGTTAAAAGATCCACTTTAAAGAGTAAATCCAGAAAACAAAGTATTGCAGTAGATCTGAATTTAAAACAGCAGTTGCTCCATGTATGCATCTCAAGGTTTAATTTTCAGTACTGATGTCAACATACCTTTAAACCAAGGGTCTCCAAACCTTTCAATGGGCTAGTTTACTGTCCTTCAGACTTTAGGGGGGGGGCAGATTGTGGCCAGTGGGAGTAGAAAATGTCTCAGGCCCAGCATCAGTAAGATTATATATGGCCTCAGGGTTGGTCAGTGGGAGGAATAGTGGCCCACCATTAGCATCAGTGGGAGGAAGAGGGCCCCTAATCATTGAGTATAGTGGGAGGAAGAGGGCCCCTAATCATTGAGTATAGTGGGAGGAAGAGGGCCCCTAATCATTGAGTATAGTGGGAGGAAGAGGGCCCCTAATCATTGAGTATAGTGGGAGGAAGAGGGTCCCTAATCATTGATTATAGTGGGAGGAAGAGGGTCCCTAATCATTGATTATAGTGGGAGGAAGAGGGTCCCTAATCATTGATTATAGTGGGAGGAAGAGGGTCCCTAATCATTGATAATAGTGGGAGGAAGAGGGTCCCATCATTGATAATAGTGGGAGGAAGAGGGTCCCTAATCATTGAGTATAGTGGGAGGAAGAGGGTCCCATCATTGATAATAGTGGGAGGAAGAGGGCCCCATCATTGATAGTGGGAGGAAGAGGACCCCATCATTGATAGTGGGAGGAAACGGCCCTATTATTAATAGTGGGAGGAAGAGGGCCCCATCATTAGTGTCAGTGGCAGGTATTGTGCCGCACTGTTGGTGCCAGTGGGAAGAATAGTGCCCCAAGGTCCAGATAAAGTCTAGCAAAGGGCCGCCATTTGGAGGTCACTGCTTTAAACCATTGATCAACGTGACTGGAAAGCAAACTTTAAAATGCTGATCAACATGAAAAACAAGCAAGCAGTATTCCGGAAAATTCTGCAATATATTAGAATATATATTTTAATTTTAATTTTTAATCGCACACCTCTTAAACCACCATGTTCCTCTCATGACAATTCCACTGCATTGTGAAAATAATTACAGCAATACTCAGGCATGCGATTCCTCTGACTCAAGGCTTACCAACAACATTTTCCATTTTCCTATGTGATCAATGTGATAGCTATCAAATCATTTTATTTGGTTATGAAAAAGGTAGCAGAGAAGTAGCCAAAAAGGGAGTTGCATGGGTGAAAAGCACCTGTCGCAGCAGTACCTAGCAGAGCAAAGTCTGTTGGAGGACAGGCAAGTCCCACCCAGATGTCATTGCTCTGTGCCAGGCGTTCACTCCAGTTATGTTGTGGTGTCTGGAAGCACAACTATACAGCAAGCACTACTCCAAAGTCTGACAGCCAAGGACCATGGCAATAATAGTATAAAAAACGCTGAAAACATCCTGATACTGTTACACGAGAGCCAAGAGCAAAGCTTGCTGTTCATTCTTCTGATCTTGAAGTCATGGGTTGTTTTATTTGCTCATTGTATTAACTGGATCCTGGAACATTACCTGTTGCAGCCGTGCATACTGCTATACCCAACACCTCTAGTAAAAGCAAACATGTTAAACAAGTTCACGTGTCAACAATACATTGGTACATTATTACTACACACAAGCCAAGCCACATAGTCAAGAGTCAGAAAAAAGTCATCTTTACAGTCATAATGTAAACATTTATCTATGCATTGTTAGGGTCACGTTAGGGAAACATACAATTATTAGGTGATGCGTTAGGATTCATGCCGTTTACAAGTCATGCCATACCTGAGCTGCCACAGGTTAGTAGTGCTTTGTTAGTGGATTTGAGGCACCCCGGTGAATTTAATGTATTGCTACAACTGCCGCTCTCATTGTTGGCGTTATATGCACTTGGTGATGCCAGCGGGCTGCAGTAAAGGCTTTTCCATCTACTCACTACAACGACAATTTAAAAGTATAACCAGGTTAGTTTAAACAATTAGGGTGAATTTCACACATTCATTAGAAGATTGAAGTATAAAACAAACTCGTCCATCTTATTCTACAGGTCAGAGCAGACCAGAAATCTTTACATGCTGATAAATATATCCCCCGGTGACCTGGTCTATTCTGATAAAAGTGCAAAGAAAAAGCTTTGTACAGCAGTTTATGCATGTCACATATCAAGGCATATATAACGACTGCACAAAAAAACAGGACAAAATAGTCAGGAATTAAAGACTTCGTAAACTAGACACTTTACTAAAACTGGAGTGTGCCAAATCTGGTGCAGCTGTGCAGAGTAATCAGCTTCCAGGTTGTCAAAGCTTAAATTGAACAAGCTGAAGTTAGAAGCAGATTGGCTACCATGCACAGCGGCACCAGATTTTGCAGTCTGCATTTTTAATAAATCAGCCCCTATGTGTCCCATATAAAAACCCTAAGGCCCCTTTTACATGGGTGCCGCCACCAAGTGAAATCCACTTGCTCAACAGGGGATCTCTCGGCTGATCCCAGCTAAGCAGGCAGATGACAGGTTCATGTCCGCTCCGCTATGCAGAGCAGAAACTGACAGTCCCGCTCTCCTCTATGGGACAATCGAATGGACGTTGCCATCCGATCCACCAAACAGATGGGGAATAGGACCACCATCCATCTGTTTTTGGCGGACAGGATCGGAGTGCTGCAAGTGTCAGCGGACATGTGTCTGCTGACATCCATTGCTCCATAGAAGAGACTTGAGGGTCTGATCAGGTCTGCCTAAAAAACTGACAGGGTGACCTGATCGGACAGCCAGTGTTAAAGGGGCCTAATACCACTGCCGATTTATTGTGTCACACCCCTTCATTAAATTAAATTAAAGGTTGTAAAGGCAGGTTTATCTTAATGCATTCAAAGTCAGTTAGCCAATGGGGGGAGAGAGGGGGCAAGGCTGTATGGACACAGGGAGCTGCCGATTGGCTTGGGTGCCCCCATAGCAAGCTGCTTGCTGTGGGGGCACTCAACAGGGAGGAGCCAGGAGCGTTGAAGAGGGACCAGAGAAGAGGATCTGGGTAGCTCTGTGCAAAACCACTACACAGAGCAGGTAAATGGGAAATGTTTTTCCTCTAAAGATAACAAGAGACTTTAGTATCACTTTAAATCAGTAAAAGTGAGATCGCCCTTAAAAACAGTGCTATATAAATAAATCTTAATCTCTGCATTCAAATGTAAGAGTCACTCCTTCATAAACTCTCCCTCATTGGCTGAAACAGCAGTGGGAGCTCATTGGCAGGGTCTTATGGATGCACAGAGCAGCCGCTTGGGAGCTAGCACATAGCGGTGCCCCCAGGGGAAGCGGCTTTCTCTGGGGGCACTGCTTGAGGGGGAGGAGCCATGAGCACCAGTGGGGGACCCGAAAAAGAAGAGAATCGAAGCTGCTCTTTAATACAACTGTAAGGTAAAAAGCCTGAGTGCAGCTCTTTCCACCCCCAGATACTTACCTAAGCCAGATCTTGGTTCAGCAAGACACTGCCAGCAGTGATGAGTGAGTTCGGGGCACACAAAGCTGCACGGAACAAGCGCGCACGGGTGTCCCCTTTGGCAATTGGCTTGCTATGGTAGGCACTCAACGAATAAGATTAGGGCTGCTCTGTACAATGGTGTTAAATATAATGGGTGTTAATCACCTAGCCTCTTTCTGAGATTTGTGGTTTACAATTTTAAAAGATTTTTTTTGCTAGACAATTACTTGTAACCCCCAAACATTATACATTTTTTCCCCCCAACATCCTAGAGAAAATGGCGGTCGTTGCACTATATGTCACAGCGGTCTTACAAGCGCACTTTTTTTGGGTTAAGAAAAAACACACATTAAAGTTAGCCCAATTCTTTTAAATATTGTGAACGAAATGTTACGCAGAGTAAATTGATATCAAACATGTCACGCTTCAAAATTGCGCTCACTTGTGGAATGGCGACAAACTTTTACCCTTAAAAATCTCCATAGGCGACGATTAAAACAATTCTACAGGTTGCATGTTTTGAGTTAGAGAGGAGGTTCTAGGGCTAGAATTATTGTTCTCGCTCTACCGACCGCGGTGATACCTCACGTGTCGTTCTAACACCATTTTCATATGTGGGCGGTGCTCACGTATGCATTCGCTTCTGCACGCGAGCTCGGCGGGACGGGGCAAGTTTAAAATGATAATATAAATATATATTTTTTTTCTTATTTTACCTTTTATTTTTTTGCACTGTTCTTGCAACAAAAAAAAAATGGTGTCACTTTTATTCCTATTACAAGGAATGAAAAAAAAAGCATGACAGGACCTCTTAAATATGAGATCTGGGGTCAAAAAGACAGAGCTCATTTTTACGCTAAAATGCAATAAAAAAAAAAAAAAGTGACCTTTTTCCCCTTAAAATCAGAGGGAAATCGAGGGTGCCTGTTATACGCCGATTCCCGCTTTCTCTGAGGGGAAGAGGAGCGAGCGCTGCCAAAATAGACCGAGCTGAGTGTACCGTGTACTCGGCTAGGCTTGGCTCCGCTCGCAGTCACGCCCAGTCCCACCTCCCAGCCTTTACGTCCCACAATTGGACCGGTGTCCATCATAGGAGCCGGGCCAAGGGGCGGAGCCAGGCCAAGGGGCGGGACTGCAAGACGAACCGAGAGAAGACAAATACACAGGACATCCGGCTCTGTATCTTGGTGGCGCTAAAATATAAAAACCTGCAAGGCTGCAGATGGACACTGGGCAAGGCTGCAGATGGGGACACTGATAAGGCTGCATTGATAGGCATTTAAATGCTATTTTTTTTTCTTTAAACTTCCCTCCTAAACTTGGGGTGTGTGTTATACGTAATAAATACATATTATCTCTTTAGAGGTGTTCATTAAAGAGCACAATGAGAAAACCTTTAGAATTTACTTCAGCAAAGTTGTAAAATGGGATTCTGACTGCATGCCAATGCCAAGAGTACTTTGCCCTTTCCTCCATCAGTCGTTTTATGACTGGATTATAAGAGATTACAGAAACTAAGCCGGTGTGTTGTCATATTCTGCTCCCTATCGCAGAATGCTGCGGAAGTGACGTTGCGGCCAGCAAAATCAAACTGCGCATGTGCGATGCGTTCCAACCGCAAGTGCGATGCGTTCCAAAAGATTTACGACAGTACACACCAGTGAACCCATCAGAATATGTCACGGAAGTGACAACCATAGACGGAGCGGGGGGGGGGGGGGGGAACGAGAGAGAGACATACAGATATAGAGATATAGAGAGCGTTAACCGGGGCTCAGGGAGGGGATTACCTCCCCTATGTGCATTACTTGCCCTATATAATAAATATGTACACGATCCCCGCAGATATATTCACATCCCTCCTACCCAGACCAACCTGCTATGCAATGCTGGGACTTGTAGTGCCTATCCAGAGCAACCTGTGGTGCAATGCTGGGACTTTTAGTGCCTATCCAGAGCAACCTGTAGTGCAATGCTGGGACTTGTAGTGCCCATCCAGAGCAACCTGTAGTGCAATGCTGGGACTTGTAGTGCCCATCAAGAGCAACCTGTAATCCCATACAGGAAGTTCCATTTCACGCTGCACAGCAAAGCCACATCGATGTCCATACATGGGAACCTGTGCATGGTATTGGAGGCATATAGACATAATAAGGCCAACTTACTAAAGCAAGTAAATATTTACTTCAATTATCCAATCATGTGAAAAACAAATTCCTCTTTATGCATTTCATCTACATATGAATTGATATTCAAAGTAAACAATTTCCTTCTCACATGACTGGATGATTGAAATGAATATTCAGTCAATTTATTGTGTGAAGATTCTCAACTCTAAGTAAAATCGGCCTCCCTGCATAGTCATACACTAATATCATTTGGTAAAAGCCAGGTTAGAACTATGAACCATTTCCCATCCACTCTGAATGTGCCTACTCCATCAGTACAGTTCAACATCTGCACACATTTTCCAGCACGCTGAGAAGTTTTACATTTCTGTGCAAAAACAATCCTTTAGCTTGTATAAAACACAACAATGAGAGCATATAGAACATAGAAGTGTTCTCTTGTTACTCACCTTGATCAAGCTTGCCAATTAATGTCCGACAAGCAGCCTCCGTCTCTGGACTGTGGTGATCCAGCACCTGCCGACACCATTGTAAGGCAGAATCGGCTTTCTGCTCTGCCATTGCATGCTTCATTGGAGAGACATAAAGCCTTGAAACAGAAAACAAAACAGGAATTATAATAAATGTAACGTCCTTTACACCATCACAAAAATGCATGCTGGGCAACCTGTGCCCCTTTCAGCTCTGGATATTCCCAGATCACCGAGGGGCCACATGAGGACCACAGCATGTAACGCATAGGGAAAAGGAATTTCAAAGCAAAAGCCTAAATATATATAGGAAGACTTACCCAAAGCCACCGACCTCCAGACAAATAGTTGTAAGCAATGTCAGTGTTAAACCGATAAATCATTTCTAGACCTATAGACATGAGGTAGGCTAACCAAGATAGGAGTCCGCAATGTAAGAACCCATTTGCGATTAAATGAAACTTGAACTGTACACCTGATCCACTTTTTGCTTAACACAGCACCCGTGTATTCAGATCTGTGCAATATGGTGTGTTAACCCCTTCATGCCCAGCCCCAGCGTGCTTTTACCAGGGTTTGTACGCCTGGGGGGCAGAAAGGATCGGTTATCATGTGACCATTGTGGCTTACATGATCGGAAGCCAGCCCCACCAGCTAGTGGGGACCGAGCTCTCTTTGACAACTGGGCCTTGCAGTGACGTCGCCCAATGACACACACATGTTTACGTCGGCAACATCAGGGTCAGGTGCAACATTTAACTTTGCTGACGTGTAGAAAGCAATTTAAAAAAAGAATGGGATCCTCCTTAAAATGCATATTTCATATACATTATTAAAAACGCACATTAATATGCAGACATAGGCGTGGAGCCAGCCTAACCGGTAGATTAATTTGTTAACCAATTAACATAGATAATGAGTTGTCAAATTATTTGCGCCAATAACCTGTTCTATCATCTTTTAGTAATATTGAGAACCAAATGTAGTCTTTGCAGAATATTTTTCAGTGGGTGACCTGACAACTATATTACATTGGCAATTTAAGAAAATAATAATATATACAATAGATAGATATATAGATTCTATCTGTCTATCTATCTATCTATCACACACACACACACACACACACACACACAGGGATCGACAAATCCCGGGCGCCAGGGCGACTAGAAATAGTGTCCTGGCTTGGAAGGTTTTTTTTTTTGTGAGCTGGCGCCATCTGGTGGTGGCCGTCGGTATTACATGTTAAGCATTACAAGTTAAACAGCAATTCTAATGTCATGTTTCACTATTTTCACTGCCATCTTCTTCCCTCTAATTAGAACCCCCAAACATTATATATATTTTTTATCCTAACACCCTAGAGAATAAAATGGCGATCGTTGCAATACTTTCTGTCACGCCTTATTTGCGCAGCGGTCTTACAAGCGCACTTTTTTGGGAAAAAATTACACTTTTTTTAATTAAAAAATAAGACAACAGTAAAGTTATCCCCATTTTTTTTAAATATTATGAAAGATAATGTTACGCCGAGTAAATTCATACCCAACATGTCACGCTTCAAAATTGCGTTTGAACACCGTTTACATATGCGGGCGCTGCTCACGTATGTGTTCGCTTCTGCGCGCAAGCTCGTCGGGACGGGGTGCGTTTTCTGGCTCCTAACTTTTTTAGCTGGCTCCTAGATTCCAAGCAAATTTGTCAACGTGTGTGTGTGTGTGTGTGTGTGTGTGTGTGTGTAGGTGTGTATATATATATATATATATATATATATATATATATATATATATATATATATATATATATATATATATATATATATATATATATATATATATATATATATATATATATATATATATATATATATATATATATATATACATACATATACACACACATTTTTTTTTTGGGGGGGGGGGGGGTGGAGTAGCAAATAGGCACACAAATATGCCAAATACAGGTGGAATGGTCATGCCACGCAATATTAAAATTGAGAAATAAGAAAACCAAGCTAAAGCAAAACTAAGAACCAAAATATAGTTCTCAATTATTAAGCAACAGTCAGATACCAAACATGACTGCTCAGAACAACCCTCAACATAAAAAAATAATAATCTAGGTCAAGAGATTTCTCCCCCTTCATACTGCACAGCATACTTTAAATATTTCAAGGCTGAAAATTGTTTCTGCGTAAATGGAAGCAGAGCACTGGCTACAGCACCAGAAAGGGATAAATTCATGTGCCTAGCTTTACCACTCATGCCAATAATACAAAAAAAAATCCTTCTCTGCGTTCATTGAAGGACACAGCCAGATCTTGAGGGATGGGTTTAAATTAAAACCACCTGCAGGAGCAGACTGCAACAGAAAAGAAGACACCCTATTGGTGGCGCCTGTTGGTGGTCAAACCCCCCCCCCCCCCCCCATTTCATCCAGTCATGGGGATGTCATTAAAGGATCACTAAAGGAAAAACATTTTTTTGCTGAAATGACTGTTTACAGGGTATAGAGACATAAAAGTTAACCGATTCCTTTTAAAAATGATTAAAAATAGATAAAAATCAATCATATAATGTGCCTGTAGTTTCACTTTCGTTTTTAAACTGGTTTCATGTTTATGTGAAGTAAAGAGACACACAGAACAAAAACAAACAAATCCAGGGCAGTGTTATGTTTTTAAAATGAATCTGATTGGTCCTGAGAAGTTTTAGACACACAGTAATGACAGCTTAGACCACTGTGAAAAGCTCCCAGTACTGTGGTTATAAGGAGCCAGACACCAGGAAGTGTGGAGATCACAGCAGTTTTACAGCAACATCAAAGCAAAAACGAGCAATTAGGACATGAAACCAGTACTGCAGTAAGGTAAAGGAAGCTATTTAGCTAAAAAAAAAAAAATGTCCTTTAGTGACCCTTTAACTTTGTATTAAATCCTGCACTGGTTTTCATAGTACAGTGTGAACTGCCTCCCAGAGACCCGCAAAGCCGCACTGGAATCGCACTGGTTCCCACATTGTAATAGTGAAACACTTTTCCAGGACTGACAATGATGAAGCCCCCTCCTCCTGCACCCAAGTTGCAACCTCCGTCTAGCTGCTGCCATTGTAAGTCTGTCCCACCCTCTGCTTGATATCTTATTTATGAGAACACAGGAGAAGATTTAGGCCTTCATGAAGGAAAGGATAAGGACAGAGCCTGGTATTCTGAAGGAAGATTTCATCTGAGAGACATACCAAGCCAAAAAGGGTGAAGCAGGCCAACATCATCCATCCAAGTCTGACACACGGCCACCGTTTGTCAGGATTATCCAATAAATGGCTTAGCAATTTACTAGAGACTAGCGCAATCACTGCAACATGAGGGCTATACAATACTTTCCATTGTGGAGAGCCTCTCATAGTACATAAGCCTGAAGATCAGCTTACTGGGAATAATCCTAATGATATAATATGGGAACTCCCTCCAGGTCTGAGCAGTGATTTGACCCAGTGCAACATCCAGCATTCCACCGTGTGTCTCTGTATGAGGTAGACATACACACTTATATCCTATACAGAGATTTTGTTTAAAAATAAACAAACAACTATTCAAATAATTACATCTCCATAAACGTACTTATTCTCAAAACAAAATCCACTAGCATACACTACTCAGTGGCCCTGTAATTATTTCTCAGAAAATGGTTTCCCACAGTGTTTTCATCATTCCCATATCTCCCAATCCTCGTCTTTTCCTCTCATTTGTTTGGAATTAAGTCACGTACTGCTCTCTACAAATCTGATGTCGGGAGTGCACAAAAAGGGGACTACATACGGAGGAGGGGGGGGGGGGGGGGGTGAAACCATGGAGAACAAATGTGGACACCCTGTCAGATCACAGCAGAAAAAGAAAAAAAAAGAAAAAAAATTTGGACGACAAGAGCAACAAGAGTTGATAACACATGCTTAAATAAAAAATAATTTTTGGCCACAGGCAGCCATCTCTCATGGATTATCAGGTCGGGAGTTCATTAGGGTATCTGCAGAGTGAAATTGTAGTTCTTTCTTCCAGCAAGGGTAACAAACTAGTGAGAGCATAAAAGCTTAAAGTGGATGTAAACCCTCCATACACCCAGTGAAGTGAACAGCCTCAGATGATACACAGAGATTAACCAAATCTCCCTACATAGGTTTTATATGTATATCTGCTGTCTTCACATTTATATACCGTTTAGAAAGTTCAGATCATATTAGGAGATTTTCTCTTCCTGGTTAACACAGTGTGATGTCTGGGCATACAGCCAAGATGGCTAACATTGCTGATTGGAGGAAAGGCACACACACCCCCTCCCATCATAGGCAGAGACTCTCAGAGCTGTTTTATAATAGGAGCTGATCTCTGCTAATCTATTTTAGCAACCTCCTTTGACAAAATACTCAGGCTGATTTTGTCTAAAAAGCCAAAAAATATGTCAGGAGTTCTCAGGCTGATAACAGAGGAACCGTTCAGAAGAGAGCTATAAGGCCGTATTCACACCTGAGGGGGAAAAAATTCATTATTCTCTATGAAGATGGTTCACATCTCCACTCCAAAACGCCTGAAGCCGAACACCTGAGGCTGCATTCACACCCGAGCGTTTTGTCGCCTGAAGCGCGACGTTAAAAAACGCTAGAGGGGAAAAAATACATTATTCCCTATGGAGATGGTTCACATCTCCGGTCCAAAACGCCTGACGCCGAACGCCTGAAGCTCAAACAAGTTCCGGACCCTTTTTTGTTGCGCGAATCGGGTGGTTTGGGCGTTTCCATTTACCATAGAAAGTAATAGAAACGCTCGATGCAATCGACTAGCGCGACAACGAGCGTTTGCTACGGGCGTTTTGTCGCTTTAATCAATAGAACATTTCACCCAGGCAGAAGATAAAAAAAATCTACCAACATAGCAACAAGTGATGAAAAGATGATCATTTTTCCTATTGGCTAAAATAAAAAATGTCCAAGTACAAAAACGTCGGACGACGCTGTATGCAAACGCGCAAATAAGCATGAATACGCGGGACAAAACGCCAGAAAAAAACGCCGTATAAAACGACCTACGCTCAAGTGTGAATGCAGCCTATAGCTCAAACAAGTTCTGGACCCTTTTTTGTCGCGTGAATCGGGCCGATTTGGACGTTTTTGAGCGTTTGTATTCCCATAGAAACTAATGGAAACGCTCGATTCAAGCATCTAGCGCGACAACGAGCGTTTCTACTGGCGTTTTGTCGCTTTAATCTGTTCTGTGAAATAGAATATTCACCCAGGAAGAAGACAAAAAAAAAAAATCTACAAACATAGCAACAAGTAATGAAAGAGATGAGCATTTTTCCTATTGGCTAAAATAAAAAACGACGAAGTTCAAAAACGTCGGACAACACTGTATACAAACGCGCGAATACGTGTTATTACGCGCGACAAAACGCTACGCTCAGGTGTGAATGCGGCCTAAGACTTGGCTCATTGAAAGGATATAACAAAACACGGCAGATATATGTGCCCAGCTCAAATTTCATGAATCGGGTTTACATCCACTTTAAGGCTGCATTCACATCTAGACGGACGAAATCGCGGCGTTTTGTCGCCGCAAATCGCGGTAAAAATAGCGGCGTTTTGTACCGCGATTTGCGGCGACAAAACGCGGGTATTGTCCGCCTAGATGTGTCCCAAGATGACCCCCTCTATGGAGATGATTGCCATCTCCTAGCCGAACGCTCGAAGACGCCTGAAAAAAAGGTCCGGGACCTTTTTTCACGCCGCAGGCGACAGGCGTCCGGCGTTCGGCGTGGAGATGTGAACCATCTCCATAGAGGGACATGTATTTCCAGCCCTCTGGCGGCAGAGGCGTAGCGCTACAGGCGTAAAAACGCCTAGGTGTGAATGGGGTCTAAGCCTTGTACAGACTGAACATCAGGCGAATAATAGTCAGTTTCTTGGGGTGTTTTTTTTTTGCATTTTCATCTAATTTTGATAATGAAGAGTACACTAAAGTTACAAAAATTCTCGTACAACAGAATACAATTTCCCAGGTGTTGTATATTCTAATGTAGTTTCATTTTCAAGCATGCGTGGTGTTCTGATTTTTTTTTCCCCCCCCGCACCAATACTGTACTCCTTAAATGAAAATCATTTGTTCTGTATCATACGAGAGAAAAAAAATTGTGTTTGCTCCTTCGGATAATTTTGGCTGAACTATCGCGATTGTCTCTCCAAAGCTGTGTACCAACGATCAGATTATCGTAGATCGCTTATTGATATTTTTCATTGTGCGCACTAGGCATTAGTCGCTTTGTGTGCTGTATTTACAGTATCCTTCACCTGTGCTTGACCCACCCTCTACATCCACTCACAACAATCTCCCAATGAGGTGACATGAGTCATTTGCAATCAAGCCAATACAAAGTGACAACAAGTTAAAGCGGATTGTAAAAGTAAAATTTATTTTTTCCTAAATGGCTTCCTTTACCTTAGTGCAGTCCTCCTTCACTTACCTCATCCTTCCATTTTGCTTTTAAATGTCCTTATTTCTTCTGAGAAATCCTCACTTCCTGTTCTTCTGTCTGTAACTCCACACAGTAATGCAAGGCTTTCTCCCTGGTGTGGAGTGTCATGCTTGCCCCCTTCCCTTGGACTACAGGAGAGTCAGGACGCCCACTAACACAAAGCTCCTTCATCTGAGCATCCTGACTCTCCTGTAGTCCAAGGGAGGGGGCAAGCACGACACTCCACACCAGGGAGAAAGCCTCGCATTACTGTGTGGAGTTACAGACAGAAGAACAGGAAGTGAGGATTTCTCAGAAGAAATAAGGACATTTAAAAGCAAAATCGAAGGATGAGGTAAGTGAAGGAGGATTGGAAAGAAAGTCATTTAGGAAAAAAAAATAAAAAATTGTACCTTTACAACCCCTTTAAGAAAATGGGCAAAAATGTATTAAGCCCTTTGGCCCAATGAACACTGTTGGATCCTGCAGCTGAGGGAGAAACTTGGACATCAGAAATCACCAGCCAATTGCTCCCTTTGATGCCCCGTACACACGATCGATTTTCCCGTCTGAAAAAGTCCGATAACAGCTTTTGGTCAGGAATCCCGACCGTGTGTATGCTCCATCGGACTTTTTCCAATGCGAAAACTGATGAAAAAAAAAAAGATAGAGAGTGGGTTCTCCATTTTCCCGACGGGAAAAATTCCTAGCAGAAAAACAGTTCGTCTGTATGCAATTCGACGGGAAAAAAACCTGCATGCTCGGAAACAATTCAACACGTGCGCGGAAGCATTGAACTTTTTTTTATCGCCTCGTCGTAGTGTTGTACGTCACCGCGTTCTTAATGCTCGAAAGTTCAGAGAACTTGTGACCGTCTGTATGCAAGACAAGCTTGAGTGGAATTCCGTCGGAAAAAACAACTTGTTTCCAACGGGAAATGCGGTCGTGTGTACGGGGCATTAAGCCTCAGAGGATCAAGTTGGCTACAGGAAAAAATTATCTGCCAAGTTTCCTCTCATTTTGATTAAACAAGATAAAAACATTTACAGGCAGTCCCTGAGTTACAAACAAGGTTATTGTAGGTTTGTTCTTAAAGGAGTTGTAAAGGAAAACATTTTTTTTGCTGAAATTACCGTTTACAGGGTATAGAGACATAATAGTTAACGGATTCCTTTTAAAATTGATTAAAAATAGATAAAAAATCAATCATATAATGTACCTCTAGTTTCGTTTTTGCATCTAGTTTCGTTTTTGCATGTGCCATAGAGCCATAGAGCAGTGATGGTTTGGAAAATGAAACAAGAATCTCCCAGTACTGTGGTCATCAGGAAACAGACAACCAGGAAGTGTCCAGAACAGAGAGGAATTACAGCAACATCAGAGCAAAATTGAACAATGAGGACATGAAACCAGGATTGCAGTAAGGTAAAGGAAGCTATTTAGCTTAAAAAAAATATTCCTTTAGTTACCCTTTAAGTTGCATTTGTATGCAAGTTTGAATATGTACAATTTTTTAAGTGCCAAAAAAAATATTATGTTTTGGATAGCATAGTGAAGGGCTAACTGGCCATGCAGTGATGTGGAATTGGTAGATGTCCGCATGCGGTGAGCAGCAAGGTACTCACCCAGCAGGTTCTGCTGCCTCCGCTCTCCGTTATGAGTCGTATGTTTGCAACTCGGGTACTGCCTGTATGTCTGTAGCCTTTCCCTGATGACCCAGGAGATTGGGGGGCTACTAACCTGGATAAGTTATCCCACCTGATTGCCATTGCTGGTGCCTGCAGCACCCCCCCTCCAATCTCCACTGGCACATACATTAAAGTTCATCCAATCCATACAACAGCTATTGGTAATAACAGACAGCTAGAGCCAACACAGGGTCTGCAAGTAGCCTTTACATTTCTAGTATGTGGGAAAGATCTCCATCTTCAGCTGGCACTGAGTTGCTTATTGTAATCTACCTACATGACCATCAGATGCTCAAGAACACTGATAGAGAAAATCAAGTTGAGAAAAACTAACAGGAACCCCGTCTGGTGAAAATCAGTTTATGAGGTTCCCAAAATACAGTCTCATCTCTAGGCGTAAAAAAAATAAAAATAAATGCACACCCCACCTGCAGAGCTTTTGCCAGGGGTCACCGAATCCTGGGTTGTTCCTGAAGCCCACACTGCTCTCCTAGCCTTTTTGCAGCCGCCCAGCAGGGCTGTCCCTGGAGCCTGCGGCTGCCAACTCAGCTTTTTCACAGCCACCCACTCAGTTCACAGCATTTCTGGGGGGCAGAGACTAGAGGTCAGCTGACTGGTAAAGAATGAAGTGGGAGGGGCTGGAGGAGACCCTATCTCCTTATTTCGGCATAGGTGTCACTGCTGCGAGACACCACAAATTCAGAGACACAGTGAGTAACACTACCTGTGATTATAGTTGCCATTAAACAAGAAAGACGGCTAGAGAGTGATGGGAAAAAAAAAAAAATTAGGATAGAGAGATAAAAGGGAAAGAAAGGAGAACAAAAGAAAAAGTGGTACATCCTAAAATGTAGCATAATGGGATATAATACTGTATAAGTGGAAGGGACTCGGAGCGCTAAATGTCCGTGGGTTAGGGGTACAAATTACATGTCTTGCCTTGGGTGCCGACAACCAACGCTACAAAATAATTTTACTGTTAGAGATCCCCACAACTGGGGAAATTTTATCAAGGGGTCACGGCACTAGAAGATTGAGAACCACTGTTTTAGATGAGAGGCAGTTTAAAAGTCACACTTACCAGCAGTCTTCCTCGTCTTCGCTGCACGAGTCCAGCGCCAGAACATCAACCTCATCAAGGGCCGTCTCATCCAGAAGATCCCCACAAACCCCACTGGAGCCCCGTTCAGACATACTGCCAGAGCTGTCCTCCTGCTCCGTTCTGCTGCTGACATCCAGGCTAAAGATAGAGCTATCGTCCATATCACAGTGATTCCCTCCCTTGTTGGCAAGCCTAGAGTCGGCACACACCTTGTCATACTGCACTTGTGAGTCCATCCTTAAACGAGGGATGTTTTCCTTTTCTAAGTGACTTGGATCCAGTTTAGAATGAAGGTTGGGGATGATCTCCAGGTCTCCCATGTCAGGCTGGATGTTCATGCTGTTCATGACTCCGGTACAGTGAATGGTAGAGAGATGATTATCAACACCGCTGTCATTGCTGCTCTGTGGAGTCTTCTTTACCCTCAGCTGCTGGTTCTGAATTTCCAACCTTCTGACCAGTTCCTGAAGCTTGCGTACTTCCTTCAGGTCAGGGTTGTAGTCTGATTCAGCTTCCGTATCCATACTGTCGTCGGCCACTACCATATGATCATGCTGATTGACAGGATTTTCAGGGACCACCATTGTCAAATGGTCACTGCAAGACAAGATGGGACAGCCTTTAAAAAATGGTATGCCAGTTGTTATAAACTGATTATTAAACATATCACAATGGAAATCTGAATACTCTGCAGTCCGATTTTTTAAATTTAAAGTAGAACTAAAAGGCAAAACTTTTTTTTAGTTTCGGATCAGAACCCGCCAGTTTATATTGGTTTGTTTTCACGTTAGCGAGATCCACCCTCCCTGTCATGTTTACCATATTCATTAAAAGTCACGTTAAAAGAATCACAAAATTTTAGGATGTCCCTAGAAAAGCAATAGAGGGGAAATCTTCCAATGAGGACACTAGTTCTGGTGACCAAGGGGTCCCCCCCAAGAGATTCCCTTAATTTGCAGGAATTTCCTCCAACTTCCTGTTTTGGCTATGGGACAGAAAATAAAAAGGTACAATTCCCCAATGGGATACATACAGATGGCAAAAGTAAACATTAGAGGTTATAACCTTCCCTCGCTATCCAAAAAAAAAAAAAAATATATAAATTTTGCCTATAGTTCTATTTTAACTCAAAACTTGCTTGAAGTAAAATGGAAAGAGGACTACAGTCCATATGCACAGGTAAAGGGGTTGATTTACTAACCTGGAGTGCAAAATCTGGTGCAGAAGCATGGTAGCCAGCTTCCAACTTTTTTCAATTAAGCTTAGACAAAAAATAAAACCTGGAAGCCGATTGGTTTCTAGGCACAGCTGCAACAGATTTTGCACTCTGCAGTTTTAGTAAATCAAACCCAAGATTTAAAATGATAGGAGTACCATCACCCACACATATACATCCAAGAGCAGTAGAGGAGTGCTGAACATACCTGTGCTCATTACTGAGCACCAAGAAGAAGAGGAGAAAGAGAAGAGAAAGACGAGAAAGAGGAGAATGAGAAGGAGAAGAGGAGAAGGAGAATAGAAGAAGAGAAGGGAAGAGGAAGAAAAGAGGAGAAAGAAGAGAAGGAAGAGAAGAGAAGAGAGAAGGAAGAGAAGAGAAGAGAGAAGGAAGAGAAGAGAAGAGAGAAGAGAGAAGAGGATAAAGGAGAGAAGAGAGAAGAGGATAAAGGAGAGAAGAGAGAAGAGGATAAAGGAGAGAAGAGAGAAGAGGATAAAGAAGAGAAGAGAAGAGGATAAAGAAGAGAAGAGAAGAGAAGAGGATAAAGAAGAGAAGAGAAGAGAAGAGGATAAAGAAGAGAAGAGGATAAAGAAGAGAAGAGAAGAGGATAAAGAAGAGAAGAGAAGAGGATAAAGAAGAGAAGAGAAGAGGATAAAGAAGAGAAGAGAAGAGGATAAAGAAGAGAAGAGAAGAGGATAAAGAAGAGAAGAGAAGAGGATAAAGAAGAGAAGAGAGAAGAGAGAAGAAGAGAAGAGAGAAGAGAGAAGAAGAAAGAAGAGAAAGAATAAGAAAGAAAGAAAGAAAGAAAGAAAGAAAGAAAAAAAAAAAGAAAGAAAAAAAGAAAGAAAAGAAAGAAAAGAAAGAATTTAAATAAATGCAGCCACCACATCCAAGGAATGGTAAGCTTCAATACATGACATTTTTGCTCGAGTCAAGATACGCTTTCATTGTACTCATCACCTAGGCCCGGAGTTCCTCTTAAGGTTATCAGCCGAGTTGTGCAGAGCAGACATCGCGTTGATCCAGCCACAAAGCCATCTAGCTAGTGTTTCCTATTGTTTGCAAAGGGCTGGGTGTGTGCGGAACTGCCTCTGGCCAGTATGGAAACACACGCCTTGTGCACAATATAAACACCCATATAATAAACACATGGATAAAATGAAAAGTAAGCTGCTGAACAAAACAAGTACATCTCATTACCACCTTCTTCTAGAGACACTGCAGGGATGAAAACCTCCCGACAACATAAACCACAATATATAGAAGATTTTTTTCACAAACAGGAAATCATTCCTCTTCCCTGCAGTAGTTCTCATCTGTTTGCTAAAGACTCGTTACATCATTATTCATCCACCAGATACCGCGTAAAGTAGGTCACAGAAATGTTATGACCATCAAATATTTAGCTGTGAAAAGAGAATTTTTCCACGCAACCCGACAGACGCAGGTCTACCCACACATAAAATATTGTCCTGTCATTGGAAGAACAAGTCACCAGTCAAACTTTCCAAACCAAACGGACCAATCCTAGAGACAGGCAACAGAACATCCCATATTAATAGGAGACCAGACCACCAAACCTGACTTTGGAATGAGGCCCATTGTAATGGACGCCGGTCTCTGCCGAATACTCCAATGTATTCACTGAGCAGACAAACCCCCCCCGTGCCAAAACTACCGAGAACCACCGTGACTGACCAGGTAGATCCAAAACTAGTCACATTATTATCTGTCACCACTGACTGAAAGCCAGGATCATAGAAAAGGGTTGCCAAGACAATTTTTACCAGTATTGTATATCTTTGTTTATTAAAAATTCTTACAAACACACAGATTAATTATTTGCCGACTGCATCACAAGGATGTATGGCGGCAAAGCCAGTTCACGTACCTAGTATGTGATGAAGCACTTCTGGGTAGGGGTGCGCGGGCATACCGCTTCTGCTGCGATTTACCAAAGCAAAAGCCGATCAACGGGTACCAGGAAATGGATGTCCGCTGGCACCCACCGATCGTCTGGAAAGCACACAGAATGGAGCGCTGTGGGGGGGATGGATTTTCTTTCCCTACAAAACATCACAGTACACAAAAACCCTGGCTAGGCACATATTAAACCCTTTGATCACCCTAGCTGGTTAACCCCTTCCCGTATAGTGTCATTCGTCCAGTGACAGTGCATATTTTATAGCACTGATCACTGTATTAATGTCACTGGTTCCAACAAAGCGTCGGTTAGACCCCTTTCACACTGTGCATTAGTGGTAAAGCGCCACTCATTTTAGCGGTGCTTTACTGCTGTTTAAGCACCACTTTTCGACTGCTAGCGGGGGTTACAAAATACCTCGCTATAGGCCGAACAGGTTAAAAACTTCCATGTTGCAGCGCTTCTGAAGCACTTTTCAGGCGCTTTAGAAGCGCTGCCCATTCATTGCAATGGGCAGGGGTGTTTAGGAAGCGCTCCTAAGCACCCCAAAGATGCTGCTTGCAGAACTTTTCCCAACGTCCTGCAAGCGCACCGTCCCAGTGTGAAAGCACTCGGGGGGTTTACATTCGGGCGGCATGGGAGGCAGTTTTCAGGCGCTATACCGCCTCGGTGTGACGAGGGTCTTCGTGTCAGAATATCCGCTGCAATATCAGTCCTGCTATTAGTTGCATTACTAGTATAAAAATAAATAAAAATCCCAGTATATATTCCATAGTTTGTAGACACTATGGGGTTGATTTACTAAAGGCAAATCCACTTTGCACTACAAGTACATTGGAAGTGCAGTCGCTTTAAAACTTAGGGGAAGCTCTGCTGATTTTATCATCCAATCATGTACAAGCAAAAATGCTATTTCCTTGTATGTCCCACTCGGATCTACACAGACTGCACCTCCAAGTGCACTTTTAGTGCAAAGTGGATTTGTCTTTAGTAAATAAACCCCTAGAAATTTTGTGCAACCAATCAATATACGCTTATTTTTATTTTTTTTATCAAAAATATGTAGCAGAATACATATTGGCCTAAATTCATGAAGGCATTTGATTTTTTATTATTGGATATGCTTTATAGCAAGTTTAAAAAAAAATCTTATTTTTTATTTGTTTTGTTAAATGGATTTTTTCTTTATAGTGCAAAAAAAAAAAAAAGTAGTGGTGATCAAATACCACCAAAAGAAAGTTCCATTTGTGTGACTAAAATGACATTTTAAAGCGGATTTCCGGCCACAATTTCACTTTTTATATATAAATACCCCTGTAATACACAAGCTTAATGTATTCTAGTAAATTTAGTCTTTAAACTAAGGTCCGTTTTGTTAGGTTGTTACAGCATTTAGACACTTTATAAAATAGAAATTGACTGGGGCCATCTTCAGTGTGGGCATCATGAAGCCAGACTGTATGACTTCCTGGATTTCAGCCTTGCAGATCTTGCACATGCTCAGTGCTGCACAAGCAGTGTAATAGGTTTAAGATCAGGTTTCAGCACCTGTACTGTCCAAGTCACATGATTCTTCGAGACTGGGGAGTGCACAGACTCCTGGAAAGTTACACCCACTACATTCCCAGGAGTCTGTGCGGTGTAGGTTAGGAAGCTTAAGCACCTAGGTGCAGGAAGTGGGAAGATTAACTATTCTGCCTAGCAACAACACTTTGAAGGCATCTAAAAAAAAAAAAAAAAAAAAAATTCTTAAAGGACGAATGACATTTTTTTTAAAACTACTGATGTGATGTTATATTTATGGGTGGAACTCCACTTTAATTGTGTACAGTGTTGCAGAACTGCGCAATTGTCTGTTAGGCCCCTTTCACATGTGCGGACCGTATGTCCGCATTTTCTTCCGTCCGTTTGCGGATGAAAAAGGGACATACATTGGTCCCTATGTGATTGTGGGTGTCAGCGGATGAACATCCACTGACACCCGTAATCACCCGCCTCCGCAAAGATCCGATTTTGCGGACGGAAGAAAATCCTATTTTTTCTTCTGTCTGCGGATCGGATGAACACAGACACACGGTCCGTGTTCATCCGATCCCCCCATAGGGGAGAGCGGAGAAAAGACAGGGTGGTCCCTGCACAGTGTGCGGTGACCAGCCTTTCAGCCGACGGCTCAGCAGGGATTTTACGGAGGATCCCCGCTGAGCTGACGGACACACGGAGGCGGATCATTACTGATCCGCCCCATGTGAAAGGGCCCTAAAAGTAACGCAGTGCCGTATAGCAAAAAATGGCCTGTCCATGAAGGGGGTAAATCTTCCAGAGGTCAAGTGGTAATGAAAACATTTACATATACAAAATAAAGTAATTTTATTTCAAATATATTATAGTCTTAACAAATACAAGGGTAAGTAAAAAGGACAGAAATGAAAGCCGCACACCCAGAGACTGATAGATCGTGACTATAAAGACCTGACATTTCTCCACGCCTTTGTCCAGGCCACCCGCCACCACCTGTCCTTCAACTGTATTGTAGTATCCACAAGAGCCATTGTGGTTGGGGACATCTGTCCCAGAGCAATGAAAACAAAAAGGTTCCTGCTCTATACACTGCCAAAAAACAGGCTATTTCTCATGCACATTGAGCAATTGCTCCTCTAAACACCTTTTGTCCTGGCAGAACAGCTACTTAAAAATACAGTAAAAGCTGCCTTTTTCACGTGTTTATGATGCGCAATCGCACATTTGTCATTAGTGTATTCTATTGGCTAGAATAATAATAATCTGGCTATTAGAATGCATTAAAGTGGATGTAAACCCACTCATCCTTTCTAAACTACTGCCATAGTGCTGATCTATAATGATATAGATGCCTCCTGCATGTATCCTTACCTGTCAAATGTTTCCCCTCTGTCTGTTATAAGAACTGAAAAACTGCAGATTCTGTGGGTGGGTCTGTTGTCTGGATCTCTGTGGGTGGAGTCGTGATGTCAGTAGACTCCCCACCCTCCCCTTGTCAACATGCATTTTTTCCTGTGTATTCCTTACACTAAATTCTGCTATGATCACCAACATCCAGTCAAAATCCAGAAAAGTAACCACATGACTTCAGAAAAAGGAAAGGGGGTGGGAATTGAAAAACAATGCCTGTCTCCAGGCTAGTGCATGAGATATGTAAAACTGTCACTCACATCAAGGGGGCGGAACGGACTAAGGTTATTCTCTGTAGGTCCATTTTATTTCACTGAACAATAAAAGAGGATTTCTCAGAGCTGGATTTATAAAAAAAAAATTATATTGTGAAAGATAATGTTACGCCGAGTAAAATCATACCCAACATGTCACTCTTCAAAATTGCGTCTGCTCGTGGAATGCCGACAAACGTTTACCCTTTAAAATCTTCATAGGCGACGTTTAAAAAAATTCTACAGGTTGCATTTTTTGAGTGACAGAGGTCTAGGGCTAGAATTATTGCTATCGCTCTAACGATCGCGGTGATACCTCACATGTGTGGTTTAAACACCACTTTTATATGCGGGCGCTACTCACGTATGCGTTCACTTCTGCGCACGAGTTCGGCAGGGAGGGGCTCATTCCTGGCTCCTAACTTTTTAAGCTGGCTCCTAGATTCCAAGCAAATTTGTCAAGCCCTGTACTACATCATTTCGTGAATCAATATTATGGAAACAGCTTGGTAATAAAGATAAAAATTTACAAACGAAGACAAAGCTTTGTTTTAAAGATGCAGACTGCTTTGTATATTATGCAAACAGAATACAAAGTAAAAGGAAGTCCACCTGGAAAACAATATCCAGAAAGAGGAACCAGGACCTCTATAGTGCAAGAATTGGCCATAAACCAGGATGGGGACCGGCTTTAAAAGGTTGTCGCTACATATCACAGAACGAGCGCAATGACCAGCAAACACACAACAGAGGCAGTCCACACCATAGGCCCCATGTACACTGCTGCTGTAAAACCGACGGTCAGAGGCAGTTGGCCGCTTTTTTCAACTGCCCCTGAACACGTTATCTTATGTGATCATGTACACAGTCTCGTTTAGTCGTTTTAGGCAGTTGCTTTTAACAGCGTTACTTCAAAAGCAAAAAAAGGAGTTCAGACGCCAAACGTACCTGCGTTTAACCGCATTTTCGTTTATAGGCATTTTTGGCCATTTTTTAAAACGCAGCAAAACGCCACTAAACGTGGCAAAACTGACGTTTTAAACGTGGGTTACTATCTGTCAAGTTTAACCACTAGCCGACCGTTGCACGACTATTTACGTCGACAACATGGTACGGGCAGGCAGATTGGCATACATGTACGTCCCTTTAAATCCGCTTCCCAGCGTGCCTCGCGAGTGCGGCCACGGGTCCCGGGAACTCGATTGCGGTCGGCAAGGGATTTCTCGTATTCTGCCTAGTGACACTGTCACTGATGACCAATCCCTGTGATCGGTCATCAGTGACGTGTAGCCACGCCCCCTAACAGTAAGAATCTCTTTCTAGGGAACACTTAACTCCTTCAGCGCCACCTAGTGGTCAACCCCTTCACTGCCAGTGTAATTTTTACAGTAAAAAGTGCATTTTTATAGCACTGATCGCTGTAAAAATGACAATGGTCCCAAAATAATGTTAAGTGTCCACCATAATGTTGCAGTCACAATAAAAAAAAAAAAAAAAAAAAAAAAAAAAAAAAAAAAAAAAAAAAAAAAATCGCTGATCGCCACCATAACAAGTGAAAACAATTTTTTATATAAAAATGCCATAACACTGTCCCCTATTTTGTAGAAGCTAAAACTTTTGCACAAACCAATCAAATGTTTATTGCGATTTTTTTTTACCAAAAATATGTAGAATACGTATAGGCCTTACCCTTGGGAAAAACTTTTTTTTTATATATATTTTTTAGAGATATTTATTATAGCAAAAAGTAAAAAATATAGTTTTTTCAAAATTGTTGCTCTTTTTTTTGTTTATAGTGCAAAAAATAAACAATAAATCACCAAATACCACCAAAATAAAGCTCTATTTGTGGGGAAAAAAAAGGAACATCAATTTTGTTTGGGAGCCACGTCGCACGGCCGCGCAATTGTCAGTTAAAGCGGCGCAGTGCCTGAATCGCAAAAAGTGGCCTGGTCTTTGAACACCAAAATGTTCCAGGGCTGAAGCGGTTAATCATTTAGGAACAGTTGTAAAAAGGTCCCGTGTACAGTACATGGAGCCTTACACCCCATTGCGCTATGTGCAATCACCCATCATAGGACTATCATTTCATAAAAGCCATTTTATGTAAAACCTGCCGATAGCTTTTCCCAAATGGAGCTTGCCTGGAGTAGGCCACGGTTCCTTGACCGGGCCACTTGTTCATCTAGGGCAGTGGTCTCCAAACCTGCGGCCCTTTGCTTGACTTGGGCCCTTGGGCACTATTCCTCCCACTGATAAAAAACACAAGGGTCAGCTTTCAGATTTTTTTATTGGTTTTGTCAAAGCTTAACCACTTCAGTTCCGGAAGGTTTTACCCCCTTCCTGACCAAGTAATTTTTTGCGATAAGGCTCTGCATTGGGCACCAGTTCTCAAAAAGGATATCGGGAAACTGGAGAAAGTGCAGAGAAGGGCAGCCAAGCTGATAAGAGGCATGGAGGAGCTCAGCTATGAGGAAAGATTAGAGGAACTAAATTTATTCTCTCTTGAGAAGAGGAGAATTAGGGGGGATATGATCAACATGTACAAATATATAAGGGGTCCATATAGTGAACTTGGTGTTGAGTTATTCACTTTACGGTAAACACCGAGGACAAGGGGGCACTCTTTACTTCTAGAGGAAAAGGGATTTCATCTCCAAATACGGAAAGGTTTCTTCACAGTAAGAGCTGTGAAAATGTGGAACAGACTCCCTCCAGAGGTGGTTCTGGCCAGCTCAGTATATTGCTTTAAGAAAGGCCTGGATTCTTTCCTAAATGTACATAATATAACTGAGTACTGAGATTTGTAGGTAAAGATGATCCGGGGAAAATCTGATTGCCTCTCGGGGGACCAGGAAGGATTTTTTCCCTGCTGTAGCAAATTGGATCATGCTCTGCTGTTTTTTTTTTGCCTTCCTCTGGATCTACTGTGGGTTCTATACCCACAGTAGGATTGGGATTGTACGTATTTTATTTTATTTATTTCGTATGGTTGAACTAGATGGACTTGTGTCTTTTTTCAACCCAACTATGCAACTATTGCTTTAACAATTGCGCGGACATGCGATGCTGCACCCAAATAAAATTGATGTCCTTTTTTTCCCCACAAATAAGAGGTTTCTTTTGGTGGTATTTGATCACCTCTGCGGTTTAATTTTTTTGCGCTATAAACAAAAAAATGCATTAGTTTTGAAAAAATATATATGTATATATATATATATATATATATATATATATATATATATATATATATATATATATATATATATATATATATATATATATATATATATATATATATATATATATATATATATATTTATTTATTTATTTTTTTTTACACTTTCTGCTATGAAACATTCCTAAAAAATAATAATAAAAAAAATCTTATTTCTTCATCAATTTAGGTCAATTTGTATTCCGCTTCATAGTTTTTGGTAAAAAAAAAAAAAATCCCAATAAGTGTATATTTGAGCAAAAGTTAGTCTACACATTTTTTTGTTTTTACTAGTAATGGCGGCGAGCAGCGATTTTTAGCAGGACTGCGACATTGAGGTGGACAAATTTGACACCAATACAGTGATCAGTGCTAAAAAAAATGCCTGGAGCAGTATAAATTAAACTGGCAGGAAAGAGGTTAACACCAGGGGTGATCGAAGGGTTAAGCGTGTTCCCTAGGACTCGTACTAAGGGCAGTGGATGCACTGGAGGAAAAGAGATCCATGTCTTTTAACCCTGGTTCACATTGGTGCGATTTAACATGTCCAGTCGCATGTCAAATTGGCGGGAATTGCACCGTCCTAATGGGTGTGACGCCGCACCGATTTCCAAAAGTAGTTTCTGTACTACATTTGGCAATTTCGGGGTGCGATTTCCCATTGACATCTGTGCAGAAACCCACACAGATGTCTCCGAAATCTGGACTGACATGGGGGAATGAAAGCGCGAGTTCAGCTGAACCACTTTCATTCCCGCACTCATATTGAACCTAGGCTTTCTCTGACAGAACAGTCGTTCTGCCTTTCCTCCGAATGATCAGCGGGTCCTGGCAGCCATCATGGCCGCTGGGCACTCTGATTGGCTCCTGCTGTGTTCAAGGACGGTGGGAGTAGCACGCACCCCATAGGCATGCGATTTTGCGCAGCCCAGCCACCCTGCCGCAGTATATATGCAGTGGGTGGTAAGGAAGCTGTTAATTGAACAATTTGAAGTTAAAAGCCAATTGGTTACCATGCACAGCTTCACCAGATTTTGAACTCTCCAGTTTAAGTAAATCCAACCCCACTTTTCTGCCAACTGACACCAACAATGGGGCACTATTCCTCTCAATGAAGCCTGTATGTTAACTTTAGGTGGTGTGGTAGAACTATAGCTCATCTGCCTGTTTTTACTGCCCCCTAGCTACTCAATTTGAAACACACTATTGTGAGGGGCTGGACGCAGGCCAGATCAAAAACCACAGGAATGGTCACTTATCAGAAACTGGCAACTATTTTAACCACCTCCCACCTGCCATAAAAAATGATGGGCGCAAGGTGGCGCCCTCATTCTGGAACCCCTTCATATGACTTTACCCCACACTCACCGTGGGAGTTTGTGGGGGGGATACAGCGCATCCCCGATTATGTTAAAGAGCCAACGCCGGGTCCAATCACAGCTGATCATATGTAAACAAGGAAATGCCGGTTGTCGGCTCTCCTCACACTGACAGCTCATGAGGAGAGACAATCAGTAGAATTTCCTCACAGGGGTGATCTGCACAGATAATCAGGGCACTAAACGGCAGTGCAGGCCAGTCAGTGCCGACCTATCAGTGCTGCACATTAGTGCCTCCTCATCAGTGCAGCCTCATGAGCGCACATTAGTGAAGGGGGAAACTACTTATTTACAACATTTTATAAGGTCTCATGCACACTGCAGCTCAAAGAAGCTTAACCACTCAAGACCCGGACATTTAGGCAGCTTTCACAACTCGCATTCGGCGCTCTATAAGTATTTATTCCAATCCAATCCAAAGGACCCGGCCAGTTTTTGCGATTCGGTACTGCGTTGCTTTAACTGACAATTGCGCGGTCGTGCGATGTGGCTCCCAAACAAAATTGGCGTCCTTTTTTCCCCACAAATAGAGCTTTCTTTTGGTGGTATTTGATCACCTCTGCGGTTTTAATTTTTTGCGCTATAAACAAAAATAGAGTGACACTTTTGAAAAAAATTCAATATTTTTTACTTTTTGCTATATTAAATATCCCCCAAAAATATATAATTTTTTTTTTATTTTCCTCAGTTTAGGCCGATACGTATTCTTCTACCTATTTTTGGTAAAAAAAAAAAAAAAAAACGCAATAAGCGTTTATCGGTTGGTTTGTGCAAAATTTATAGCGTTTACAAAATAGGGGATAGTTTTATTGCATTTTTATTAATTTTAATTTTTTTACTACTAATGGCGGCTATCAGCGATTTTTTTCGTGACTGCGACATTATGGCGGACACTTCGGACAATTTTGACACATTTTTGAGACCATTGTTATTTTCACAGCAAAAAATGCATTTAAAATGCATTGTTTACTGTGAAAATGACAATTGCAGTTTGGGAGTTAACCACAAGGGGGCGCTGATGGGGTTATGTATGACCTCATCTGTGTTTCTAACTGTAGGGGGGTGTGGCTGTAGGTGTGAGGTCATCGATTGTGATTCCCTATATAAGGATGACGGCGCCACAGTGAAGAACGGGGAAGACGTGTTTACACGCGAGTCCCGCGGCCACGGAGCTTCGGACCGGGTCGCGTGCACGTGCCCGACCCCACGGCTGGGCTTAAAGGGCAACGTACAGGTACGTTGATGTGCCCAGTGTCGTATATCGGCGTGAAGGGGTCCTTAAGTGGTTAAAAAAACATCTACAGGCTTTTGAGATTTTTCACGGCTTAGAAACTCCCCTCCGTGTTGGCCAATGTCTCCATGCACACTATGGCTTTTTTAGGCATATGCTCTTAGGCCTCTTCCACACGAGGCAGACTCCGTTGCTACGGAGTCATCAGCTCCCGCCGGCTCAGCGTGAGATCTCTCCACTGATCTACGCTGAGCCGGCGGATGACAAGTCCCTCTCTGCTCTGAGCGGGGAGGGGCTTGTGCAGCGCCGCTGTCCCCTAGAGAGATCTGATGAAAACGGACGGCATGTCCGTTTTCATCAGATCTCACCTGATCCGATATGGGTGGATTGGGACGTATCGCCATCCGTCTGATTTTGGGGGGGTCAGATGTCAGCAGACATGTCTCCGCTGACATGAGACGCTCCCTAGAACTACATGGAGCGGCCGTTCAGGTCCGCCAACAAAACTGACAGGCAGCAGGAGCTACAGAGTATAAAAGAGAAGCAAGGCGCCTCTAAAGCAGGCTATACACGATCAAATTCATTTTCTTTTAAAAATCAGAAAGTTTGTTATTTTTGTGATCCGATGATGCCACCATTGATTTTCAAAATTCGGCCGACCAAACCTTCATGTTGCCTGAAATATTATTTTCTCTCCGTGAATTTTCTTTTCTTGCACATGCATTTTTTTCTATTACATTTCTCGCTCGATTCATCATTGGCCCGGATTCAAAGAGAATTGCGCTTTTTTTGCGGAGGCGAAGGGCAACGATTTTGCCCTGCGCCCCCGCAAATTTGCTCCGCTGCCCTCGATTCACGGCGCTAGAGCACGCAATTTAAATGATCCCGTAGGGGGCGGGAATCATTTAAATTAGGCGCGCTCCCGTGCCGAGCGTAGAGCGCATGCTCCGTCTGGAAACTTTCCCGACGTGCATTGCGGCAAATGACGTCGCAAGGACGTCATTTGCTTCAGAGTGAACGTGAATGGCGTATGCAATTTGCATACTATACACTGAGCACAATGGGAGCGCCCCCTAGCGGGCATCGCAAGAATGCAGCCTAAAATATGAGTGGCATAAGAGCCTTATGCCACGCAGATTTTAGGCTGCAGTCTGCGTTACGATGTTCCTGAATCAGGAGCATTCGTAACGACGGAGCAAGTAAGCAATTGCGCTGTGTAACCTATGGTTACACAGGCGCAATTGCTACTTGAATCTGGGCCATTGATCACAAAAATCTTTAGTTTTCTAAAAATTTCCTACATGTCGGATTTCTCAAGCTTTTATAGGCAGAAATTAAAGCTCAAACACCTGTAAAAAGCAGCTTTTTTGGGGGATGCAATGTGCATGAGCCCTTACAGACACTAAAACTTTTTTTATTTTTTCCCATTGAAAATTTTTTGGCCTTTTGTTAGTTTTTTTTTTTATCAAAAAAAATAAAAACCCAGTGGTGATTAAGTACCACCAAAAGATAACGCGGTCTTAAAAAAACAAAACAGCGCTGTGTGACCGTGCAATTGTCGGAGTGCGCCAGTGCTGAAAAATTAGCCTGGGCAGGAAAGGTGTAAAAGTGTCTGGTATTGAAGCAGTTAACCACTTAAAGACCCGCCTATTGTAAATGTACGTCCTCTTTTTAAACATGGATATCTCAGTAACGGCAGCAGCTGCTGCCACAACTGAGATATCCATGTTTTCAGCGGGCGGCCGTGTAAACGATAACGGCGGTCTCCGTGGCGGATTCGCCGCGAGATCGCCGTTATCGGTGGCGGGAGAGGGGCCCCCCCCTCCCGCCGCTTTTCCGCGCCCTCCGCCGCTTACCGGAGCCGTCGGTAGCGGCGGAGGAGATCCGATGCTGCCGCCTGGAGAGTGAGGACTTGAGTGAGGGCAAGATGGCCCCCACCCGTCCTCATAGCTCTGCTGGGCGGAAGTGACGTCAAAACGTCAGTCCCGCCCAGCCTCTTAAAGAGACAATTTTTTTTCTGTCATTTTTTTAAATGACAAATTTTCCTTTTTTTTTTTTTTTTGCATTTAAGCCTAAATATGAGATCTGAGGTCTTTTTGACCCCAGATCTCATATTTAAGAGGACCTGTCATGCTTTTTTCTATTACAAGGGATGTTTACATTCCTTGTAATAGGAATAAAAGTGATCTTTTATTTTTTTTTTTATATTTTAGTGTAAAAAATAATAAAATCAATAAAATTAAATAAGAAAACAAAAAAAAATTTTTTTAAAGCCCCCCGTCGTGACGAGCTCGCGCGCAGAAGCGAACGCATACGCGAGTAGCGCCCGCATATGAAAACGGTGTTCAAATCACACAAGTGAGGTATCGCCGCGATCGTTAGAGCGAGAGCAATAATTATAGCCCTAGAGCTACTCTGTAGCTCAAAAAATGCAACTTATAGAATTTTTTAAACGTCGCCTATCTAGATTTTTAAGGATAAAAGTTTGACGCCATGCCACGAGAGGGCGCAATTTTAAAGCGTGACATGTTGGGTATCATTTTACTCGGCGTAACATTATCTTTCACAATATATAAAAAAATTGGGCCAAATTTATTGTTGTCTTATTTTTTAATTCAAAAAAGTGAATTTTTTTCAAAAAAAAGTGCGCTTGTAAGACTGCTGCGCAAATACGGTGTGACAAAAAGTATTGCGATGACCGCCATTTTATTCTCTAGGGTGTTAGAAAAAAAAAATATATAATGTTTGGGGGTTTTAAGTAATTTTCTAGCAGAAAAAACTGTTTTAGTCTTGCAAACACCAAATCTGAAAAACACCTGAGGTCTTTAAAGCGGGAGTTCACCCATTTAAAAAAAAAAAAAAAATCTCCCCTTAGCTTCCTGCTCGTTCGGTCTAGGGGAATCGGCTATTTATATTAAAATAGGTGCAGTACTTACCCGTTTTCGAGCTGTATCTTCTTCCGTCGCTTCCGGGTATGGGTCTTCGGGAGCGGGCGTTCCTTCTTGATTGACATTCTTCCGAGAGGCTTCCGACGGTCGCATCCATCGCGTCACTCGTAGCCGAAAGAAGCCGAACGTCGGTGCGGCTCTATACTGCGCCTGCGCACCGACGTTCGGCTTCTTTCGGAAAATCGTGACGCGATGGATGCGACCGTCGGAAGCCTCTCGGAAACCTGTCAATCAAGAAGGACCGCCCATTCCCGAAGCCCATACCCGGAAGCGACGGAGAGGATGCGTCTCGTAAACGGGTAAGTACTGCACCTATTTTAAAATAAATTGCCGATTCCCCTAGTAATAACGAGCAGGAAGCGAAGGGGGAAAAGTGCCCTCTAAGGGTGAACCCCCGCTTTAAGTGGTTAAAGATGGAATGAAGACCAGAATAGGTTTCAGAAAGAATTGGCCATGTTAATGTTATTCTGAGTACAGAACTGTGTGCCACATGTCGGGCAGGGCGTGATAACACAACACAAACAATGTTATGCAATGTACTCTGATAAGGTAGCAGCTGTGGAATACAGATGAGGGTCCCTTAGAAAAACAGAC